>NC_069507.1:204656556-204986556 GCF_027579735.1 Bombina bombina
ATAGCAAGAGAATGAAGAAAAATTGATAATAGGAGTAAATTAGAAAGTTGCTTAAAATTGCATGTTCTATCTGAATCATGAAAGGAAAAAATTGGGTTTAGTGCCCCTTTAAGGTTATGAGTTTATTCAGAACTTTAGCTGATAATTTTATGAAAGATGCTAAGGTTTCAATGCAATCTCTTCAGGCATTAAAGGGATATGAAACTAAAATTTTCTTTTGTTATTAAGACAGAACATAACATTTTTAAAAAGTTTCCAATTTACCTCTATTATCAAATTTGCTTTGTTCCCATGGTATTCTTTGTTAAAAAGATACCTAGTTAGGTGTATGTAAGGAGCACTGCATGACAGGAAATAGTGCTGCCACCTAGTGGTCTTGCAAATGGAAAATATGCTTGCAAAACTGCTGCCACACAGTGTTCCAGACACATGCACGCTCCTGAGCTTATGGGCTCCATCGTTTCAGGTCCTTTTAGGTGGCGGACTGAAATCCTCCCGATAGCGGACTGAAATCATCACGATGATTAACGACCCCTGCTAGCGGCCGATTGGCTGCCAGCGAACAGGGGGCGGCATTGCACAAGAATTTCACCAGAAATGCTTGTGCGGTGATAAATGCTGACATCGTATGCTGTCTGCATTACGGAGGTCGAGCAGACATGATTCACTACAGCGAATCATGTCCTCTCAACCATTAATAAATCTACCCCTATGTCTTTGCTTTTCAACAAAAAATACCAAAACCCTGACGAAATGTGATAACAGAAGTAAAATTATAAAGGTGTTTAAAATTGCATGCTCTATCTGAATAATGAAAGAAAATGTTGTGTGTCATGTCCCTTTAAAAGTAAGATTTAATACCCCTTGTCCTGGGTAAATCAGGGTGGTAAAAGGGGCTGTGTTGTGTGGCAATATTACCGCAAACATATAAATGCCCAAAGAGTACTGTGAGTAAATATGAGTAAATACAAACTAAAAATTACAAATTGTTTTCGTGCAACTCAGTAATCATACAGAGTATAGATGATATTTTTATTGTAAAACGTATTTGTATATGCAGATAAGTTACACTAAGTGATAACCTTTAATAAGTCACTTGTAACATCAGTTTTAAAAGTTGTCTTTGTGAGTAGTGATGATATCTTTATGCATCAGAAAAAAACTGTTACCCAGGGTAAAGGTCACTATATAACGTTATTAATACAATTAAAACAGGGAGATGTCCAGATTCATTATTTACAGCTACATAGTGATTAAAGCGACACTAAAACTAAACTTTCATGATTAAGAAAGCGCATGCAATTTTAAACAACTTTCCAATTTACTCATATTATCAAATTTGCTCTGTTCTTTTTGTGCCCTTTGTTAAAAAGCATACCTAGGTAGGCTCAGGGGCAGCAATGCACTACTGGGAGGCGGAGCTAGCTGGTAATTGGTTGCTGCTAATGTATGTCTCTTGTCATTGGCTCACCAGCTGTGTTCAGCTAACTCCCAGTAGTGCATTGTTGCTCTTTCAACTAAGGAAACCAAGATAAATACGCAAGTTTGATACTGTGAATAAATTGGAGATCATTGGGTCCTTGGCTGAAATTTGGCCCTATTCCATGAGGACAAACTAAGGTACGCTCAGGAGTGTGCAAGTGTATTGAGCACTATATGACAACAGTGTTTGTCGCAATAGTATTCAAGCAGCCTGTAGAGGGAGCTTAAGCTGCTTGAATAAGTGCTGAATAGACCGCAGGGATCACCCACAGCTCTTTCTTCACTTACTAATACTGTTTGGATGGCTTCTGATCATAGACTGTGTTCAAACAGTCTTCTTTATTAGACAGTGCATTAAAGGGACAGTAAACCTACCAAATAATGTTATATAATTCTGCACATAGAGCAGAATTATATAACATTAGCTTAGCGCCAAGTTTCTAAAGCAAATGACTACAGAGATATTTTACTACGAAAATTGAATTTTACAGAACGCCGCTCCTGGCTCTACTGAGCGGGTCTGTTTTTTTCTTCCGAAGCGCATCGCGGGCATGCTATCTAGTCACAGCCGGCCCGATCGTGCTATTAAACTTAATGTAGCTTGTTCACTTCACAAACTGGATAAAACACTGGGAGTGTTAAATGACAAAGAATTTAGATAGATTGATGTCATTTTTATACCTCCCACAACTTTATAAAGCTTCTGTTAAAGGCACGGATAAGCCAATAACAGTTCTTATTATTTTATTGGAACCTACTACTTGCCTCCTTTCTACGGCCACCAGAAAGCTCATGTCGGCCACTAATGGGAGCTAGCTGAACACATTGGGCACCATTTATCAAGCAGTGGATCAGTGGATGCTGCTTCAGAGGCCCAAGTTAAGAAGCAGCACCTAAAAGGTGGGGAATTGAAATATAACCATCAGGATGATTGACAGCCCCTGCTAGCGGGTGAGTAGGGGACAGCATTATACAAGCATTTCTGGTGAAATGCTTGTTCAATGATAAATGCGGACAGCATATGTTGTCTTCAAGCAGGAATTCCAGTGCACATGAGTCACTTTAGCAAATCATGTCCCTTCGGAATGTGATAAATCAATCCCATTGTATGAGCCAATGACAAGAGGTACATATTTGCAGCCACCAAGCAGCCCCTAACATTGATGCTTCTGAGCCTACCTATGTATGCTTTTCAACAAAAGATACCATTATAAAAAAAGCAAATTACATAATAGAAGTAAACTGACATTTTTTTTTAAAATTGCATAATCTATCTGATTTTTATTTTCATGCCCCTTTAAATCTTGGTGAAGCACATGAAGCTTTAACGGCCCTTTATCTAGACTAATGTAATTAGATTAGTGGCACTCAGAGCTTTTATAACATGAATATAAAAATCATGTGTACTTTATTGTCATTTAAATGGTTCAAAAGACAAATATAATCATATTAACAAAACAAAATGTTACACTGTTTAGCTTTGCTATGAAGGTGGCATGTTCTAACATTTTAACATGGATGTCCGTCCTCCATCCAATTCCCAATAGATAAACAGGGGGTTGGGTCAGCCTGTCGGCACCTCTCCTTTTTACACTGCTTCTGCCCAATTTAAACTCTTACACTTTGTGATGGTAATATAAAATAATACATTTTATATATATAAAAAAAGTCTGCAATATACTTTCATTTTTTATTTTGTCCCCTTTACCTTTAATCCCATTCTGAAATTGTGAGCTTTTCAGTTCCTGTTAGAAATGGAAGTGCATTACACTGTTATATTCCACACAGCCATTGGCTGCACCCTCTATTGACCTATTTATAACAATCTCTAATTGGCCACAGCAGAGAAGGTAACCTAAGTTACAACATGGCAGCTCCCATTGATTTATAGACACTAAAACTTTATACTTATTTTCTCAATGTTTAAACAGCTAATGAAACTTTAAAAAATACATCTACGTTATTCTCAGGCTAATCATTTCTTTGAATGCATCATTCTATCTAGCATTTATTTAGTGTTTAATGTCTCTTTAAAGTGTAATTGTCAGATTAGTGTTGTGTTCTGTATCTAAATTAAATAACTACCCTTGTTTATGTTTTTTAAATATTATTAAAACAGCATAATTCAAAATTCTGTGTTGTGAAAATAGAATTTTAGTTAAAGCACAATTCAAACTGATATAGTAGGTTTAAGGTTTATTTAGCATTGGGTATAATCATTTGGTTGACATAGAGGGCATCCAAAATGTTACATACAAGAAGAGAGAAATGTGTGAAAGTTTAAACTACTAAGAAAAATATCTACCACAGTGTTTCTCAATTCCAGACCTCAATGAACCCTACCAGGCTGGATTTTTAAGTATTTTCCTTATAAGGCAGTTCATTTGCTCTAGTTGTGGACAGGTAGGGAAATCCTTTAAATCTGGTCTGAGGATTGGAATTGAGAAACACTGACCTAGCACAATAAAAAGCACCTTTTTAGATTGATGCATATTAAAAAGAACCCTGAACCCAAAAGGATTATGGTTCAATTTAATGTTAAATGATGGTCAAAATTGAGCATTTATAGTTTGTGTATGTAGCTTAATATGGTCAATTATTTTCCTTAATCAATTATACATTACTAATCCTAAAGCCCTTGTACACAGGCCAATTATTTTAAGTACCGCGGTTCCAAACCTTGCCCCCTCTTTTTTGAGCTCTCTCTCCCCCCTCTTTTGCGCTCTCTCTCCCCCTCTTGTGCTCTCTCTCCCCCCCTCTTTTGCTCTCTCTCTCCCCCCTCTTTTGCTCTCTCCCCCCACTTTTGCTCTCTCTCCCCTCTTTTGCTCTCTCTCTCTCCCCCCTCTTCTGCTCTCTTCCCCCTCTTTTGCTCTCTCTCTCTCTCTCATCCTCTTTTGCTCTCTCCCACTCTTTTGCTCTCCCCCACTCTTTTGCTCTCTCTCCCCTATTTTGCTCTCTCTTCCCTTTTTTGCTCTCTCTCCCCCTCTTTTGCGCTCTCTCTTTCTCCCCCCTCTCTTTTGCTCTCTCTCCCCCCCTCTCTTTTGCGCTCTCTCCCCCCTCTCTTTTGCGCTCTCTCCCCCCTCTCTTTTGCGCTCTCTCCCCCTCTCTTTTGCCCTCTCTCTCCCTCCTCTCTTTTGCTCTCTCTCCCCTCTCTTTTGCTCTCTCTCTCCCTCCCCTCTTTTGCTCTCTCTCCCCCCTCTTTTGCTCTCTCTCTCCCTCCTCTCATTTGCTCTCTCTCTCTCCCTCCTCTCTTTTGGTCTCTCTCCCCTCTCTTTTGCTCTCTCTCCCCTCTCTTTTGCTAGCTTTATCTCTTTCCCCCCTCTCTTTTGCTCTTTCCCTCCTCTCTTTTGGTCTCTCCCCCCTCTCTTTTGGTCTCTGTCTCTCCCCCTCCTCTCTCCCCTCTGTTTTACTCTTCCCTCTGTTTTTCTCTCTCACTTGACCATGCCGCTGCCACCACGGCTGCTCCGTCAGCCACGCCCCTTCACGCTCGCTCCCGAGCAGCTACGCCCCCTCGTCACACCCCCCGGTCATTCCCCCATCACGGTATGCCTGGCCACGACCCCACCAGGCAGCTTCCGCAGTGCGCACTCCTCTGCTGCTCAAGGCCTGGTATGTTTGTCCTCATGCAGTCTCTACTGCGTATGACTGCATCTGACAAACATACCTGGCCTTTTATTATATACGATTCCTTATGTGACACCATTGGTAAGGAATGCGAATATCTGTTTAAAGGACCATTACATATCATGTGACAGCCATCAGCCAATCACAGATACATATATGTATACACATTGATGTCTTTCATGTGTTCAGATATGTTGCCTTTTTTAATTGCATGCGCCTTGTGAATCATTTGAGAATCATTTTGACATTAGTTTCCACTTAAGGGGCCATTAAAGGGACATAGATGTCCAGAAAGAAAATGTTGTATTGTCATATTTTATTATTGCACTGCTTTTTACCTAAAACTTTGTGTTTAACCCCTACAAGGGGTAAGGTAGAGGCAGAGTCACTTAGGGCTAGATGAACTTTAACCTTTTAACTGCCATCTAGAAGTGTATATATTTCTCATAGTTCTGGGCTTTAAGAGCTGTATTGACGTGTATACCTGGCCAATATTCTATAGAACTGTGGGCGAGATTACATATGCTACATAAGATTCAGCGCAACTGCTGAAACCCACATCGGGGGAATCACATAAACTGCACCGGCAAATGCTATACTACTGTAAGTCGAACAATGTGCTCAACTACACATTTCTGGCGTTGCAAGTGACTTACGCTGGTATCTCATCTTGCAGCGCATAAGTTTAAAAAAAAATTTGAAACCACACATAAAAATCTAAACCGTCTAAACAAAAATTAAACCGACACGTCAAAACCCCTAATCCGCCATCCCCCTACATCACAACTACTAATAAAAGTTAACCCCTAATCCACCATCCCGCCACATCGCAAACTACCTAATAAACCTATTAACCTCTAAACCGCCACCCCCAACAACACAAACTATTATATAAACCTAATAACCTCTAACCCGATATCCTCCCACAACGCAATAAATAATAAAAGTATTAACCCCTAATCCTCCAACCCCTCACCTCACAAACTACCTAATAAAAGTATTAACCCCTAATCTGCCAACCCCCCACATCACAAAGTATCTAATTAACCTATTAACACCTAAACCACCAACCCCCCACATCGCAAAGTATCTAATTAACCTAATAACTAAGCCCCCTAACCTAACACCCCCTAAGTTAACCCCAATTAAAATACACTTACATAAAATAACAAAATAATAACTACATTAAAAACTAATTAAAAATTACATAATTTATGTATATAATTTACAGTCCCTTTCGGGGGCAATGGGCAGATTAGGGATTTTTTTAGTTAGGTTTTTCTTTATTTTGATGGGTGGGGGGGTTGTAATGTTAAGGGGTACTGTTTTTTATTCAGGGTGAAAGAGCTGTTAAACTTAGGCCAATGCCTTACAAAAGGCCCTTTTAAGGGCTATTGGTAGTTTGTTGTTAGATTATGGCTTTTTTATTTTGGGGTGTCTTTTTTTAAGGGGGTATTAGAATAGGAATTACTTTTTTTATTTTGGATAATTTTGTTTGTTATTTTCTGTAATGTTAGTTTTTTTTATTTTTGTAATCTTAGATTTTCCTTTTTTGTAATGTTAGGTTTTGTTTTTTTTATGTAATGTTAGTTTATTTTATTTTGGGTAATATTATTATTATTTTTTTTAGTAATTTAGGTTTTTTATTTTTGGTAATTTTTCATTAATTTTTAATGTAGTTTGTATTTTTTATTTTATGTAAGTGTATTTTAATTAGGGTTAAGTTAGGGGTGTTAGGTTAAGGGGGCTTAAGTATTAGTTAAATACTTTGCGTTGTGGGGGTTGGCGGTTTAGGGGTTAATAGTTTTATTAGGTAGTTTGCATTTTGGGGGTTGGCGGTTTAGGTGTTAATAAGTTAATTAGGTAGTTTACGTTGGGGGGGATTGGCGGTTTAGTTGTTAATAGGTTAATTAGGTAGTTTGCTTTGTGGGGGTATGGCTGTTTAGAGGTTAATTGGTATATATTGTAGTTTGCGTGGTTGGCGGTTTAGGGGTTAATAGGTTTATATAGTGGTTTGCGTTGTGGGTGGATGGCGGATTACGGGTTAACTTTTATTAGTTATTGCGATGTGTGGGGATGGCGGATTAGGAGTTAACATTTATTATTTATTGCGTTGAGAGTCTGGCGGATTAGGGGTTGATATTGAGCATGCATTAGGTGTTTGTTAAGGCTTGCAGGGAGTTACGGTACTTTTATATTTGTGCAAGGCTTGCTTCGCCTGCCTATGTGTGGCGAGGTGAAAATTTAGTAAATTCTCAATTCTGCGCGCATAAGTACTTGAGCTGAATTTATGATACTGACTGGTGACGCCAGTTCTATGTTAGTTTATGGGAGTAAAAACTGCGGGCGACGTGTAAAATATACATGCATAACTTGTATGCAGCGCTGTATATGTGATCCCTCTATCCAACTAAAAATTGGCAACGCCTTTTGCTCCCGTCGCCACATATGTGATTTTGCCCTCTGTGTTTCTCATAACCCAGGATATAGTACATGGGTAGGGACTAAATCAGCTCACTGCCCCATTGTATGCCGCCCCCAAAGATCCCTGAACCAATCCAGGAGCCTTTAACATAATACAGAACAACAAATGGCAATCTATCTGCCACTATAATTCCATCCTTACATCCGTCCTTGACAATCTGGCACCTCTTACCATAGCTCGGAAATCACACACTCATCCTCAGCCCTGGCATACTCCTCTGACATGGTACCTACGCAGATGTTCCCATATTGCTGAGCGGCACTGGAGAAAATCTTGGAGTTCAGCTGATTTTCTTCATTACAAATTCATCTTGAACTCCTACTATTCTGCCCTTAATCTCTATAAGCAACATTACTTCTCTACTCTTATCTCTAATCTTTCTTCAAACCCAAAACGTCTGTTCTCCACTTTCAATACTCTTCTCCGCCCACCCCCACCTCCTAATACAACTTCTCTGTCAGCTCAAGACTTTGCCAGCCACTTCAATAACAAAATTGACTCCATCAGAAACGAAATCAGCTCTCAACATAATTCCATTCTCTCAACCCCTCAGATGCTCGCAACCAACCACAACCCACATAGCCAAAAACTTTCTCCCCTGTTACTGAGGAAGAAGTTTCGGCACTTATACTGCGCTCTCACCTCACTACCTGTCCCCTTGATCCTATCCCTTCACAGCTACTCCCCTCCTCTTCTACCCTTACCCCTATCCTCACACACATTTTCAACCTCTCCTTCAGCACCGGTATATTTCCTTCATCTCTGAAACATGCACTGGTCACACCTATCCTCAAAAAACCTTCCCTTGATCCAACCTCCCCATCCAACTACCGCCCTATATCCCTCCTCCCTCTTGCCTCAAAGCTTCTTGAAAAACTAGTATATGCACGCCTATCCCATTTCCTTACATTAAACTCCCTCCTTGACCCACTGCAATCTGGATTTCGTCCCCATCACTCCACAGAGACAGCAATCGTTAAGGTTACCAACTACCTACTTACGGCAAAATCAAAAGGCCTCTTCTCTCTGCTTATCCTTCTTGATCAGTCTGCAGCTTTTGATACTGTTGACCACCCTCTTTTGCTCCAAATCCTCCAATCTTTCGGCATCTGTGACACAGCCCTCTCATGGTTCTGCTCCCCCTATATCTCAGACCTTGTCTCCAGATACTCTACCTCCCGTCCCCTACGCTCTGCTTATGACCTCCTACTCTCCTCCTCTCTTGTTACCTCCTCACACTCCCGTTTACAGGACTTCTCCAGATTGGCTCCCATCTTGTAGAACTCTCTGCCTCGCTCCACATGACTCTTCCCTAGTTTTGAAAGCTTCATTCGCTCCCTAAAGACTCTACTGTTCAGGGATGCATACAACCTACACTAACCTTTCTTTATACCAGTTCCTCTCTTCCATTGCTATCCACTGAACCCCCTTAGCATGTATGCCTAAGAGTCCAGCTGTTTGTAGATCACCTTCTTAAGAGCTGACTACAACAGTGCAACTCTTGGCAGGGCCCACTACCCATTTGATCCCTATAATTGTTTTGTTGTACTCTGCCTTTGTTTATAGCGCTGCGGAATCTGTTGGCGCTCTACAAATAACAGATAATAATAATAATGGCTGAAGAAAACCTTAGTCTTTGGCATGGAAACCATTGGCTAGATTACGAGTTGTGCGTTAGGGTAAAAAAAGCAGCATTAAGAGGTCCTAACTCTGCTTTTTTACGCCCGCTGGTATTACGAGTCTTGAAGGTTTAGGGTCACCGCACACTTCTTTGGCCTTACCGCAAAATGACTTACATAAACTTCGTAAAGTCTTTTTTCTATGGGACTTCCAACGCGCTGATATTACGAGTCTGTCTTGGGAGGCCAAAAAGTGAGCGGTACACCCTACCCTGTCAAGATCCCTAACGCATTTAAAAGTCAGTAGTTATGAGTTTTATGGTACAACGCCGTAACATAAAACTCATAACTAAAGTGCTAAAAAGTACACTAGCACCCATAAACTACCTAATAACCCCTAAACCGAGGCCCTCCCACATCGCAAACACTAAAATAAAAATTTTAACCCCTAATCTGCGCTCAAGACACCACCGCCACCTACATTATATGTATGAACCCCTAATCTGCTGACCCCAACATCGCCGACACCTACATTATATTTATTAACCCCTAATCTGCCGCCCCCAATGTCGCCCCCACCTACCTACACTTATTAACCCCTAATCTGCTGCCCCCAACGTCGCCGCCACTATATTAAAGTTATTAACCCCTAAACCTAAGTCTAACCCTAAACCTAACACCCCCTAACTTAAATATAATTTAAATAAATCTAAATAAATATTACTATAATTAACTAAATTATTCCTATTTAAAACTAAATACTTACCTGTAAAATAAACCCTAAGATAGCTACAATATAACTAATAGTTACATTTGTATCTAGCTTAGGATTTATTTTTATTTTACAAGCAAGTTTGTATTTATTTTAACTAGGTAGAATAGTTATTAAATAGTTATCAACTATTTAATAACTACCTAGTTAAAATAAAGATAAATTTACCTGTAAAATAAAACCTAACCTAAGTTACACTAACACCTAACACTACACTATAATTAAATAAATTAACTAAATTAAATACAATTACCTACATTAAAATAAATTAGCTAAAGTACAAAAAAAACCCACTAAATTACAGAAAATAATAAACAAATAACAAGATATTTAAACTAATTACACCTAATCTAATAGCCCTATTAAAATAAAAAACACCCCTAGCCTAAACTAAACTACCAATAACCCTTAAAAGGGCCTTTTGCTGGGCATTGCCCCAAAGTAATCAGCTCTTTTACCTGTAAAAAAAAAAAAAACAACCCCCCCAACAGTAAAACCCACCACCCACAAAACCAACCCCCCAAATAAAATACTAGCTAAAAAAACCTAAGCTCCCCATTGCCCTGAAAAGGGCATTTGGATGGGCATTGCCTTAAAAGGGCAGTTAGCTCTTTTTCCGCCCAAACCCTAATCTAAAAAATAAAACCTACCCAATACACCCTTAAAAAAACCTAACACTAACCCCCTGAAGATCGACTTACCGGGAGACGTCTTCATCCAAACCGGGCAAAGTGGTCCTCCAGACGGGCAGATGTCTTCATCCAAGCCGGGCAGAAGTGGTCCTCCAGACGGGCAGAAATCTTCATCCAGACGGCATCTTCTATCTTCATCCATCTGGCGCGGAGCGGGTCCATCTTCAAGACATCCGACGCGGAGCATACTCTTCATCTGACGACTAAAACAGAATGAAGGTACCTTTAAGTGACGTCATCCAAGATGGCGTCCCTTAGATTCCGATTGGCTGATAGAATTCTATCAGCCAATCGGAATTAAGGTAGAAAAAATCCTATTGGTTGATGCAATCAGCCAATAGGATTGAAGTTGAATCATATTGGCTGATCCAATCAGCCAATAGGATTGAGCTTGCTTTCTATTGGCTGTTCCAATCAGGGTTTGGGCGGCAAAAGAGATAACTGCCCTTTTAAGGTCAATGCCCATGCAAATGCCCTTTTCAATAACTTTAATATAGTGGCTGCGATGTGTGGGCGGCAGATTAGGGGTTAATAAATGTAGGTAGGTGGCGGCGATGTTAGGGTCGTCAGATTAGGGGTTAATAATATTTAACTAATGTTTGCGAGGCGGGAGTGCGGTGGTTTAGGGGTTAATATATTTATTATAGTGGAGGCAACGTTGGGGGCGGCAGATTAGGGGTTAATAAGTGTAGGTAGGTGGCGGCGACATTGGAGGCGGCAGATTAGGGGTTAATAAATATAATGTAGGTGTCGGCGATGTTGGGGGCAGCAGATTAGGGGTTCATAAGTATAATGTGGTTGCGGCGGTGTCCGGAGCGGCAGATTAGGGGTTAATAATATAATGTAGGTGTCAGCGATGTCGGGGGCAGCAGATTAGGGGTTAATAAGTGTAATCTTAGGGGTGTTTAGACTCGGGGTTCATGTTAGGTTGTTAGGTGTAGACATAAATTTTATTTCCCCATAGGAATCAATGGGGCTGCGTTAAGGAGTTTTACGCTGCTTTTTTACAGGTGTTAGGCATTTTTTTTGGCCGACTCTCCCCGTTGAATCCTATGGGGAAATCGTGCACGAGCACGTACAACCAGCTCACCGCTGACTTAAGCAGCGCTGGTATTGGAGTGCGGTAATGAGCAAAATTTTGCTCAACGCTCACTTCTTGTCTTTTAACGACGGGTTTGTAAAAACTCGTAATACCAGCGCTGCAGGTAAGTGAGCGGTGAGTGAAAACTGCTCGTTAGCACCACACAGCCTTGAACGCAAAACTCGTAATCTAGGTGCTTGTTCTCTAAAGGTTAAATAGAGACGAAACCCAAAATATCTATTTCATGATTCCGATAGAAAATACAATTTAAAAAAAGTTTCCAATTTACTTCTCTTATTAAATTTGTTTTATTCTCTTAATATTTGTTGAAGAGATATCTAGATAGGTAGCGTACGTATATCTGGATCACTACATGACAGGAGATAGTGCTGCCACCTAGTGGTCTTGCTAATGTATAACATTGGCGCAAAACTGCTGCTGTATAGTGCTGCAGGCAAGTGCACACTCCTGAACTTAACTTCCTGCTTTTCAACAAAGGATAATAAGAAAATGAAGAACATTTTATAATGTAACTAAATTGGAAAGTTGTTTGAAATTGTATGTTCAATCTGAATCATGAAAGAAAAGTTTGGGGTTTTATGTCCCTTTGAGCTATTTTATATCTCTTCTCTGCAGTCGGTACTATATTTTTAATATAATAATGATGACTCCATTTTATGTTACAAACATGCAAGATTAGTAAAACACTAAGGGGCATATTTATCAAGCTCCGTATAGATCGCTGCTCCATAACTTGTCCGCCTGCTCTGAGGTGGCGGACAGAAATCAACCCGATCAAATTCGATCGGGTTGATTGACACCCCCTGCAGGAGGCGGCATTGCACCAGCAGTTCACAAGATGATCATTGCAATGATAAATGCCGACAACGTATGCTGTCGGCATTTAGCGATGTGCAGGGGACATGATACGCTACTTCGTATCTTGTCCGCTCGCACATTGTTAAATATGCCCCTAAAGATGCATTACATTATTTATTCGTCTCACAAGGAAACTAGTAGAGTACAATTTACTAAAGATAACCGTTACCTCATGAAAACTTCACAATTTCTCCTGTGAAAAGCAACGGGCACAGTAACCTCCGACACTTTCTGCTGCCTTCCTACCGCTAAGGCCTTTTTTGGCTTTTCCAAAATTCACATCTTCTATTGCCCAACATAGTGGTAACAAATAGTATCCCCAAATCAGTGAACTCATTCCCCAAAAACCTTACACCTATACTACTGAAAAGTCACAAGTGACTCATATGGGGCCTATTTATGTAAGTGCGAGCGGACATGATATGATGTAGCGTATCATGTCCGCTGCACATCGATAAATGCCGACAGCACACGCTGTCAGCATTTATCATTGCACCAGCAGTTCTTCATATTCGATTGGGTTGAATTCTGTCTGCGGCCTCAGAGCAGGCGGACAAGTTATGGAGCTACGGTCTTTAGACCGCTGCATCATAACTTCTGTTTCCGGCGAGCCTGAAGGCTCCCGCGGAAACAGTGGCATCAAGCTCCATACGTAGCTTCATAAATTGGCCCCATAATGTCAAAATGTTGTGACGCTCTAAAACCAGCAATTAAAAAATGTGTTGCCTGTTGTAGAATGTTATACATCAAAATGGTGCAGTTTTACAAATTGAAATGTCATATAGAGATATATTTAACCCCTTAGTTGACTGAGAGAGCAAACCAGGGGCTAGCTGTGTTTAATAAGAATTTTGTCACATTTCTGCTAATTACTTCAGCCCAGATGTTAACTCTGCAATATTTCACAATATACACATGCAATCCTGCTACCTTTTGATTTGTGAAATTGTATACCTGCATCTTTTTATGATGACGTCAATGGTAGTATTTTGATTACAAAGTTTAGAATAGCAATCATGTCTCATCCTCCATCCTATATAATAAATGGCAAAGTATGTTTGTCAGATGCAGTCATGCGCAGTAGAGACTGCACATGACAAACATACCTGGATTTGGATCCTGACACTCAGCACAGAGCAAGGCTGAAGCGGAGTGTCAGGGGGCGTGGCCGACGGGAGTGTCGCGGCGGGGCGTGACCGAGAGCGGCAAAGGGCGTGACCGGACGCGATGAGGGGCGTGGTCGGACGCAGCAAGGGGCGTGACTGGGCGCGGTGAGGGGCGTGGCCGGGCGGGTTGCCGCGATGGGGGCATGGCCAGAGAGTCAAAGGGTTTGAAAGACAGAGCAAAAGAAAGGGGGGAGAAGGGCCAAAGAGGGGGGGGAGAAGGGCCAAAGAGAGGGGAGAGAGAGCCAAAGAGGGGGGAGAGAGCCAAATAGAGTGGGGAGAGAGCCAAAGAGGGGGGAGAGAGCCAAATAGAGGGGGGAGAGAGCCAAAGATGGGGGGAGAGGGCCAAAGAGGGGGGGAGAAGGGCCAAAGAGAGGGGAGAGAGAACCAAATAGAGGGGGGAGAGAGCCAAAGAGGGAGGGAGAGGGCCAAAGAGGGGGGAGAAGGGCCAAAGAGGGGGGAAGAGGGCCAAAGAGGGGTGAGAGAGAGCCAAAGAGGGGGGAGAGAGCCAAATAGAGGGGGGAGAGAGCCAAAGAGGGGAGAGAGAGAGCCAAAGAGGGGGGGAGAGAGAGAGCAAAAGAGGAAAGAGAGCCAAAGAGGAGAGAGAACAAAAGAGGGGGGAGAGAGCCAAAGAGGGGGGAGAGAGCGCAAAGGAGAGGGTCGAGAGAAAGCAAAAGAGAGGGGGGAGAGAGCAAGGGGTGGGACCGCTGTACTGCAAAAAAATGGCCCGTGTACACGGGCTTTAGTACTAGTATTTCAATAATAAATCTGAAAAAGCAGCTATTGTTCCATAATTCCTTTATGCTCAGGGGTATTTTATACAACCCTGCAAGCAGAGCAGAAGCCGCAGTCGTGGCTACTATCCGCATGGTTTCCTGGTCCTTACTGCTGTGCAAATCTAAAACTGTAAGGCAGAAATGCTACATTATGTAATAATCTAGGTAAATTTATCCCCTTCTCTACCAGGAATTCCCGAGAAAATCCTGGCCAAAATCCTGGTCAATTTTAAGCATTTTTGCTATCACTCCATTTAAACAGAAATAGAACCTTGTTTGTTTACTTTTTGTCTATCAAAACTACAGTATATATATTTTAGTAGACAACCCAAGGTATTGGTCTAGGCCACTGGTTTTCAAACCTGTCCTCACGCCTCCGCAACAGGCAAGACTTTCAGGATTACCTAGGATGAGAGCAGGTAAAATAACCATGTTTACTAATCAGCTGATGATTTAACTTGTGCTCTAGTTTAGATATCCTCAAAATCTGGCCTGTTGGGAAGGCCCAGTAACAGATTTGAAAACCAGCGATCGAGGCTCATTTTGGTATATCTCATGCAACTGTTTTATCTCCAAATGCGATCATATTGAAAAAAAAGTTAACTTTTTCACAAACTTTAGGTTTCTCACTAAAATTATTTATATACCGCTTGTGCAGTTATAACACAAATGGTTGTAAAAGCTTCTCTGGGGTCCCCTTTGTTCAGTAATAGCAGACATGCATGGCTTTAGCATTGCTTTTTGGTAATTAGAAGGTTGCGAATTGCAACTGGGCACCATACTTCTGAAATTCCTGGCAGTGAAGGTGTTAATTAGTTAGCTGGCAAGGGTTGTAGTATTCCAGTGTAAGGATTACCCTCCAATGTAACACTGCCCACTTCCCTGATCCCTCCCAAACAGCTCACCCCCCCCCCCCATTCACCACCATCTTAGGTACTGGCAAACAGTCTGCCAGTATAAAGTTTTATGGCATTTTTATTGTTTAGAAATGTATTATTTTATTTATGTGTTTTCTGCAGTGTATGATCCCCCCCTTACCCACCTCCCTTATTTCTGCCTAACAGCTCTATAACCCTCCCAATGGTGTCTGCCATCTTAGGTACTGGCAGCTGTCTATGAGTACCCAGTTTGCAGTTGTATTTGTATTTTTTTTACATTTATTTATTTTTTGTAGTGTAGAGGTCACATTAGTTAGTCAAAATTAAAGTTTCAAGTTTCCGATAGAGCATGCAATTATACTATACTTTATATGTAATACTAAATCAAATTTACTTTGTTCTGTTGGTATCCTTTATTGAAAAGCATACCTCGGTAGACTCAGAAGTAGCAATGTACTATTGAGAATTAGCTGGTGATTGGTAGTTACATATAAATGCCTCTTGCCATTAGTTCATCAGATATTTTCAGTAGGGCATTACTACTCTAGAGCTGACATTAACCTTTGTAGTGGTTAAAAATGTAGTTATGTGCAAAGAAATATGCTATGATAAAATGCTCTTCCTCTTTAGACCATTTTCTTTATATTCTAAACACACAGGGGGTGTTTCTGATACTTAAAGGGACAGTACACCAGAATTTTTATTGTTTAAAAAGGTAGATAATCCCTTTATTATCCATTCCCTAGTTTTGCATAACCAACACAGTTATATAAATACACTTTTTACCTCTGTGATTACCTTGTATCTAAGCCTCTGCAAACTGCCCCCTTATTTCAGTTCTTTTGACAGACATCCATTTTAGCCAATCAGAGCTGGCTCACTGGAACTTCACGTGCATGAGCACAGTTTTATCTATATGACACACATGAGCTAACACCCTCTAGTGGTGGGAAACCGTCAAAATGCCCTGAGAGAAGAGGCGGCCTTCAAGGGCTTAGAAATTAGCATATGAACCTGCTAGGTTTAGCTTTCAACTAAGAATACCAAGAGAACAAAGCAAAATTGGTGATAAAAGTAAATTGGAAATTTGTTTAACATTGCATTCTCTATCTGAATCATGAAAGTTTATTTTGGACTAGACTGTCCCTTTAAATCAAGTATAAAACTTATCTAATAAGAAAGTCACTATGAAAGTGTATGGGAATTATTGTAGATTAATCAGTCGATAACATTTTTCTAAGGATTGTAATAGACTTTTTTGGAAGCTCTGGTCAACTCTGCAAAACGCACACACACTATAACAAATTAGAGCATGATTTTTACACTAGAATATCTACTTTTAAAGGGACAGTATACACCAATTTTCAATTAACTGCATGTAATAGACACTAATATAAAGAATAATATGCACAGATACTGATATAAAAATCCAGTATAAAACCTTTAAAAAAAACTTACTTAGAAGCTCCCAATTTAGCAATGTTGGTGAGGTTAGGCTGAAACACCCAATGAAAGGGGCTGATAGCAGACACTACCCAACCCCCCTTACCCTGTGCATGAAAAGACTCTTTATACAAACAGAAGCAGTCTGAAGTCTGTAGACATCAGTATGCATCTAAAACTTTGGGGCTTGGTTACGGGTCTGAAAATCAGCACAATGTTGTTTAAAAATAAGCAAAACTATACATTGTTATAGAAACACTCACAGATGGGCTATATAAATGGATCATCTACAAATCATTTATGCAAAGAAAAATCTAGTGTACAATGTCCCTTTAAGTTTGTCTATACAATGGATCCTACATTTCTACCACTGAAATAATAAATACACATTTTAAAAAATACAGTTTTGATCCCAATTGTCAAATAATATTAAATGTCTGTAACATCACATTTTATTTATGCTGTACACAGATTTATATGGATATATCTAATGTTTGCACTTTATTATTATTATATTGATACCTTGGGGCAGACATAATATGTAACCTCATATCATATCCGCTCGCCCCCTGATCTCTAAATGCCTCTTATTTGTGTTTTTGAATCCAGCTACTATAAAGATGTTTTACATCCACAAAGACATTTAACCCATTTAATTTGCACAATGCGTGACCGAGATAAACTGGAAGAATGACCAAATCTAACCAGGCTTTTGTGTTTTCACAAACAGTTGTTTTTATCAGTGGTTAGAGCTAAACTTCACTTTTACTTTATTTGTTGTGTTTGAGACAAGCGGGTTTTACAATGAACAGCTCCCTGCTCTGTGTGAATGAATGCATAAAAACTACAGGTACTGATATGTCTCTAAGTGACTCAGGGCACTAGTCCAATATGATCTGGACCAAGTGGCACCCGCTGTAGACAGATGGAGAGTGTCTGGGCTCCATCACCCTCAAGTCTACCCAGACAAGGGTCTATATATTAGGCATGAGAGTGCACAAGAAAGCGAGGAATGGTAGCTGTGTAGGAAGGTGAAAATTGACATGAACGCAATACACTGACAGCGCTTTTGATTGATGAAAGGATATTGTTAACAAGCCTTTAAAGTTTCTCATTAATGATTTTTTTTACATTGACCAAAAAAAGAAAAGAAAAAAAAAACCACAACTGGCAAAAAAATAAAAAAATAATCCACAGTTCCTCTCAGACAGTAATTAAGAGCAATCACAAGCAGAATTTTTAGGTAGTAGCAATGCCATGTGTTGACCTTTTAACCTCCTAGCTGCCATAGAGGGGTACAGAGCATTGCCTAGCTATGCACTGAAGACAATGGATTAATTACATATTAGTATTTTTCTCTTGCTTGCCTTTAAAAAACAGCATTTTAAAAGGTATCACCTTTTATTTTATTTGTCTTTTTTGGAGAAAAAAAACAAAAAAAAACATGCATATCCCTGTTCACCAATAGAGCTGTGAGAGTTTAGCTAATCAGCCAATAAGCTTATATGTCACAAAATAGTATCACACAAACATGTTCTTTATGAAAATGTATAAATTAAAATACTATGCTTCAAGTTAATACTTTTCCATGCAAGAAAATTATGTTGACAAGTTTAACATAGAAGTAAGATACATTTTTAAGACTTTAAAGGGACATAAAAGGTTTAAACACATAGTTAAAGGAAGTTCTGGAGTGTCACATAAGAGCATTGTATTATTGCTCTTTTATTCCGCTTTAAAATCCATTTATTATGATTAATATTATTATGATTATTATATTTGTTTTATTAATTGTAAGACACCACCAAATTGAACAGTTTTATCCTTAGCTAGTCTACATTTATCTTCTATTGTTTGGGTTTATAAACATGCCTGTGCCTTTAAATGGTTTCTAAAAAAAAGAGGGTAAAATAAGTTAAAAAATACATCTGGTAATAGTAATATGTTCTTTCACAGAATTTCACTCGATTAAAGTTCAACTGCCTTGGGATGATTTCCCAGTGTGTCAAAAAGCGATTGTGTTAATATACTGCAAATACATTAACCCACATGGTGTTTAGAGGGCACAGAACACACAAAAATAGCTTAGCTTTCTTTTGCACTTGCCAACATATAAAATATATTCTACAATCTATCAATAATATGGTGTGGAAGGACCTTGTATTGGTAACGTGAATCTATTCTCTTACTAGCCCTAGGGTTTAGCAATATACATAACTGCAAAAGAAACACATTTGAAAGCAAGATTTTTTGCCTACAAATGATTGATCTGAAATAGAGTAGAAGCCAAGTCTTTTTCAAGACAACCTGGGAGATTAAGGTAAAGTCATCATGGAGATAAAGGTTTTATAGACAAAAACGCTCACATGTGCATCAAAATCAATGAAGTAGTATTCAATACTGGTGTCAAGCACACAATGCAATACCGATAATAGAGTCAAGAATTGCCAGATACACATGACAATAAGTGGGACATGTAAATCTTGCATAAATATGACATTGAATGTTACCCATGTAATAGCTAGTATTAGTTACACAGAAAAGAAATGCCACACAATTTGCCAGCCACCAACTGTGATGATCTCTCTCTATTGTGATGTTACACACACTCACACACAGACACTCACACATACTCACACACATACACTCACACATACACACTCATACTCACACACTCACACATACACACTCATACTCACACATACACACTCATACTCACACACTCACACATACACACACATACAAACTCGCACACATACACACAGTCACAGACACTCACACACACTCACACACACACTCACTCATACTCACACACACACACTCTCACACACAGTCACAGACACTCACACACACTCACACACACACTCACTCATACTCACACACACACACTCTCACACACATACACACAGTCACAGACACTCACACACACTCACACACACACTCACTCATACTCACACACACACACTCTCAAAAATATAACACTACCCATGTAATGCTCCCTGTATATGGTTTCTGGAGACCCCTCTCCTCCTCTATGTTTATTACTGGAGGCAAAAGGAATAAATTCATGTTCTGTGTTGTGTTACTAGAGGTAGGTAGGTTAAATCATTGTTCTTTTGGTGTTATTGGAGGCAATGGGGTAGATTTATCAAATGGCGGGCAGAGATTATACGCTGTCAGCATTTATCATTGCACAAGCATTTCTTGTGAAATGCTTGTGCAATGCCGCCCCCTCCACATTCGTGACCAATCGGCCGCTAGCAGGGGGTGTCAATCAGTCCACCACCTAAAACCGCTGCTTCTTAACTTAGGTTTCCGACTTTGGCATAGAAAGCTGCATCTGCTGCTTAATAAATCTACCCCAATGTGTGTATTACTGAAAGGGAGTCAGAAATAGCGTGTAATTTTAAACAACTTTTCATTTTACTGCGGTTATCAAATATGCTTTGTTCTCTTGGTATCCTTTGTTGAAGAGTATACCTAGGTAAGCTCAGGAGCAGCAGCTCACTACTTGGAGATAGCTGGTGATTAGTGGCTGCACTTGTATGACTTTTGGCTCACCAGATTTCCTCAGCTAGCTCCCAGTAGTGCATTACTTCACTGGAGCTAACTTTTCAACAAAGGATACCAAAAGCACAAAGAAAATTTGATAAAATAACTCATGTGGAAAGTTGTTTTAGAATTGCCTGCTCTATCTGAATCATGAAAGTTTAATTTTGGATTAACTGTCACTTTGTTTTGGTCCATTTTATGTATATGTGTTGTTTTTCTTTTACCATGAATAAGTGTTGTCAAGTACCCCTACGTATGTGCACAGCCCTACATATATATTCAGCCCTACAGAGTATGGTGGCACTTGAGAAATACATTTTAATATTTTTATTTACATATAAAAGATTTTACAATCAAAAAAGATTTTTTATTTTTTTTTAAAAAAATGTAATTCCTGCTACCAGTAAATATAATTAACAATATCATTCACATCTTAAAGTCTAGTTGTAGTGTAATATTAGTAACTCCCTGATCATCTACTCAGCACTTAAAATATTTTGAAATATTATAGCACTTTGCAAATAATTGATATTATTATTAATAATAATAATAATTACAATAATATAATAAACTTTTTTTTCCATGAAAATTCATGAAAACAAATATAATGATAATAATAATAATATTAATAATAATAAGTTTTTCATTAATTTTCAACTTCCCTTGCATAAAAAAGGAAAAGAAAAAAAAACTAATTTGTTGAGACTTACTTAAAAAAAATAAACATCCTATTCAACAAGAACAGAATCTCCTAACAAGTTTTTTTTTGTGTACAAATATCTTGTTTAGGTACATAACTGCATTATTTATATTTATAGGTTAATTGACTGCAAGAATCAGTTCACTGTGTATCAAAGAACATGCATTAATACACTGTGTTGTTATAGGATCTGCTTTCCGTTGCTTCATTCGTTTTTTTGTATGCCTTCAATCACTGATCTCCCTCTGTGTGTTTAAATAAGTATAGCATATTTAAGCTGGCGCTTACTTTCGGATTTTGCAAGACAAAGAGTACATAAAATAGATTCCTGCTGTTTTGTTCCACAAGACAGTTAAAGTCCCTTTGGCAATGAAGACGCTAATGTGCTATATAGAAGAAAAACAATACCTTGTTATATAGATCTATGTACATGTGCTTATTTAGAGAAGTTCTGTTATCTAGATTCTCCTTATAGTTTTGATTGCGATATTGTTACATTTGCACCTATCACTACTAAATGAGGGGCACTGGCATTTTAGATGATTTATAACAGTCCTATTTATTAACCTAAATAAATATGTGTTCAGCTCTGTTCTAGAACGATATTTAACAACATGATTGGCAACATTAAAGGGACAGTCTGCTCTAAAAAGTTTATTGTTTAAAGAGATAGATAATCCCTTTATTACCCATTCCCCAGTTTTGCATAACCAACACTGTTATATTAAAGGGACAGTCTAGTCCAAAATAAACTTTCATGATTTAGATAGAGAATATAATTTTAAACATTTTTTTAATTTTTAAACAATTTTCCAATTTACTTTTATCATCAATTTTGCTTTGTTCTCTTGATATTCTTAGTTGAAAGCTAAACCTAGGAGGTTCATATGCTAATTCCTAAGCCCTTGAAGGCCGCCTCTTCTCTCAGGGCATTTTGACAGTTTTTCACCACTAGAGGGTGTTAGTTCATGTGTGTTATATATGCAACACTGTGCTCACGCATGTGGAGTTCCAGTGAGCCAGCTCTGATTGGCTAAAATGGATGTCTGTCAAAAGAACTGAAATAAGGGGGCAGTTTGCAGAGGGTTAGATACAAGGCAATCACAGAGGCAAAAAGTGTATTAATATAACTGTGTTGGTTATGCACAACTAGGGAATGGGTAATAAAGGGATTATCTATCAGTGCTGACTCATAAATAACTCCACGGGAATAAGCTATCAAGATGGCACACATGAAAGAATGCTCTCTAGCTGTGAAAAACTACCAAAATGCACTGTGATAAGAGGTGGCCTTCAAGGGCTTAGATATTAGCATATGAGCCCACCTAGGTTTAGCATTCAACAAGGAATACTAAGAGAACAAAGCAAATTTGATGATAACAGTAAATTGGAAAGTTGTTTAAAATTGCATGCCCTATCTGAGTCATAGAAGTTTAATTTTGACTAGACTGTCACATTAAAGGCACACTAAAATTATTTTTTTCATCCACAAGAGGTTATTTTAAAGGGATATTAAACACTTTGCAGGGACGAAACTACAGGGGGTGCAGAGGTCGAAACTGCAAACAACCCCCCCCCCCCGAGGGTGGAGGCCCAGCTTCAAAAAAAAAGAAGTGTTTCTTTTTTTTCAATAAAAATCGTTGACCTGCCACTGCCTGCACTGATATCATGTGAGTGTGACATGATGCTTCACTAGTGTCTCTGACTACAGGGGTTACTGTTTCTGTTTTACCCATTGGTGTTTATGTGTGTGTGTGTGTATGTATGTGACTGTGTGTGTATTTATGCATGTATGTATATACAGTACCACTCGATACAGTACGGGGGGTCTGGACCATGTCACTGACTACTGTGGTCACTTTAGACTGTGTCACTAACTCATTATATACAGTACTGGTGGGTTAAACAGTGTCACTATATACAGTAATAGGGGGTCAGACCAGGGTACCTCCTTTTGCAGACATGTAAACTGATTCACATTTATATTATATAGTAAAACAACTTTGCAATATAAAGATAACGTGATCGCAAACAGAAAAATAGTCACAATGAAAAGAAAAGAAAAAGTCCAAATAATGTAAATACAAATTATTGTGCAAAACTTCCAAAGATCCACAATCTGGAGGAAAGGAAATCAGGAACAGTGGCAGGTTTCAGGGAATCCACTAGATCCACTGAGCCATATTTACAAAGTGACTCTTAAACTGGAGTTTGGACAGTGGGACTTACTGCTAAGGTCCAGGGGTCAGCAAACTTGGCACCACGGATGTTTTGGAACTACATTTTCCATGATGCTCAGACACTGTTTACTCTTTAGGCTGTCTGAGCATCATGGGAAATGTAGTTCCAAAACATCCGTGGTGCCAAGTTTGTTGACCCCTGGCTTAGGCAGAGGTTTTTGTCAGTGTCACCCTGAGTGACACTAAGCCATAGGCAGATTACATTGTTTGCAAGAGTTCCACTTTTTGTTTTAGAAATACAGTAGTTCTATACTATA
Organism: Bombina bombina; assembly: GCF_027579735.1. Classification (NCBI taxonomy): domain Eukaryota; kingdom Metazoa; phylum Chordata; class Amphibia; order Anura; family Bombinatoridae; genus Bombina; species Bombina bombina. Next base: position 204,680,200 of record NC_069507.1, read on the forward strand.
TAAGAACAAACTTGAAGTTTTTACAGCATTACTCTCTTTTTATCTGTTTGAAGCACACACTGCAAAAGCTACAGCTGAAATGTTGTTGGAATTGCTACAGCTGCACCTGATTTCCTTTCCTCTGGATTTTGGATCTTTGGAAGTTTCTTCCTTGCATCAGAGGATGGTGATTTTTATTTACATTATTAGGACTTAAAGGGATAGTCTATTCAAAATAAAAAAAATTAAGCAACTTTCTAATTTACTCCTATTATCATTTTTCCTTTTTCTTTTCTTGCTATCTTTATTTGAAAAAGCAAGAATGGAAGCATAGGAGCCTCTTTGGTTCAGCACCTGGGTAGCACTTTCTGATCGATGTCCAAATGTAGCCACCAATCAGCAAGTGCTACCCAGGTTCTGAACCAAAAATGGGCCGCCTCCTATGCTTACATTCAAATAAAGATAGCAAGAGAACGAAGAAAAAATATTAATAGGAGTAAATTAGAAAATTGTTTAAAATTGCCTGCTCTATATGAATCATGAAAGTTTCATTTTGACAAGACTATTGCTTTAATACTTTTCGGTGATCTTTGAGAAAGTGCTATTAGAAACATGTCAGATTGCAGTAATGTTATTGCATTTTTTGTATTTATTGTCTTTAATAAACAATAATTAATAAACAATAATAATGTATTATTGTTTATTAATTATTATAATTATAATATAATTATAATAATTAATAAACAATACTTTATTAAACAATAATTAATTAACAATAAAGTATTTATTGTCTTTAATAAACAGTATTTTTTATGCAGTACTCATGCTCATAGCTGAACTTGAATTATACTGTCTGAAGCACTCTACAAATTGAGGGGAGATATATTAAGTATTACCTGATAATTGTATCAGATTTTTGAGTGAATTACATCTAATCTGTTGATCTGTAGGAATTGGCCTTTTCAGCCAATGAATAAATGAGTATAAGTTGTGTGCAAATGTGCATTTCCTATTATTTTCAATTCATTACCTTTAAATGGTAATTTTATGTATGCATATTGTATATCAGAAATTAAAGGGACAGTCTAGTCCAAAATAAACTTTCATGATTCAGATAGGGCATGTAATTTTAAACAATTTTCCAATTTACTTTTATCACCAATTTTTCTTTGTTCTCTTGGTATTCTTAGTTGAAAGCTTAACCTAGGAGGTTCATATGCTAATTTCTTAGACCTTGAAGGCCGCCTCTTAAGAATGCATTTTAACATGTTTTTCACCACTAGAGGGTGTTAGTTCATGTTTTTCATATAGATAACACTGTGCTCGTGCACGTGAAGTTACCTGGGAGCCATCACTGAATGGCTAAACTGCAAGGGGCAGTCTGCAGAGGCTTAGATACAAGATAATCACAGAGGTAAAAAATATATAAATATAACTGTGTTGGTTATACAAATCTAGGGAATGGGTAAACAAGGGATTATCTATCTTTTAAAACAATAACAATTCTGGTGTAGACTGTCCCTTTAAGCATTGTTTTGTGTAAACATCTGCATGCAAAAGAAATGTTTTACTTTTGTTAGCAAATGTTGCATTGTTTTGCAGCACAGGGCCATACCCTTAGAATCCTCCTAAGTATGTTTATCATGTTTCCATTGCTGTGGTTAGGTTTGACAGCTGTGTTTAAAAATAGTAATAATAATAATAATAATACTGAACAACCAGCAGATGACCAAAGAAGGGCAGTAGGGTCACATAATGGCTCCTCACATTATAACTTATGTCCACTCTAGGCCCAACACAAACTTCACTCTAAACCCTACCAAATATATATTTCCCCAAATGAACTTGTTATTTTATCTTGCTGGCTGCCAATAACAAATAAAGCATTGGTTGTATCCCTTGGCAATGATAGCTAAACATTTTATTATTCAAACTAATATTTGAAAATAGAATGTTAGAATATTATATAAATATTCGAAATTTGATTTGAACAAACTAATGTATCAAAATTCGTTTAAATTTTGAATTTTTAGAAACATTCGCCCATCCCCTAGTATCAAGCAATAACCATGCAGGAAAAACATACAAAATAATAATGATAGGGTAATGTAAACTTGTTTTTTGTTTTTTGTTTTTTTGCTATGCATTACTTAAAGAGACAGTCTACTCCAGAATTTTTATTATTTAAAAAGATAGATAATCCCTGTATTACCCATTACCTAGTTTTGCATAACCAACACTGTTATATTAATAGTAATGCAAACACGATCAGCACCTGTGTTTTAATTACTTGCGTGCGTAGCTACAGGATCTCTGCAGGAATCCAATAACAGCAAATATGAAGACGTAGCCGCACGGCTTCAAACAAATCAGCTTTATTCACAGAAGAAGTGCAAACTTAATTACTATGTTTCGGGCTCCCTGCCCTTAGACATGACTGCCCCCTTATTTCGGTTCTTTTGACAAGCTTGCATTTTAGCCAATCAGCGCTGACTCATAGGTAAAATCACAGAACTGAGCACAATGTTATTTATATAGCACATATGAATTAGAGCTGTCTAGCTGTTAAAAACTGCCAAAATGCACTGAGATAAGAGGCGGCCTTTAAGGACTTAGAAATTAGCATATGAACCTACCTGTTAGCTTTCAACAAAGAATACTAAGACTACAAAGCAAATTTGATGATAAAAGTACATTGGAAATTTGTTGAAAATTGCATGCCATATCTGAATCATAAAAGTTTAATTTATGACTACATTGTCCCTTTAACTAATGTAATACTCCAGATAATGGTTGATAATGGTTCATTTTGTTGAAAGCAGCTGCAGGAACATCCTTCCAAATGGGCTGGGGGCTCTTGCTCTCTGCTACCCCACTGGTGTTTACAAAGCCTTTCTATAGCAAATAATGCAATATTTTTAGTATCGGTGGTGGTTTCAATGGGCAAAGTCAATTATTTAAAATAACAAAATAAATGTAAATAAACTATTTGTAAACAATTGAATTCAATGCAGCAGATAAATGGTAATTGGGAACATATTAAAGGAGAGGAAAATTTACAGATTGTGTGCCTTTAACCTTTTTTTTAACGCAAACATAAAATACATTGCTGCTCTTTCGTGTAAATGATATAATTTTATGTGAGTTTCATGTGCCTTTAAATTAAATTTGTCTACAAGCAGCAGTGTTGGCTATGACCAAGAACGTAAGTGAGCTGGGCACAGCACATTTTGGCACCATCATTTTGGAAATGTGGTACAACCTTTGCAATAACTGTTTTCAGATAGGTCCCAGATTGCATAACCATGTCAGTTCTATCATGAATAACTAGTGAACTGCTAAAATATTCACGTGTCGTTCCAGCTTTGAAATGTGCCAATATCCATGTTATCCTATTTTTTTTTTCTCATTCTGCAATACATTTCAACATCACAATTCAGATGTGAGCAATTCTTTATATCTAGGTCAGAAGACAAGTTATTCATTTTTGTCTGCTTTTCCACTTACATCTTCGGTCTTGGCTAATGTCACTAGCTTTTTCTTTATGAAAGAGGTTAGATTATAAACGATAGAATTTCTTTTGAAAAGAAAAAAAAAAAAAACAATGGCTCTCCACTATAGGACTGGGGAAATTCTGCAGTAATTGAGCTTGCTAACTTTTTGTGAGATTGTAAACGTCAAGTGGCAATCATATTTTCTCTTTTTTTTATTTGAAGATTTTTTAACTTACTGGAATGTGGACAAAGGTTGCTTAAGGCAAAGAACACATGATATAATTTAACTTGGTCACTCTTTTTATGCTATAAATCATTATGGCAGAATTATCTAAAGTGAAACAAAATCTGGAATTGTTTTTATGTATCTACGCCTATTGAATGTACTTAGTTTTTGGACAGTTCTCTATGTTACCACAGCAGTTAAATCCATGAAGAGTCCCTTTCTTCAGAATTTTGCAACTGGGCAATTTTTTTTTTGAAGATTTTCAAGATCTGATCATAACATATATAAAGTAATTAAAACTTTCTTAGCTGAAATGGAACATATTAAAATATGTTATATTAAAGGGGCATACAACTCAACATATCATCACTCATAAAATATTTAATTACACATAGTGAAAACACATTGCATAGTGTTTTTCATTATTGTTTTTATTTTTACCCAATTTAAATCTGAAAATTGTAGTTTTTCCACTAGAGAGTCTTGGGTGCATTTCATGGAATTAAGAATCCTGAGCCTTCTACATGCTGAACACTCATTGGATAATATATCTGTGGGGAGTTCATTTATATATTGCTCTGATTGACCACAGCAAAAGGAAATAAAACAAAGAACATTTTGCTTTTATAGGGGTGTATGCCATAAATGCAAAATAATGCAAAATGTATTAATAAAATTACAGCGATAAATGCTTTTAGAACACTTATTTTGTATGCAGATGTTTTGCAATTCAGTTATTAAAGTGATGGTAAACTTTACATAAAATCTGGTCTGGAAACTGTAGGATATTTTAGAAGGACTATAATTGATCACTTATAATGAAGATGCTCTGTAATTTACATTATAATCTAATTTTAATCTAATTACATTTTAATCCCATGTGCTCCCGCCGCCCACCTCAAAACTCATAATTTTTTTTGTGAATTTATGGTTTGAACTATTATACAAATGACGCTCTAACAGTTACGCTTTTTTTTGTAGCTAGTGCACCGATTGGAGAATTTTTTGTTGTTGTTGAGATTTCACTCAAAAATAGAATCTTTTTAAATTTGGCAAGAAATACCGCTTTATTTTCCATTCTAAAAATCGCTACAATCAGCTCTTATCTATATAAAAATTCCAGACAAGTCTGTTCAGTCATTTTTCATAGCACCATAAGAAAAAAATTACCTTTATAAACAAATTACCTTTATTGCAATAATAAAACATATAAAGATGGGAAATTTGTAAGCTTTTAATGAGAAATTACAAAATTAAACTCATCATCCGAATCCCTTCTATAAAATTTAAATTTAAACTTTACAAGAATTTCTGTATTTTATTACAGTTGTCCTTGTATGCAGTGTCTAACCACTGTTCCCATGGTGCTAATTACAGAGAACAAAAATAACAATAGTGTTTTGCTATTCAATCTCTATATAGTTTTACATTTTTTAATAAAAATGATTAAAGATGATCTGGGAGAAATTCCATGTAAATAACAAAAATCCCAATTTTACTGTGGTATCACAACACTATGATATATATACCTCATATTATGAAAAAAATCTCAATATTTCTTTGACATTTTCAATAATAATGAATATATTTACATCATTTTTCAAGAGGGCATTAAAAGCTTTCTGGCTGGCAATAAGTGGGGTGCTGGATCAAATAGAAGGAGATATTTCAGTACAAACTTTAAAACAACCAGTTCATTAAGAATCAACAAAGATACCCAGAGAACTTCAAGTGGTAAAAGTCAGCTTTGCTGATCAACTCACTAATTATCCAACAATTAATCTTATATGTTTCCACTATAAACTGGGCCTTCCTCAGAGAAGATTGAAAGGGTTTTGACTGTGTCCCAGAAAATGTTTAATGAAAGTCCCTAATACCGTTAAAAACAATATAAACAATAAACAATTGCATAGATTAGCCTCAAATGCTTACGGTTTGTAGGGATTGCTAATGCCTGGTGAAATTTCCACCTAATTTATTTTTTCAATTTAGTGTTACATATATTTGAAAGTTTAGGGACAAGTCCATTTTTCATAATGCTAGATATAGTTGCCTACATATTTATAATATCTGAATTGCTCAGATGCAATTGTAATTTCCCGCAGTCATAGAAATTTGAAGTAATTTTGCTTTGTAGTTTTAGGGTGAAAAACAGTGAAATATTAACAATTTGAATTAAGGGATTCTATGAACATTTTTAAATATGTTTATGATAATATACTGTATATATTAATATATATATATATATATATATATATATATATATTATTTTTTTAAAGTGAGTGTACAGAATTCACTTTCATGGTTAAAATTGAAGTTAAAGGGATGGTAAATTACAGACTTTAAGAATGTTGCAATGAAAAACCTCATAATTTTTTCTTTTAAGTGTATGTATATTTTAAAATAAAAATTTTATAATGCTACTTGGTATCTTCTTGACTTCCACTCTCCTTCATTTCACAGAGAGCAGCCCCTCCCACTCTCTACATAGGCTTCCTAAGGGCTTTCAAAGGGCTGGACTTCAAGTGTGTCATATGACACACACACACACTAATTGGGTGTTCCTCGGAATTTTCCTAAAAAAAAAGATGAGTTTGTTCCAGCGGGCCAGCATAACATTGTAATAGAAGAATTACTATAGGCACGGATTTAACCCCTTTCGTTATAGACTTAAAAAAAAGGTAAACATATAATTTTTTTAATGGCAAAGATTACATATATATGGCATTTGATTAGCTAATGTTTACCATCACTTTTAATATATTCTTACCTGAAGCACACATCCACATCCCTCTGCCCTTTCAATCTCCTGGGTATAGTGGCATATTCAGGTTTTGTGCTGCCCTAGGCACTAAAAATTTTGCTGCTTCCCCCACCCCCGAGGTTTTAATATTTTTTGGTCAGGATGTAATGTGACTTTTTTTTTTTAATGGAATTTCCAAAGTAAATATTCACCAGGGCTTGCAAAACACTTACACATACTTGAATACACTCAGGTGGTTGAATTAGCACATGTGTACTCAGTATACATGTGAGCAGTAATAATATTTATATATACAGTATATACAGTATATATATATATATATATAAAATAAAGATGACTAGCACTAGTTAAGTCACCTTCCACTCCCAACAGAGACTCTAAAAGTGCTGCCCCCAATCCGCCGCACTAAGCAAGTGCCTTGTTTGCCTAGGCCAAAATACGCCCGGCCTTGGTTTAATGTAGAGACATATAGAGTGGTCACACACTTTCTGTGCACACCAGTCCGAGATGCATGTACAGTCTGTCTCATCGCTGTCAGATCACTCAGATGTAACCAGTGAATGCCGATTACATAAAAGTCTGGACTGCTGGCCATTAGGAGCGCTTATGCATTTATTTGAATGGGCTGTGGGGCACGCATCCTCATTGGATGTTCAAGCTGCACATCTTGAAGGAAGAAAAACGCAGATTACAAGGGTGGCAGGAGACAGGGACAAGGATATGGTAGTAAAGTTTATTTATTATACTTGAAAATTGTGTTACATTTTAAGGAAGAGTGTTTCATAAATAAAAAAAGAACTACTAAATTATTTAGTGCTGAACAATATTCTTTTCTATCACTCTAAAGGCACAGTATATCGTTTTTCCCTTACTGTGTTTGCAATGGCTTGTTATGTAAGCAGCAGAGTATAACATGTATGATAAATTGCTCTTTTAGGCTTATTTGTGTATATGAAATAGCTGTTTTGTTCTATGAAACCACAACCCATTAAAATGGGTTGAGCTTGCAGGGAAATCAGATATTATTTAGAAAATAATTGAAAATTGAATACACTTCAGTAGGTAAACTGGATCACTGGGAAGAAATTAAAGGGGACAAACAATTGGGGTACACTGCCCCTTTAAAGATTGTAATCTAAAACGTGCGCAGTAGGTTTTATACAATTATGAGGACCTTAATATTTTTTTCTTTTGTCATCATAATAACATTTAGAACAAGTAATATTTATTATTTATTATGTATTCCTCTGTTAAATTCACTATTACTTAAATACTGGATTTAATTTCCAAATTGCGTATTCATATCTACTGATATTTAAATATTTTCTTATCTTGTGATGAAAAATAGGAAACATGACTATTGTGATGTTAAATATGGTATTTTAACAATGAAATGGTGAGTAGAGAATTTTGAAAGTGTGACATATATATATATATATATATATATATATATATTAGTAAAATATTTCATTATAGCACTGAAAAAGCAATTTTGATGTTTTATCAGTGAAATTATACTTTTGATTAGATGATTCTGCGTAGTAAATGTTTATATTATGTTCATGGATAGGGGAATTCCTATGCTAATATAAAATAGGAAAATTAGATATTTTGATATTGAATAGGGAATTTTGAAGTTTTATTACTCAGCTGGTAATTTCAGTTTCTAAAAGTTGCTGAAGTTTCCTTTTGAATTCAGTGTAAATAGTAAAAGCAACTATAAGAATCCATTGCCAAATACAAGCTGTTGGAGCGTTTAGGTTCTTGTTTAAATTTTTAAAAACTCAGGGAATCCTGGGATTTATATGGCTGCTCAAATGAATAAAAGCTGCATTATTCATATATTTAACCCCTTAAGGACCGGGCATTTCAGACAAAAACTTTCCTAAAAGACCAGAGCATTTTTGCCATCACTACATTTAAACAGAAATAGAGCCTTTTTTTATATTTACCTATCAAAATTATATATTTTTTTTTTAGCAGACAACCCAAAGTATTGATCTAGGCCCATTTTGGTATATTTCATGCCACCATTTCACCGCCAAATGCAATCAAATAAAAATAAAGTTTTTCACAATTTTAGGTTTCTCACTGAAATTATTTACAAACAGCTTTTATGGCACAAATGATTGAAATGTAAATGCTTCTTTGGGATCCTCTTTGTTCCGAAATAGCAGACATATATGGCTTTGGCATTGCTTTTTGGTAATTAGAAGGCCGCTAAATGCCGCTGCGCACTACACTTGTATTATGCCCAGCAGTGAAGGAGTTAATTAGGTAGTTTGTAGAGTTAATTTTAGCTTTAGTGTAGAGATCAGCCTCCCACCTGACACATCCCACCCCCTGATTCCTCCTTGACCCCCCTGAAAAAGCTTTATTCCCTCCCCCACCTTACAATTGTCACCGCCATCTTAAGTACTGGCTGTGTATGTTCCCCCCTAACAACCAACCTCCCTGATCCCCCCCAAAAAAGCTCTCTAACCCTCCCCCTCTACCTATTTGCCACCATCTTAGGTACTGGCAGCTGTCTGCCAGTACCCAGTTTGCTGCAAAATTGGCAATTTAAAAAATAAAAGTCCAATTTTTTCTGTAGTGTAGCTGCCCCCCTCAATACACTACCCCTACCCCTCCCAGATCCCTTTCTGTTAACGGATCCCACATGGGTTCCCCCTCATTGCCCCTACTCCCTCCTCTCTCCTTTACCCTCAATGACACAGTTTTTTGTGGGGGGCTTCCCTGTAGCGTGGCCGAGCAGTCCCGCCCTCCTCCTGCCTCCTCCAGCGATGGGCCGCCCACCCACCTCCCTCATTATACTCCCACCCACCAACGATCGGCACCACCGCTGTGCGATGCAGAGAGGACCACAGAGTGGCCTTCTCTGCATCGACAACTCTGCAAATCTATTTCTGCAGTGCCCCACTCGTGGGGCATGCAGAAATAGCGCAATCTCGCTATTTTAAGCGAAATTGCGGCAGAGAGAAGCCCAGGACTGCAATGACATACAGAGTATGTCAATGGTTCTTAAGAGCATAACGGTCGTTAAGGGGTTAAAGGGATAGGAGAGTCATAATTAAACTTGCATGATTCAGATAGAGCATGTAATTTAAAGACACTTTTAATTTCACTTCTATTTTCAAATGTGCTTTGTTCTCTTGGTATCCCTTGTTGAAAAATAAAATGCACATGTCCTACACTAGTAGGAACTAGCTGCGGAAGGGTGCCTGCTGCACACATTTGTCTCTTGTGATTGGCTAACTAGATGTATTAAGCTAGCTGCCAGTAGTGCAATGCTGTTCCTTCACCAATGGATAATAAGAGAATTAAACAAATGTTATAATAGAAATAAATGTGAAAGTTGTTTGAAATCGTATATTCTATCTGAATCATGAAAGAACATTTTGGGGTTTTCTGTCCCTTTAAGATCAGTGAAGTTACATTTGTTGATCATTCTCTGATCTCTGAATGTGATAAAAAAAACATCATTAAAATCATAATCACAGTTATTATTGCATGCAACTCTTCCTCTTGAGCTTGTTGATATTGTTTTTCAATACTGACTGGACTAGATTCTGATCTTGTTAATAAACATGTTCATTTATAATTATTACTTATTGGAAGAAGTAAAAAAAAAACATTGCTAATTTCAACCAGTATTCCAGTTCCTCCACTGCATAATATACTGATGTTATTAGTGCTGCAGAAAAAATATTGTTCAATCAAAAAACCTTAATCTTTATTTAATCTTTATTTAAACTTATCAAAAACTCTAATCACAAATTAATTAATAGCCTTAAAAAATAAGTTAGAGGACACAACAAAAAATAAAAAGAACAGTTAATACTACTACAGTAATATTATTTGATCTATCATAGTCTCAGCCACACATTAGCCCAGTGACCTATTTTAGAAAGTGTATTGATTTATTTGCTACTAGGATATACGTAATAGTATTAATACGATTTTGGGGCAGAATGCCAGATGGCTGGTCCTTCTGCTTAGAAGGATCCAAACCTGGGTTCATGAGGCCAATAGAAACAAAAATTCTTCACATTTCCCACTATACTGTCCAATTCAGCTCCATAATTTGCCAGTAGCAGTGGCTACAAAAATGTTGCACTGATTTTATTTCTAGTTTGCAGTTTGTCTCAATGTTTGGCTAAGCATTTTATAGATCTAATTATTGCAGTACTAATTTGTTGTGTCCCCTGAGTTTTTCTGGTGTTGCATGATCTGTATGTCAATATATATACTGTATATATATTTATATATATCAGGTTTTTTTTCATTATCTAATACAAATTTTAGGTGTTTAGTTTAGTTTGCCTTTAACAGGCGTCATTTATGCATATTCCAGTCTTTTGATTACCTAATTACAACGTTAATAATGGACAGTAACAGATCTGGCAATTTTGTGTCTTTTTTCAGCAAAGTACATAGAAACAATCCTCAATATGCCAATAGCAAAGTGGCACCTCACAAATCAATGTATTGTTTAACATATATAATACCAGGTTTCTCATTTTTAACAGTGTTGATGGATTTATATATTGATATATTGATTTATGCAACATGTGCATAACAAACTGTGATTTGTAACCCATTCATTACAAAAATAGTAAAATCTAAGTGCAAAAAATGACATTAAAGGGACAGTCTAGTCAAAATTAAACTTTCATGATTCAGATAGGGCATGCAATTTTAAACCATTTACTTTTATCATCAAATTTGCTTTGTTCTCTTGGTATTCTTTGTTGAAAGCTAAACCTAGGTAGGCTCATATGCTAATTTCTAAGTCCTTGAAGGCCCGCGTCTTATCTCAATGCATTGTGCCAGTTTTTCACAGCTAGACAGCTCTAGTTCATGTGTGCTACATAGATAACATTCTGCTCACTCAAGTGGAGTCACCTACGAGTCAGCACTGATTGGCTAAAATGCAAGTCTGTCAATAGCTCTTAGATAAGGGGGAAGTCTGCAGAGGCTTGGATACAAGGTAATCACAGAGGTAAAAAGGGTATTAATATAACAAGTGTTGGTTATGCAAAACTAGGGAATGGGTAATAAAGGGATTATCTATCTTTTTTAACAATAAAAATTTAGAAGTAGACTGTCCCTTTTAGCGCAATTAAAAAATTAAAATAAAAAAAAAAGATAATTTGAAAAACATAATTTTATTTAATTTTTCTATGATAATTTATACATTTTACTTTCATTTGCATTTATTGTTTAGATATACATATAATGGGAAGGGCGCCACCAAGTTTAAATTTCTAATATATTGGTATTACATGTTTTACTTATAAGCTTTTGCATACAAAGCATTCACAAATTAGGACAAAGTCTCAGCACCATATAGAACAACTTTTAACAAATATGTTTTCTTCACTTGGAAATGATACTTTTGCTTCTTTTCCGCAGCTATTACTAACTGCTTGATTTTATTTGACAGTGTCTTTTACTCATATTGGCAGTAATCCTGTCAGCTCCCAAACACATTGCATATGTCACAAACTTTGAGAGAGCGTGTATACACCACACTGAGACAAATTCCCAGACACAGTTCCAAATAAAGTATCTGATCTTACCAGTCAGCTGCCCTATACATAGGAATTGTACCTCTATCCCACTTGGTCGGTCCTCAGGAGCCGTCTGGAAGGCAGACCGTTTGGCTGCTGCTGCTTCCGACTTCTTTACGATCCCTTCCTCAACCATGGGCAATAGCTGATGACGTCATTATTTGATCCGTATGCTCTGTCTCCCTCTCTCTCTTGCAGTGTGCTGGGCTGTCAGTATTTCAAAGCGATATCCACTTCCAGGGTCTGACTCCAGTCCACATTCAATGTCTGTGCTTACTTTTCCCCCAACAGGTATATAGCAAAAACAAGACGATAGGAGCACCAGGCAAGCGTTGTGGTTAAATAAAATGTAACATTTATTCAGCTCATAGCTGCTTACAGCAAACTGTTGTAAAAATCACTTGATATCATCAAAAACACAGCATAGTATTTCAAGGGTAGTGTTCCTGCTTACGCGTTTCGGCATTCGCTGTAATCATAGCATAAAGGAACTCTACCTGTGAACCAAATTTATAGCTCTCACCAATATCCAATTGGTTAATTAAAACCTACAACAAAAAAGGGAGATGTGTTCCCCTTTAAATATCTTTAAATGCATTCAATACTTGCAATGCAAATGGCATTTGCAAGTTTAGGAATAGCAGTAAAAAGATAGTATATTATAGCCTGTATTGTTTATATGTGAATTTTGTACAACACCAGATTTAACTATATATACAGATATAGATAATTATATATTATGGACAAAGGAGTTAAAATGTATGTAGTATAAATAAAAAAATGCAACAATAATTGTATATATAAAATATAGGAGTAAAACGATTAACTGTTTAGTTGAATGTTAACTGCATAATTTAAAGTTAACTTTAAGAAAATTGAGCTATATAGTTTGAATACGTTTTAAATGTGATCATTTTATTTGGATAATGTATATAGTAGAAAATATTTAACAAAGTTTAAGGCACATAAGAGGTAAACAGTGTTTAATTAATTAATTCACACACTACAGGTGGAAAAGGCTATAAGGAGGTTGTAACCCAGCATCTAGCCAGTCAGTGATAGGGTAGTTAAAGAGTTTTGTAGGTTCTAATTAACCAATTGGATATTGGTGAGAGCTATAAATTTGGTTCACAGGTAGAGTTCCTTTATGCTATGATTATGGCGAATGCCGAAACGCGTAAGCAGGAACACTACCCTTGAAATACTATGCTGTGTTTTTGATGATATCAAGTGATTTTTACAACAGTTTGCTGTAAGCTGCTATGAGCTGAATAAATGTTACATTTTATTTAACCACAACGCTTGCCTGGTGCTCCTATCGTCTTGTTTTTGCTATAAGTTTTTGCATACATCAAATGCAGCTAGTGGTACCGCTCTCTACGTCCGATCAAGGACAGATCAGGAAGTTCAGGAATTAATGCGGGGGCAGAGTAAAGACTGATAATGTTAAGTAATTTACATCTAAAATTATACTCAAACATTTGAGATAGAAAAAAAAAAGTTAGCGATTTAGGTGGTAGTGACATGAGGAATAAGATTTTAATTCTAAATTGCACTAAATTTACATTTACTTTAATGCTATGTTTATAAAAAATATTCTTAGTGTTAAATGCCCCTTTATCTATAAATATACAAACATTTAGCTATCCTGTATTATTTAAGATACTATAAACAAAACCAATTCAAACATAAATTATTGTTCACATCCAAAATTTTGAGACTGTTAATTCTTTGGTGTGAGAGTAATAACTAGCAACTACTGGCCAAAGCACAACTTAAATGCTCTAATGCATTATTGCAATTTTATGTCCCTTTAAAGATATTACAGTTTACCTGGTCCTGCTACACAATGGGCAGAATTCAGTAAGAACTTTCTCCAGTCTCTTCAGCATAACCTCTGTCACCAACTTTATGATCCCCTACATTAAGCTATTCATCTTACTCACTGAAACTTACTCAGCTCTCCCTTTAAATGGCCCCTACTGTGATCCATAGATCTCATTCCAACATGAATGATTATATATTTAAAGAAAATTGCTCCAAACAATTTCTTGGAAAGCAATTTACATGGTGCAAGAGGACAGCAGTTATAGTTGCATACAAAATGAAATCCTGGGAGCAGTATGGTCTAGGGGTGGGATTTATTAATCCAGATGTGGATCTAAGCAATCCAATGGTGTAGCCTGGGTATGGCAATCTGGATGAGGCCTGGGGATTCCAAAGGTGGTCCCAGGGTTTTCTTTTTTAAGACAAAGCTCTCTAGCTGTACTATATTGGGTAGATGCTTTAGGAAGTTGAGGATTATGTGGTAATGGAGAAACATTGTCTATTCAGGTTCTTCAGTGAAGAGGCCTTTCATGATCCTAGTGAGGACTTATGGGTTTTTATGATGGCTTCTTGATAGTAGGTACTTCTGAGGTTGTACATTTCCCCAAATGTATTAGTTTTATAAATTCTCAAATAATTTACTAGCTCTCCAAACCCTCCCTTACAATAAAAGGTCTTCTAGTTCTTCAGCTGTGATGCAAAAATAGTGAGGATGACCACAATTTTTTTGCCCTTTGAGGGGCATTTAGCCATTTCTAAATTATTTTTTGTTTCTTATCTTTTATGCACTTGTTGATGGCTTAATATGTTTAAACAATTTTATTTCCATTTCTTTCCAATAATTCTTGATCTGTCTTTCACTAAAAATGAGCCAGAATCCCATTTAAAGGTACATTCCAGTGTGAAACAATGTTCTATTTTGTTAACATGTTTTTTAAAAAAAAAAAAAAAATCATTATTTTACGATGTATTTACCCCTGCAAAGGGGTTAAATATGTAGTAAATGTAGTGCTACTGTACCAGTCCTGATGAGGTTACAACTGTCGAGCCAATCAGAAGCAGGTGTACACGTATATTCTCCAATCACTGGCCAAATCCTTTTTTTCAGAAGAAATGGAAGTTTCAGCCCAAGAGAGCAACTTTGACTAAGAATCTTATAAAATAAGACAGTGAAGTAATTCATATTAATTTTTAGACCTTTAATGTGAGTTCTATCTTACTATTATTTTATATATTAATATAATGAGTTCTTTTTTTAGTTTTACGTGTGTTTTGTTCCTATTTTTTTTACAGTATAACTTGATTGACATAGCACTCTGTGTAGATCTAATGTTTTTGTAGGACTGGGGTGTGCTGTACACAAGTTGCATTGTTTTCATGTCAACTAGGCAGGAGACTTACATAACACGGCACTTGTCAGGTGACAAGTAATATTGACATCTTTCTCAGCTCCATTCCCTGTCACCATATATTTTGTAAGCATTTAATTGCACTAAAGGTCACTTGGAGTTTATTGCAATAAATATACAGTTCTCTTCTCACAAGCTGTACAAATTTAATTTAAAAACAAAGAATTGAGTTTCAAGCTGTGCGTTCTCCCTCTCTTTTTTTTTTTTTTAGAAATAGAGAAACAGTTAACTTTGTGTCATGAAAATACATACTATATTATATATACAAAGGAAGGCTTATGATTTATTTTATTTTGGGCACAAATCTGTTTTGCTTTATAATTGAATGTTAAGCTTCATGTCAATTTCTACAAATATGCTTCTTTCCAATTTTAAATACAAGCCAGGAAATTAGTTTCCCATGCATGATGTAAAAAGATTAAGATTGTAAAATGAGTGTTAGGTGACATCTTAGCATATTTTAAAATAAAAATAAGCACAGGCTTAGCCTGGGTTAATAGCTACAGAAATTGAATCTGCATTGAACTACACTGTTAGCATGTAAGACATTCAGAATACTCAACTGCTGGTGAATAATAAGCCAATATATTACAAGACAAAACACACTGCTTCTGATATATGTGGATAAATGCACATGTGTGTGACGCTCTCTACAGAGGTTTCAATTGAGAGTGAGCACACAACTCTAGAGGGCCCATCTGGTACTACAATCAGTAGTGGGGTTTCTACAGGGGGGCCTAGTTGGTCCCAGATTTTACCTGTTTGCTGTCTAGCCCATCTGTAAAACAGGACTCACAGTGTAAAGAATGTGTATGGATTTGCCATTACAAATATGGTGAGAGAGTTTCCAAGAGGGTTACCAGAGTGATACAGGAAGTGCATATCCTTGGTGAAAGGATGACTCAGAGTCACACATAATGCCTCCTCTTGCACTTTTGCTTTTGATGATTGCCAACATACAGAAGGGATACTATAGAAATGGGGGGGGGGGGTGTCCCACCACAACCTTTGCCCGAGGGCCCACTTTATGGCAGCTAAACTACAAGAGTTTACAGAAACATGAAAGTCAAAATTAAACTTTCATGATTCAGATCGAACATGCAATTTAAAAAAATAAAAAATTAAAATGCTTTTGTTATCAAATTTAGCTCTTTTTCTTGGCATCTTTTGTTGAAACTTTCCATAAGAGCATACTGAGATAGGGTCAGGAACATGCATGTGTCTGGAACTCTGTATTGCAGCAATATTTGCAACACCTATGTTAAATGATCATATCTCAGGATCACACCCAGGCCACACCCATTATTTGATTTCACATTATTTTTAACAAACTGAATAAATTCTTTGTTGCCTTTTCACTTCAAAACCTGCTTACTCTTGATTTGTAGACCTTCAATGATGAGCAAGCTACCGTCCTTTGGATTTGTGTTTCCTGGTTCTTGGTTGCTGGACCTGGTCTTGTGTGGCACTTTTTTTTTTTAACAGACAATTTGGAAGCATCACATTTGGTCATCCCTCTGTCTAGTTGGTCATGTGGCTGCTTATTTGTGGCCTATTATTAAAATGAACATAATGGGTGGGGCGGAGTCAGCTCTGAGTCTGAACGGTCGCATGCTGCCATATCTCCGGCTATCTATTATTATTAACTATATTTTTGGCCGTTCAGCTCAGCTAATTTGATAACTACCAGGTGCCTACTAGCCCACAGATCTCAAATACAAAACCTGAAGCTCAGGGGCTACCGAGAAGTAAAGCAATTCTGCCTGTCATGGCGACATTGTTGGATGAGGCCTTTTGAGAGCGGCCATCTTTTCACTGCGTGGGGAGAAGGATCCCAATAAAGACACTGCCTAGCACTTAAGGGCTACTATATCCATAAGGAGATACAGAGGGCTTCTGTTTTCAGTTACCGGTAATGGAGACATCATAATGCCTCATTATATAGAAACTGAGCCCCAATACCATTTCCTTAGTGCACTATCACTGTCGAACCACGGCTGCATTACAGTACCAAATACCGTCATGCTACCTGCTCATTATCTATTAAACGAGATTAGGGTCCTGCTGCAGAAGTATCAGCTTACCTTTGCAGAGACTCTGCAATCCGCTGTGGACTTTCCTTATACAGGCGTTCCAGTAACGGCCCTGGTGGAATCGGGCGATCTACCCCCAGATGGATTGGCACAGTGTGATGGCGCATCACAGAGCGTGACCCCTATCTCCATAAAGGAGGCAAGAGAATTAGATTCAGAGTCTGACGCCCGCGGAGTGCAAACAGGTATGCAGAATCCTAGCGACCACAAGCCAGCCATGCTGAATCTCATACTAACTGCCGAGAGAGAGGCACAAACTGCCTCAAATGTGTCAGGACAACAGGTTAAAGTTGACCCTGTCCTGCTTCAAAGATATTTTCTGGCTGGAATGCTGTGCGGTCAACCCCGTACCCTGTACTATTTCCTGTGCTACAGCAGCACATGGAGCCTGGCGGTGGCGATCCCCTTGGAGGTACCATTACCCTGGTGGTTAGAAGACGAGGAGTATCTGTGACATTGTGAATGCTGCCGTACCTGGGTTGGTTGATTGGGATAAAGGATCACTGATTTTGGCTCTCTTGGTCTTCACATGTGTATTGGAGATATTAGAGACAATGACTTTGCAAAGTTTTTATGCTTATTACTGTTGAGTTTACCCCCTTCTACTGTATACTATGAAGCCCTATTAGGCTAACCCTCACTACTAAAGGAACCCTTACTTCTCCTGTTCTACACTTAATGGTGGCTTGTCCTTTTGATATAAACTGTTACTATTATGATAGGATGGTGGGACTTACTGTTTTTATTTCTGGTCCCCCTAATGTTTTTTTTATTTTTATAAAAGGCTATATCAAACGGAATAACTTCTGTTTTTTGAGTTGAGAGCTCTAATTATATATAAGCCTGTTTTTGCTCTTCTTTTAAAATTATTGGAGGGATCTACACTGAGTCCTCACCATTATAAACTTAATATGCAAACTATAACACCTTCACATGTATGACTTTAACAGTTTTTTTACAGACCAACAACTACATCATAACTGCCCCTATTTTGCGTTGATGTGCCCTCTTTAACTTTACTACATCTTATAACTCACCCTGATAGTATGATGAAACGCTCAGGCTGCCTACTACCAGATAACCATAAGCTGCTATATTATTTCTGGCTCTACCATGCTGAATAGGGATCACTGAGTTGTACCCCTTAAAATAGTTGGCTAGTATACATATCTTTTAGGTGTTCTCCTGTCGTCGGGTATAGGGCCCGTGCCCAGACAGCAGGATGCATACCTATCTTTTGTTTTTTATTATGCCACAATAAACTCTATTAACTCAGAAGTAACCTTAGCCTCAAGACTTACCTAGGGGTTCTAATATATACTAATTTCCTGAGTTGCTGTGTCGGTGTATCGATATATTTTCCTCTCTGCTATGTTCTGAAAGTTTACATGCAGTGATGTTATATGTTTAATACTAAGCTTGTTTGCTACTCGCATGTTATTGATCTACCTTGGAGGTTTCATACTATATCAAGGCTGTGAAACTGTTATTATTATTTATTGTGCCCATCTACACAATATCAGACAGTAGCCCCCTTGTAAACCACTAGGCATTTTAAAGGACAGCTAGAGGGAGTTACCTCTAATGTAGAGATGTGTTGAAGCGCATCAGACCCTCCTATCAAAACCAGCATAAATGTCCGACACACTCTGACAGTACACACCTTCGTAATTACGTAATTACGTAATCTATAGCTAGTCTCAAGATCTATGGAGATATCCCTTTTGTTAAACAGGTGTTTTTCATTCTAAAAGCTTCCTATACTTCCATATATCTCGGTTGAAGGTTTACTGCAAAAAAGTAATTCAGTTAACTGCATATACATACACCTAGCTTTTAATCTGTACTTTCATAATAACCTTCAAATTTACAGATGTCAATACATACAGCATTCTTGATATGTTTTGCTTATTATACTTAAACTACCACCTCCCCCCCCCATAATAATACACCTCCTAATTTAGGAGGATTAACTAGGCGGTTTATCTTTCCTATACCGCACCCTAACTACTGTTTTCAACTACTTCCTAAGTACTTACTCTTACATAACACCATAGTGATGGATCTATCTGCCCTGCCTAGATCAGCAAGACTGATCATTATTACCTGCCAACTAAGCCTACAATTTTAAAACAGCTAGGTTGCCTCCATTGAGGCCACCGAGATTAAGTCAGAGCCCATAAGTGTCTCTGGGTGCTAGTTTGAAGGCTTCACGCTATAGATTCTATTTATAACTAAGGGAGTTTAAATGATACCACATTATATATTATATTATATACTTTATATTCTATTCTATACTTTATTATTTTCAAGGAAGATGATATTTGTTCGCTTATAATAAGAAAAACTGAGGTTGATTTAATGTTACTCTCCTATAAGTGCAGTACTGCAATATGGATACCACGCAATGCTATGTATTACAAGGACCTTGTTGATTATTACCATCGGTTTTATGCTGGCTGTGTATGCGGAAATCTTGTACTGTCTTTATTTTTCAACCTCAATAAAAATATATATATAAAAAAAAGAACATAATGGAATCAATTTATTATAGTGCAAGCAGACATGATATAGCGTACCATGTCCGCTGCACATCGATAAATGTCTGCAGCATATGCTGTAGGCATTTATCATTGCACCAGCAGTTCTTGTGAACTGCTGGTGCAATACCGTCCCCTGCAGATTTGTGGCCAATCAGCTGCTGGCAGGGGGGTTCAATCAACCCGATCGTATTCGATCGGGTTGATTTCTGTCCGCCGCCTCAGAGCAGGCGGGCAGGTTATGGAGCCGCGGTCTTTAGACCGCTGCTTCATTACTTCAGGCTCGCCGGAAACACGGGGGATCAAGCTCCATACAGAGCTTCATAAATATGCCCCAATAAGAGGTCTATATTATGAACAGTGACAACAATATCTTGTCATTTGTAAAGCTGGGCCTAAAAATGATGTGGTAGCAATATCGCCAACCACTGTTATTTCTGTTTTTTTAATGTCAAATTTAGTTCAATATTCTTCCCCCCTTGCATCATGTGCATCAGCCAATCACAAAACGCATATTCATATAGTATACAACAGAAGTGAGTACACCCCTGTGCAATATCACTTACATTTCAAAGGATTCAAAATTGTATCACCTCTTAATAATTGCATTATTTCTAAGTTGACAAAAAGAGTATTTCCTCTTATGAACAATCAAAAACAAATACTTTATACAAACTATATAGAAAATGCAGTCCCCAAACTAGAAACTCAATGCAACACAAGAGAATACACTTGTGATCACTGACACACAACTTAGATCATTGAAATAAAATTGAGTACACCTGTGATTTCCAGTTAGCCTAATTGCATTGTTATAAAATGACCAGTGAACACCAGAACTTTCTCAATTTTGGACCTATGGGGGGCTGTGTCTATCGTACGTCTGCATCATGACTTCACATGGAAAAGAATTTCCAGAGGAATTGAAATTCTGATTGTGAGACTTCACAAAGATGGAAAAAGATACAGGATAATACAGACCAACCAAAAATCAGTCTAAACACAAATGCAGCAGTAATCAGGAGGTATATAACAAGTCATATTACCACTAATCAGAGTCGCAGTGGCCATCCTCCGTACAATGCGCTATTTGCACAATCCTAGCTCTGAAAAACAAATGGGGAAAGTGCTTCAGACTTGGCTCAGTGGTCAACCTCTATGGACGGCTTCCACTTGCACAGGCTTTCGGATTGCGATGGGAGCTTTGCGCTCACAAGAGCACGCTTCCATAGGCTCCTATAGGAGCTGCATTCTCATGCCGTGAGCACGGCAGAAGTTGGCAGCAGATTTTAAATATATAGTAGTATGTATATAACTATATCATATATATGTATGTGTTAATAGGTGTATATACATATATATTTAAAGGGAACACACAGTTCCTATAGTGCCATTTTTTTCTAATACCCCAGATCCGCCAACTTTAATCCCTCATAACTGCTTTTTGCAGCGGGTTTTTTAATATCAATATAAAGAATATTCTTTTATTTTGGGTGCAATTGGGGTTATTTTTGAAAATTAACCAGAGGTCTGACCTCTTGGTTAATTTTCTGAGCGCTAATTGGTATTGTGAGCTCACGGGTAGCAATAACCAGCCATTTGGCTGATTATTTATTGCGTGCCCATAAATGGTGAATTTGCTCATTTACGGGTGCCCGATAAATCAGCGATCCACTTGTAATCTAGCCCATAGTTTTTAAGAAACGCTCCTGAGTCTAATGCAGCATGTTCTCATGAAAAGGAGAATTTGCAGAATGATGTAGCAAACAGTGTAACATAGTCCAGAGGATTTTTTGGGTTTGTCAAAGGGACATTAGATTATAAAATTAGACACTCATTCTTTAGATTGTGGTAATTTGTGTCCTATACACCGTGGAACTCTGTTTAATTTCACACAGTGGACGTTAACATGTAGGTAAAGTACTGCTTGAGGAGCAGCAAGCGATTGGGGTAAGTGAAACTGCACCAAAATGGTATGTACCATTAATATCTCTGGAGCAAAAGCCATACCACAGGCATTTTTGCCCTCAGATTAGAGGTTCCATGGTTAATAATTACTGTGCCAGCTGTAATATAGTATAGACTACAGTATTCATGTTGGATAATTGTGGGGTGCCATAATTCGCCACAGATAACATTTCTATAAGGGTCAAGATAAAATTATAAATATCAAGGTAACGCAAAGCAAACAAGCACAAATATTAAATTCAAAATTGAGTTTTTATGTAACTAATTTTCAGTGAGAAACAGTGGCATGAAATATACCAAAATAGGTCTAGAATCAATACCTTGGGCTGTCTACCTATATATATGTCAGGGGTGCCACGGAATCAGAACTGAGCGAGACGGCAGTGAAAAAATAATCACACCTATTAATAGCAAAAAATTATAAAAAGTCCACAAGTCAATAACCAAGCCAGGAATCAAAATCAGAGCTGGTAGTCAGACGAGCCAAGTCAGGAGCCAAAGCGAATAGTCAGCCGAAGCCAAGTCAGGGAGCCAAAGCGGAGTAGTCAGAACGAGCCGGAATCAGGAACAAGGAGAACAGCAAAGTCGAAGAACAAGCCAGGGGATCAGGAACCAGGAGGGAGCTCAGACAGCCAGGGTAATACACAGGAGCTCTCAGCAAACAGGTCTGAGACAACACCAAGGGCAAAGCATACTGAACAGAGGCCCTTTAAATAATAAGTGATGACATCACAATTCTGAGACTGCTTCCTGTCTCACACAGATGATGTACACCAGTCTGGCCATAAAAGGAAGTGGCAGGAAATGAGCAGCATCACACAGTATGCACCAGAGATCAGCAAGAGAGGGTTGAGTAAAATGGCTGCCAGCAGCACATGGCAAACAAGGCAGGGAAAAAACCCTGACAATATATATATATATATAGTATCCCTCAGGTTACGCTGGGGTTAGGTTCCAGAAGGAATGGTTGTAAATCGAAACCGTTGTAAATTGAAACCCAGTTTATAATATAAAGTCAAAGGTAGTGAGGGAGTTAGGTTCCAGGGCCCCTCTCAAATTGACATAAGTAACACCTAATACATTATTTTTAAAGCTTTGAAATGCTAAACAGCATTATAAACCTATTTAAATAATCACACAACAGACTGTATTATCAAACTAAATTTAATGAACAAAAACATTTTTTTACTTGGATTTTTCTGCAAACAGTTCTCCGCATTGTTAGCATGTTATATAATATTGGGTCTGCACCTATTCTATGCATTTCAATCTGGAGTGATTAATAGGCAGTTAGGCACCCTCACCTCAAGCAGCTGGGCAGGAAGATAATAGGGAAGTGGTTGCTAGATCTTGTTGCTTGATAGCTAAGGTCTGTTCTGTGTACACAGATTCATTTTAGTCTGCTAAGCTTGCATAACTTTGCTGCAACACAAGCGGACAGCTCCACCTACTGGCTATTTTAATTAGTGCACTGCTTTTCAATGCTTTTCAATAGCAGTTACATGACTGAAAAAAAGGTTGTTATTCTGAAACGACGCAAATTGAACCGGCGTAAACCGGGGCCACCTGTATATATATATATATATATATATATATATATATATATATATATATAAAACACAGAAGAGGAGAGGACTGCACTCTCAGACTGGACTGGGTACACATCATGTGACTCTGCAACATGCTCAGCCCTGGGTGCTCAATAGCAAAAATTGAAGAGTTAGTTACCGCATCTGGCCAAATGGGACAAGTCCAGGTACCACGTCAAGGTCTCTCCCAGAACCTGGGTCCCTAAACCAGCTGTCAGGGTGCCAGGAATCAGACTGAGACGAGAAGTGCAAAAATAATCACACATTTATTAATAGCAAAAAATAATAAAAAAAAGTCCACAAGTCAAATAACAAGCCAGGAGTCAAAACCAGAGCTGGTAGTCAGACGAGCCGAGTCAGGAGCCAAAGCAAATAGTCAGACAAGCCGAGTCAGGAGCCAAAGTGAGTAGTCAGACAAGCCGGTATCAGGAACAAGGAGAACAGCAGAATCAGGAACAAGCCAGGGATCAGGAACCAGGAGGGATGTCAGACAGCCAGGTAATACACAGGAACTCTCACAAACAGGTCTGAGACCATGCAAGGGCAAAGAATACTGAACAGAGGCCCTTTAAATAATAAGTGATGACATCACAATTCTGTAGACTGCAACCTGTCTCACATGGATGATTTACACCAGTCCTGGCCATAAAAGGGGCATGCAGGAAATGAGCAGCATCACGACACTATGCACCAGAGTCAGCAAGAGAGGTGAGTAAAATGGCTGCCAGCAGCACATGGCAAACAAAGCAGAGAAAATCCCTGACAGTACCCTCCCCTCAACGACCCCACCCCAGCGGAAGTACAAGAAGGGCTTATTGGGGAAACGGGCATGGAGAGGCACAGAGGGAGGGTGGGAGCATGAACATCAGAGGAGGAAATCCATGAACACTCCTCTGGATCGTAGCCCCTACAGGTGAACCAAATACTGTACGGGGCCCCGTGGAGCATACAAGAGTCAATAATGCTGCTGACCTCATATTTCTTCATGGTTGTCACAATAATAGGACGGGGATGAGGCAACACAGCGATAAAACCGATTATAAACCAATGGTTCAAGAGGGAGACATGAGAAACATTGGAGATGCGCATTGCAGAAGGAAGGTCAAAAAGCATAGGCCACAGGATTGACCGGTCAGAGTATTCGAAAAGGACCAACATAATGGGGAGCTAGTTTATTGGAAGGCACATGAAGGTTCAAGGTTGCGGGAGGAGCAGCCAAACCCTGTCACCATACCTGGTAGGGAAGGCGCAGCAGATGGCCTACGGATCAGCCTGGAACTTTGGCGCTGCATAGAACATGTAGGCAATCCTGAATCTGCACCCATGTGTAACGGAGTTGCCGGAGATGTAAGGACGATTAAGACCTCTATAATCGATGCATGGTCTTAACTCGCCACCCTTTTTCTTCACAAAGAAGAAGCCAGCCCCTGCAGGAGAGCAGGATTTGCGGATTATCCCCCGCGACAGAGCATTGGCAACAAACTCCTCCATAGCACAATTCTCTGCAACAGACAGAGGGTAAAACCCGGCCCCGAGGAGGAATGGCTCCGGGTTGCAGGTCTATGGCACAATAAAAAGACCGGTGGAGGAGGCAACGTACCGGCACGCACCTTGTCAAAAACATCTAGGAACTCTCGATACTCCTCTGGCAATTGAGATGACCGAAGAGAGTGCACAAGACTGTTAACTGGGTTTCCGAAGACAAGTGGAAATACATTGCGGAGACCACGATAAAATTTCGGACCTGCGCCAGTCAGGACTGGGATTGGTGCTTTGGAGCCAGGGATAACCAAGAACAACTGGAAAATGCGGAGAATTTATCACCTGGAACTGGAGGGTTTCAAAATGGAGAGCCCCAAACAGCCAAGGATAACAGAGCGGTCTCCGTGAGTAATGAGTGCTGGCTGAAAGGGCCTGTCATCAATGGCCTCAATAGCAAGCGGGGACAGACTGAGGCAAAACAGGAAGATGTGAGTGCTTTGATGCAAAAGCACTGTCAATGAAATAGCCTGCAGCACCGGAGTCAACAAGAGCCTGGGTGACTATGGAGGAGTCCACCCAGGAAAGGAACAACTTATGACCAAAGGTTTTCTCCTTTAGCAGTTCCGGGGATGAGGATAAACCACACAAGACTTCAAAAGGTGGGACCTGTAACCCACAATAGAGGCAGAGCTCCTCCCTCCTCCTAAAGGCCTCTCCACCACAGAGAGACGTGTGAATCTCAACTGTATCAGCTCAGCAGTGCCTGGTGACTTCTGGACCAGGAAGGCATGGGAGGAGATGTAGGCATGGGGTGGGAACAAACACTAGGAGACAACGGAACAGGAGGCTTCCGCAAGCGCTCCTTGAAAGAGGGGGCCGCTCTCTGAGTCTGATGTAAATTAGGATAAAAAAAGACACCAAAGCCATCGAGATCCCCGTGGTAAATCTCTGGCAGCGACTTCGTCTTGTAATCGCTTCAGAGAGGCCCTTGAAAGAAGGCGGCAACAAGGCTTCCATTGTTCCAACCTACCTCTGGCGGCAAGCGTACGGAACTCAATGGCATACTGAGCAACAGATCTCGTACCTTGCTGAATGGACATGAGTTGTTTAGCAGCAGAGGAGGGGCGAGCCAGAACATCAAATACCCTTCGAAAGGAGGGCCACAAATTCAGGGGTAATTTGAAATCACAGGTTTATTAGTCTCCCACAAGGGATTAGCCCAGGCAAGAGCTGTTCAGAGAGTAACGAGATGAGAAATTCCCACCTTGCTCTGTCAGAGGGAAACACCTGAGGTAACATCTCAAAGGTAAATGCCCACCTGGTTCAAAAACCTGTGCACAGAATATCATCACCTTCATATCGGCTGAGGTAGCGGTGGCAGAACCGGACAGTGCTCCTGGTAGACAATGGTTCAGCAGCGGAAACAGGAAGCAGCCATAACTTGTAGGAACACTTTTGTCCAAATGTGCAGTGCGAGTCAGCAGGGTTGCAGGGCTAGTGTAAATTGATCAAAGCGATGGATCCTGTTCATCCATCCTGGAAATGATGGTAGGTAAAGGGTGGATTATTAGCACCATTAGGATTCATGGCCCTGTGCGTAATGTCAGGGTGCCAGGAATCAGACTGAGACGAGAAGTGCAAAAATAATCACACTATTTATTATAGCAAAAAATAATTAAAAAAAAAGTCCACAAGTCAAATAACAAGCCAGGAGTCAAAACCAGAGCTGGGTAGTTAGACAAGCCGAGTCAGAGCCAAAGCGAATAGGTCAGTACGAGGCCAAGTCAGGAGCCAAAGCGAGTAGTCAGACGAGCCAATATCAGGAACAAGGAGAACAGCAAAGTCAGGAAAAAGCCAGGGATCAGGAAACAGGAGGGACGTCAGACAGCCAGGTAATACACAGGAACTTTCACAAACAGGTCTGAGACTACGCAAGGGCAAAGCATACTGAACGCTTTAAATAATAAGTGATGACATCACAATTCTGAGACTGCAACCTGTCTCACATGGATGATGTACACCAGTCTGGCCATAAAAGGGCATGCAGGAAATGAGCAGCATCACACACTATGCACCAGAGTCAGCAAGAGAGGTGAGTAAAATGGCTGCCAGCAGCACATGGCAAACAAAGCAGGGAAAAACCCTGACACCAGCCAAACAAAGCAAGCTCTCAATCAAACAAACTGGGAACAAGGTAAGGGTGCACAGGCTTATGTAATCACTATAGACATGTACAAAACATGGAAGGGGACTGCACTCTCAGACTGGACTGGGTACACATCCTATGACCCTGCAACATGCTCAGCCCTGGGTGCTTAATAGCACTCACAGGAAGCTGTGCTGTCCCCAGAGTCACAGGCAGTTAACCCCAGACAGGTCTGGGTGCAAGGCCCATTGAGAAAATTACAAAACAAATTAATACAACACACAGAGGAAGTCCAGCACTCACTTACAAGCTCTCAGCTAAGATTAAAGGCAAAAATGTAAGAGTTAGTTACCGCATTTGGCCAAATGGGACAAGCCCAGGTAGCATGTCAAGGTCTCTCCCAAAACCTGGGTCCCTAAACCAAACAATCCAAGCTCTTAATCAAACAAACTTGGAACAAGGGAAGGGTGCACAGGCTTATGTAATAACCCTAGACATATACAAAACACGGAAGGGGACTGCACTCTCAGACTGGACTGGGTACACATCCTATGACCCTGCAACATGCTCAGCCCTGGGTGCTCCATAGCACTCACAGGAAGCTGCGGAAAATAACGCTTACATTTTTGCTTTTACTCTTAGCTGAGAGCTTATAAGTGAATGCTGGACTTCCTCTGTGTGATGTATTAATATGTTTTGTAATTTTCCCTATGGGTCTTGCACCCAGACCTGTCTGGCGTTAACTGCCTGTGACTCTGGGGACAGCACAGCTTCCTGTAAGTGCTATTGAGCACCCAGGGCTGAGCATGTTGCATGGTCAAAAATGCTAAAAATTAACCGTTATTTTGGGCAAGTTTATCTTTTAAATTCCTGGTAACTAAGGGGATTAAACTAGTCTGTACAACATGGATGCTCATAATCATTATTTATATGACTTATAAAATAATACAGAATAATTCTCACTCCTTCTGAGTCACCCTGAAACAATTCATTATAACTTAAAATGTCAACGTCAAGACCAAAAATGGATGGTTTTGCAAAACAAGAATTCATTTAACACTAGATATATATGAGTGTTGCCTGAGCCAACTGGTAAATGTTCAACCTGTCCTCTGGTGTGTACTTAAATTGCTATTAAAATTAAGTGTACAAGTCATATTTCAATTGCAAATATATTGAACAAACCCAAACTGCCAGATAAGTTACAGGGAGTGACGTGTGTTTTACATGGAAAAGTATCTCTTTATATGTGACATAATCATGTAGGATGCCAGGAACATTTTCCCAGTATTAGAAATAAGAATATATAAACCCCCTTTCATATGTTTAGAGTGACAGTGCTTTCTGTTCACATTAGGAATGACATTTACGCAGTACATAAAAATTTCAGCAAATTCAAACGACCTCTCCACAAACAGTATGATCACAGAAAATGACCATTGCACTTACTGGTACAAAAAAAAAATCTGCAATATCTTAAGATAAATGTCTGTGTTGGTATGTCACGCTGAAGGGGACAAGACAAGGAGTACAATGACAAAAGATCTTCAGATGAATAAACAATGATTTCAGTGGCTTGGTTCAGAAGGCCCCCTTAGATCAGGATAGGCTTCTGCATGCACTGATGCCCCAGGCAGAGTCATTCTATTCTTAGGGAAACTGTATCCAATATACAATCATTTTCATCTGTGGATCATTTCAGAGAGTGGCAGGTGATGCTACAGTCATCTGTCAAGTGACAATAACAGGGTGACTCCCATTATTTCAGAAGGCTGCTGTAAATCATAGTGATAAATATATGTTCATTTTGTTTATATATATATATATATATATATATATATATATATATATATATATATATATATATATGTGTGTGTGTGTGTGTGTGTGTATATGTATATATGTGTGTGTGTGTGTATATATATATATATGTATGTAAGTGTGTGTGTGTATATGTATATATGTGTGCGTGTGTGTGTATATATATATATATGTGTGTGTGTGTGCGTATACACACATATATGTATATTTTTATTGTTTCATATGTATTTAAATGTAATACATTTAAAAGTATTACTATAGAAAGACCACCAGAGAGTTTCTTATTCTGGCAGGCAAAATTGATTGATCAAAATGCTATATTGTATCGTTTGTTAAAAACCCGCCGCCGCAAACACGTTATCAACAGAAAAGCTCTGAAAAAAGACTGGGAGAGCTCCGAAACTGACACATGCAATAGTCTATTAACACCTCTTAAGGTTGCAGGAAAGCTCTGTTAACTCAGCAAGGAAAAAACTCATCTACATTTGTGACATTAACCTTTTGTCATCACATCTTCAGCACTCAGTATTTTTATGAACGCCATGCGTATCTTGACAGGATGGACAGACTTCTATAGATATTTCAGGACAACAACATCTACAAAAGGTGTTTTATTATATTTCATGTTTCATAATTGATTGTATTTTTCACTCGCACTGTCGTGATTGTCACTATCATTACTGGCGTTGTGTATTTAAAAGATTGCTTAGTTGCAGTTTTCAGAGTTAGCTATTGCAATCTGTTTCCATCTGCACCACTGCTAACTCATCTAAATGCATCTTTTAGGTTATCTTGATGGGCAGACTGTGCACTGTTTTTCTGTTGATAAATGGGCGTTTGACAACTTTCACAAGGATTCTTTTAACCCCTTCCCACCGTTAGGACCAGAGGTATAACTAGAAACCACAGGGCCCAGGAGCAAGAATCTAAGAAGCCCCCCCCCCCAAAAAAAAGTGAATTTAATACATATATTATTTTTTTTTACATTTAACACAGAGAAAATGTGAATCAGATTACATCTCTGCAAAAGGAGGTACCCTGTGCCCACAGTCTGTGAGATTGTCTGACCCCCTATTACTGTATATAGTGACACTGTTTAACCCACCAGTACTGTATATAGTGACACTGTTTAACCCACCAGTACTGTATATACTGTAGTAAGTCAGTGACACAGTCTGTAATCTGCCAGTGAGATGGCTGGCCTGACTCTACCCAGTACTTTATAAAGTGACATGGTCCAGCCCCCCCATACTGTATATAGTGATTGTCAGGGTGCCAGGAATCAGACTGAGATGAGAAGTGCAAAAATAATCACACCTTTATTAATAGCAAAAAATAATAAAAAGTCCACAAGTCAAATAACAAGCCAGGAGTCAAAACCAGAGCTGGTAGTCAGACGAGCCGAGTCAGGAGCCAAAGCGAATAGTCAGACGAGCCGGAATCAGGAACAAGGAAAACAGCAGAGTCAGGAACAAGCCAGGGATCAGGAACCAGGAAGGACGTCAGACAGCCAGGTAATACACAGGAACTCTCACAAACAGGTCTGAGACAACGCAAAGGCAAAGCATACTGAACAGAGGCCCTTTAAATAATAAGTGATGACATCACAATTCTGAGACTGCATCCTGTCTCACACGGATGATGCACACCAGTCTGGCCATAAAAGGAAGTGCAGGAAATGAGCAGCATCCCCCACAATGCACCAAGTCAGCAAGAGAGGTGAGTAAAATGGCTGCCAGCAGCACATGGCAAACAAAAGAGGGAAAAAACCCTGACAGTGGTACTGTATAGACTGACTCTGTTTACCCCCCGCCCCCCATGCTGTAGTAACAAGGTCTGTAATTTGCTGGTTCCACAAACATACACACACACACACACATACATGCATAAATACACACACAGTCACATACACCAATGTTTAAAACAGAAACACTAACCCCTGTAGTCAGAGACACTAGTAAAGCATCATGTCACACTCACATGATATCAGTGCAGGCAGTGGCAGGTCAACGTTGTTTATTGTAAAAAAAAAAAATTGAAATTGCGACCTCTGCACCCCCTGTAGTTTCGCCCCTGGTTAGGACGTTCCATTCCATCCTATCAGCTCTGGACTTTAAAGCCGAAGGACGGCATGGAACAACCTACCTTATAAGACGTCCTGCAGCCTCCCCCTTTTGATGAACGCAAGACTGGACTGGGGGTGTACCTAGCAACATAGGCAGTCCTCCATAATCCATTTCTGGCCTTGAAATCACATGATCTCATCAAGTGATTTAATTTTTGCAGCAAGTGTTTACATAAGAGTTTTGTTCTGATGTTAAACACTTTTGACGGGCATGAAGGGGTTTAAGTGAATGCAAACTTTAATACATTACTGCCCAGTATATAAAAGTAATCTTTAAAACAGGGGCACTTTATTTACCACTGAGCTGGACACCAGATGGGACATGCAATGATTGGAGGAAGCCAGGTTCGTCATTGATCTCCTAAATACAGTATGAGATGCGGACGGAGGAACGGGGGTATGTTTACCATAACTCAGTGGTTAATATTTTTAAAATTAAGCGGCTTTCAAATTGTTACTGAATAAAAGTGCTCCTGTTTTAAAGATTACTTTTATATACTAGGCAGTAATGTATTAATGTTTACAATCAAGTTAAGCTATATTTATTTCTAGTGTTTATTGTGTTTGTTAAAAGTATGGTTCCATTTTGGTGTGATTTTTAAACAAGTTAACATTAACTTTTTTTTTTAACAGGATTTTTACTTCTTTTAAACTTTAAATCACAACCCCATTTCTCTGCTGCTTTGTATCTTTCTAAGAGACCCTTAAACAAGATTGTGCAAAAGGTTTTTATAGGCAATGAGCCTCCATACTTCAAACTTGTTCACAACAGTTCATAATTATTTAACTCACAATCATGAACGCTCGTTCCAGATTACAAGTTCAATAATATATGCACTGCCACAAACAAGATTTAAAAACACAAATGTAATAACGCCATTACTGTTAGAGACAATCACAACAGTGCACGTGAGAAATACAATCAGTAAAAAAAAATTAAATATTAAATCACGCCATTTGTAGATGTTTGTGCACTGAAGAGTTTTCCTGCAGATCCCCAAAGCTGTACATAATATTGCATAGTCTTCACATTTACATTTTATATGCCCTTATACATATGTTATGTGTACCCTGTTGACTGTATGCAGTCTCTCCAATAGGGATAAATGGAGGTTTAATTAATCATGCCACATATGCTAACAAACCTCTAGAAGGTGCGAGATTACATATACAGTGCAGGCTTCGGTGCAAACATTGAAACCCGCGCTGCCCGTAATTTCACCTCGCACATCGGGGTATTACAGGGTATTACATATACTGCTTGTTAGATGCTAGACCAGCGTTAGTAGGACTAACTGGCGATCTTCTGAAATGTTCGCAAATACACATTTTAGTCGTCGCAAGTAACTTACGCCAGTATTATGCTCACGGAAACTGTCAATTAATAGTAGTTTTATGCAAATTAGGTTAACACGCGTAAAAACGAACCCGGAATTCAAATAAAAATGCGACACGTAATTACGCTATTCAAATTCATATATAAACCCATGTACAGCCGCCATTTTTGTTTGGATTGTTCATTGAGCTACAACACACTACACTGGAGTGGAGGATTAGTGAGAGTAGAGAGAGAGAGGCGCAAACAGAAGAGTTTGTTAGGTCGCATTATTGTTGAGTAAGCTTGTACACTTACACATATTCTTACATATTGCACACATTGCATACATACATACATATACAATTACACCACACATTTTTTTCTAACACCTCACATATTTTATTTTATTTTTACAGAGTGATAGGCTGAGTGTTTGGTTGTGATTGTGTGTAATTGAACTGGGAGTGAGTGTGAGTGTGTGTAGTGTGATTTAGTATGAGGATGGCAGGGATAGGTAGGGAGTAGGGGAGATGGGAGGAGGGGAGAGGAGTGACAGGGAGAGAAGTGGCAGAGAGAGGAGGATTGGAGAGGACAGGAGGCGCAGTGGGCCCCCCGTCAGGGAGTAAGCAGAGTGGGGAGAGAAAGAGTCAGAAGGGATGATGGGAGGGGAGATGCCCGAGAGCCCCAGAGAGCAGGCACATCTAGGAGATGGACAGAGGGTGCACATGGGGACAGAAGGGGGAGAAGGGAGATGATAGGGAGGAACCCACACTGCCAGGGACATCACAGGGAGGAAGCCAAGTGGCCATGGAGGATGAGAGGCTAAAATGTCCCAACTTCTCATTTGCTGAAAATGTTGCCCTTATCCAGACCATCATGGACAATTACAGTGCCCTCTTCGGGCAGGAGAAGGGCAAAGTGCCAAAAGGAGAAAAACTGCATGGTTGGCGGTAGAGGATGCCGTCAACAGTGTGGCCCCGCAGAGGAGGACTGTTGAAGGCCTGAAAAAGCGGTGGAATGACTGCAAGAGGCGGGTCAAAGAAAAGATGGGGCAGGAAGCTATCCACCAGAAGGGAACAGGCGGTTGTCCAGCCCTGGTTTTTGAGTATAACACCTGGCAGGACATGATACGCAGGTCCCTGAGTATCACAGCAGTCCGTGGACATCCACGTGGCTCGTGACTTAGGGGCTGCAACAACAGCACATCATGCTGGTGAGTAACATCACACACACCTGTATTATATGTATTCGAGATTTAACATCCTTTTATGAGGAGCATGGTATTTGGCGTACTAACAAAAACATCTACAATTACACTTGACATTACTGCTACTTTACACAATGCAATTCATGATATGAAGTGGAATAGTGCAATACTAACATGTCTCAGAGTAACACAGGCCACAAGCCACATGTAGAGTTTTCATTAAATGGACACTATAGCCATCACAATACTTTTAGCTTAATAAAGCAGGTTATATGCCTAGATCAAGCTAAAGTAAATTGTGTGACCATAGTGTCACTTAAAGAACACATGGGGGCCCATTTATCAAATGTCTTGCGGACCTGATCCAACAGTGCAGATCAGGTCCTCAAGACATCGCTGAATGCGGAGAGCAATACGCTCTCCGTATTCAGCATTGCATCAGCAGCTCACAAGAGCTGCTGGTGCAACGCCGCCCTCTGCAGACTCGCGGCCAATGGGTCACCAGCAGGGAGGTGTCAATCAACCCGATCGCACTCGATCAGGTTGATTTCCGGTGATTCCTGTCCGCCTGCTCGGAGCAGGCGGACAGGGTTATGGAGCAGCGGTCTTTAGACCGCTGCTGATTCTGGCGAGTCTGAAGACTCACCAGAAATACGGGCCCACAAACTCCGTTCGGAGCTTGATAAATGGGCCCCATGATGTCATCATTGACATGTACACATAACTATTGTATGAAACATATCCCTATATACTGCTCATATTCAAATCAATCAGAGAACAACTCACAATGTGCACATGCATGTTAAAGAGTTTGACATGAGAATCAGTATAGGCCCTAGCATGCATCAATGTACATTGTACGCCCACATGGACATATATCTGACTGTACTAATCCCTCTCATCCTTTGACTCCTCCACAGAACCTCCTGTCACGAGGATACAAACATCCATGCCACCACCACCACCCTTCAGGCATCTGCAAGAACAGTATGCTCCCAGGCATGAGCATGGTTGGATGGCTTCAGTTGAGGACCCGGGAGTGATGCCATATGACCCCTGGCAAGATTCCTAACCAGAGGAATATCCTTCCTTTGGCTTTGAGTGGGAGCCAAGACAGCCACAAAGGGTCTATGTATTTACCCCCCCCCCCCACAACACAATCTCATGTCAGTCATGGATATTACCCACAGACTATATCACAAGAAGTGCCGATGGGAGAGGCTGAGTAGTCACATACTGGTCATCAGTGGGACTATCAATCAACCATGAGAGCTCCACCATCCTCATCCATGGGATGAGCTCCAGCATCCTTATCCATTGGACGAGCTCCACCATCCTCATCTATTGACGAACTCCCCCATCCTCATCCATTGGACAAGCTCCACCATCCTCATCCATTGGACGAGCTCCACCATCTGCAGATAGAAATATAGCAGAAACTACAGCTGCCCCACAAGCACCACCAGATGCAGCTGAACCTGCCCCACAAGCACTCATAGCATACAAAGAGGCCTGTCTGGATGAAGACTTCTGCCCATCTGGAGGACCACTTCTGCCGGCTTCGTTGAGGACATCTTGCCGCTTGGATGAAGACTTCTCCCAGTAAGTGAATCTTTGGGGGTTAGTGTTAGGATTTTTTTTAAGGGTGTATTGGGTGGGTTTATTTTTTAGATTAGGGACTTTGGGCCGCAATAGAGCTAAATGCCCTTTTAAGGGCAATGTCCATCCAAATGCCCTTTACAGGGCAATGGGGAGCTTGTTTTTTTTAGTTAGTATTTTATTTGGGGGGTTGGTTGTGTGGGTGGTGGGTTTTACTGTTGGGGGGTGTTTGTATTTTTTCTTACAGGTAAAAGAACTGATTTCTTTGGGGTAATGCCCCGCAAAAAGGCCCTTTTAAGGACTGTTGGTAGTTTAGTTTAGGCTAGGGTTTTTTTTATTTTGGGGGGGCTTTTTTTTATTTTGATAGGGCTATTAGATTAGGTTTAATTAGTTTAAAGATCTGCAATTTGTTTTTTGTTTTCTGTAATTTAGTGATGTTTTTTTGTGATTTAGCTAATTTAATTTAATTTATTTAATTGTATTTAATTTAGGGAATTTATTTAACTGTAGTGTAGTGTTAGGTGTTATTGTAACTTATGTTAGGTTTTATTTTACAGCTCAATTTGTATTTATTTTAGCTAGGTAGCTATTAAATAGTTAATAACTATTTAATAACTATTCGACCTAGTTAAAATAAATACAAACTTGCCTGTAAAATAAAAATAAAGCCTAAGCTAGCTACAATGTAACTATTAGTTATATTGTAGCTAGCTTAGGGTTTATTTTATAGGTAAGTATTTAGTTTTAAATAGGAATAATGTAGTTAATGAGAGTAATTTTATTTAGATTTATTTAAATTATATTTAAGTTAGGGGGTGT
This sequence comes from Bombina bombina, assembly GCF_027579735.1. NCBI lineage: Eukaryota > Metazoa > Chordata > Amphibia > Anura > Bombinatoridae > Bombina > Bombina bombina. The sequence goes on from NC_069507.1 coordinate 204,716,179, forward strand.
TAGGGTTAGACTTAGATTTAGGGGTTAATACATTTAATATAGTGGCGACGACGTTGGGGGCGGCAGATTATGGGTTAATAAATATAATGCAGGTGTCGGCGATGTCGGGGGCGGCAGATTAGGGGTTAATAAGTGTAAGATTAGGGGTCTTTAGACTCCGGGTTCATGTTAGGGTGTTAGGTGTAAACATAAAATGTGTTTCCCCATAGGAATCAATAGGGCTGCGTTACTGAGTTTTACGCTGCTTTTTGGCAGGTGTTAGGCTTTTTCTCAGCCGGCTCTCCACATTGATGTCTATGGGGAAATCGTGCAAGAGCACGTTACACCAGCTCACCGCTGACTTAAGCAGCGCTGGTATTGGAGTGCGGTTAGAAGCACAATTTTGCTCTACGCTCACTTCTTGCCTTTTAACGCCGGGTTTGCAAAAACCTGTAATACCAGCGCTGTAGGAAAGTGAGCGGTGAGAAAAAACTGCTCGTTAGCACCGCATAGCTCCTAACGCAAAACTCGTAATCTAGCCGTATATTTGTTGCTCATCCACTGCAATTTCTTACTGGTCCAGGATTAGTGGACTAGTGGAAATTTCAAGCCCTGTGTGTGTATATATATATATGTCTATATTAAATATAAATATATATATATATATAAATATACTGTATGTATGTAAAATGCAACGCTACAACTATATCTTTTTACTTTAAAATGCTGTCCATAGTGTTTTTTTCTTTTGGCCTCTAGCTTAAGTGAGAAAACACAATAGCAAAGTTGCACAATGTGTTATAATTAAGTGCTCAAGTACAAGGAGACAGCAAATTATCCATACTTTAAACCAATGAGAAAAAAAGTTACAGTTTAACAATCATGTGTTTTAGCAAACAATACTCTGTACCCTAGAGAAGGTAAATTATATTCCTAATAGGGACTGACCTTTTAGACAGGTTGGAACAGTAATTCAATCAATTAGACTTGGAAAAAAACAACACCTTTTTGTTAACCCCCCAAAAGTTAATTTGTTTTATTACAGAAATCTTGAGTACTGGAAATTAACCCTTCACATGTTGTGACACTGCCGAAATGCAGTGATTATTATTGTTCAATGAAAGCAGCACAAAGTTTTCTACTGTTCCATTATCTACAGCAAACCTGGTTTTATTCAGCTGTATTCAGAAATGTTGTTGAGTGAAACTCTCTCTTACATCAAGTGAAATATTTACACAATTTCATAAAATGTGCATTTTTTTCCCTATGAAACAGTCAACTATAATTAGCTGTTGTACAAATTATCAATAATAAGAAGAGAGAAAAAAAAATTGACTTATTTAAAAAAAATTATAGGTTTGATACAGCAGGTCAGAGGAGTGGAATGGTTACAAATTCGGCATTGGCAAAACTTTGGGGTTCAGCGTTAATTTGCAAAACAAATGCCAAATATGGCTGCAGACAGCAGAATTCATTTGGTTTTGGTGCCAGATATATCAGCATGAAACAATAACACACATAGATCTGTGTTAATCCAGATCTTTGTGTGTTGTACTTTCGCACTGATATATCAGGCACCAAAACTAAACAAATGTTGCTGCCTGCAGCCATATTCGGCATTTGTTTTGTAAATGAATGCCGAATTCCAAAATTTTGCCCATGTCTATTACAAAAAGATTTTTTTGTGCAAACATTTTATATACCTAAGATGTTCTATATAAGATGTTTTATGTTTTAAAACCTTAACTTTAGCAAGTCAGAAGGTACAGTGTTTGTTAGAGCCAGATTATAAGTGGAGCGCTAACTACCGCTCAAGTGTTAACTCCGATAGAAGTAAGCTTTTTTCATGCATCGGGTTGCGTTCATATTATGGGGCATATTTATCAATTTATATGCCCACTGCTCCATAACTTGTCCGTCTGCTCTAAGGTGGCGAACAGAAATCAACCCGATCAAATACGTTCGGGTTGATTGACAATCTGCAGGGGCCGGCATTGCACCAGCAGTTCATTTATAAATGTGCAGCGATGTGCAGCGGACATGATACGCTACTTTGTATTATGGCCGTTTGCACATTGATAAATATACCCGTATGAGTTAACAGTAAACTGTTTTCACTCGCCCGCTAACCTGACGCGTCTAAAAAGCTGAACTGACAATATCGCGCCTTGCAATAACCTACTCCCCCATAGAAGTCCATGGAGCAAAACAAGTGGAAAAAAACACCTTACTCACGCGCAAACCCGATCGCATATTCTCAAGTGCGGTGACCTGACATGAAAATCGGAATATTTCACATTCCAATTTCCTTTACATAGAAGAATATGTTCTATTTTTTCCTAAATGCATATATATATATATATATATATATATATATATATATAAAACACACAGAGAAAGTCCAGCACTCACTTACAAGCTCTCAGCTAAGATTAAAAGCAAAAATAGAAGGGTTATTTACCGCATCTGGCCAAATGGGACAAGCCCAGGTACCACGTCAAGGTCCCTTTCAAAACCTGGGTCCCTAAACCAGCCAAACAATGCAAGCTCTCTCAATCCATCAAACTGGGAACAAGTGAAGTGTGCACAGGCTTATGTAATCACCCTAGACATATACAAAACAGAGAAGGGGATTGCACTCTCAGACTGGACTAGGTACACATCCCATGACCCTGCAACATGTGTGCAGCGATGTGCAGCGGACATGATACGCTACTTTGTATTATGGCCGCTTGCACATTGATAAATATACCCGTATGAGTTAACAGTAAACTGTTTTCACTCGCCCGCTAACCTGACGCGTCTAAAAAGCTGAACTGACAATATCGCGCCTTGCAATAACCTACTCCCCCATAGAAGTCCATGGAGCAAAACAAGTGGAAAAAAACACCTTACTCACGCGCAAACCCGATCGCATATTCTCAAGTGCGGTGACCTGACATGAAAATCGGAATATTTCACATTCCAATTTCCTTTACATAGAAGAATATGTTCTATTTTTTCCTAAATGCATATATATATATATATATATATATATAAAACACACAGAGAAAGTCCAGCACTCACTTACAAGCTCTCAGCTAAGATTAAAAGCAAAAATAGAAGGGTTATTTACCGCATCTGGCCAAATGGGACAAGCCCAGGTACCACGTCAAGGTCCCTTTCAAAACCTGGGTCCCTAAACCAGCCAAACAATGCAAGCTCTCTCAATCCATCAAACTGGGAACAAGTGAAGTGTGCACAGGCTTATGTAATCACCCTAGACATATACAAAACAGAGAAGGGGATTGCACTCTCAGACTGGACTAGGTACACATCCCATGACCCTGCAACATGCTTAGCCCTGGGTGCTTAATGGCACTCACAGGAAGTTGTGCAGTGCTGTCCCCAGAGTCAGGTGCAAGGCCCATAGGGAAAATTAAAAAACAAGTTAACACAACACACAGTGAAAGTCCAGCACTCACAAGCTCTCAGCTAAGATTAAAAGCAAAAATAGAAGAGTTAGTTACCGCATCTGGCCAAATGGGACAAGCCCAGGGCTGAGCATGTTGCAGGGTTATGGGATGTGTACCCAGTCCAGTCTGAGGGGCCGTATTATTAAATGGCGGAGCTGCACTTAGTGTTATGGCGGGGTCGGGCCGGGCTGTGACTATACAGCTGGCCCGATGCGCTGTGTAATAAAAACAGACCCGCTCAGAAGAGTGCAGAGAGCGGGTCTGAAAAACTGACATATTTTAAAAAAATTCAAAGGGAATATAAGCTTTTATAATGATAACACTAATATAATGTTATATAATTCTGCACTATGTGCAGAATTATATAACATAATTTTTTAGGTTTACTGTCCCTTTAATGCTGACAGCATACGCTGTCTGCATTTAACATTGCACAAGCAGTTCTGGTGAACTGCTTGTGCAATGCCATCCCCTTCAGATTCGTGGCCGCTAGCAGGGGTGTCAATCAACCCGATCATATCCGATCTGCTCTGAGGCGGCGGACTATTTAAGGGGCAGCAATCTTAGGACCGCTGCTTCTTAACTGCTGTTTCTGGCAGGCCTGAAGGCTCGCGCGGAAACAGGGGGTTCAGGGACCATTTTGCCCTTGTTAAATCGGCACCCTGAGAGTGCAGTGCCCTTCTGTGTTTTGCATATATATAAGTATAGATATATATTGTGTATATATATATATATATGTATATACTGTATATATATATATATGTGTGTACAAAGGTATTTATGTGTTTATATGTGTATATATGTCTGTAAAAATACATACTGTATATACACATATAAATACATATGTACACATATATGCATACAAAGAGAGAAGCGCTCTACCAGGAACGAACAACAGCTCAGTGGCTTGTTCTATGGCGATTTACCACCCGGAGGCAGCCTCTTTTAGACCAGTGTGCTTTTCACAGAAGAAAACTTTCCTGAAGTATATCAGTCTGATCCCGCCAAGTAGGGTCAGTCCAGCCCCGAAATACCAGGCAATTCTCCTCTGAACAAGGAACATGACAACCCCAGACGATCGTTTCGGCCTCCTATGGGCCTCGTCAGTGAAGTGCAGCCACATTCCTCTAAGCACACTGGGCAAGGAGTCCACGTCTGGTTTCCCCCATCACCCATAGGGAGACTTCCCCAGGGTTATAATAATTTGCATACAAAGAGAGAAGCGCTCTACCAGGAACGAACAACAGCTCAGTGGCTTGTTCTATGGCGATTTACCACCCGGAGGCAGCCTCTTTTAGACCAGTGTGCTTTTCACAGAAGAAAACTTTCCTGAAGTATATCAGTCTGATCCCGCCAAGTAAGGTCAGTCCAGCCCCGAAATACCAGGCAATTCTCCTCTGAACAAGGAACATGACAACCCCAGACGATCGTTTCGACCTCCTATGGGCCTCGTCAGTGAGGTGCAGCCACATTCCTCTAAGCACACTGGGCAAGGAGTCCACGTCTGGTTTCCCCCATCACCCATAGGGAGACTTCCCCAGGGTTATAATAATTTGCATACAAAGAGAGAAGCGCTCTACCAGGAACGAACAACAGCTCAGTGGCTTGTTCTATGGCGATTTACCACCCGGAGGCAGCCTCTTTTAGACCAGTGTGCTTTTCACAGAAGAAAACTTTCCTGAAGTATATCAGTCTGATCCCGCCAAGTAAGGTCAGTCCAGCCCCGAAATACCAGGCAATTCTCCTCTGAACAAGGGACATGACAACCCCAGACGATCGTTTCGGCCTCCTATGGGCCTCGTCAGTGAGGTGCAGCCACATTCCTCTAAGCACACTGGGCAAGGAGTCCACGTCTGGTTTCCCCCATCACCCATAGGGAGACTTCCCCAGGGTTATAATAATTTGCATACAAAGAGAGAAGCGCTCTACCAGGAACGAACAACAGCTCAGTGGCTTGTTCTATGGCGATTTACCACCCGGAGGCAGCCTCTTTTAAACCAGTGTGCTTTTCACAGAAGAAAACTTTCCTGAAGTATATCAGTCTGATCCCGCCAAGTAAGGTCAGTCCAGCCCCGAAATACCAGGCAATTCTCCTCTGAACAAGAAACATGACAACCCCAGACGATCGTTTCGGCCTCCTATGGGCTTCGTCAGTGAGGTGCAGCCACATTCTTCTAAGCACACTGGGCAAGGAGTCCACGTCTGGTTTCCCCCATCACCCATAGGGAGACTTCCCCAGGGTTATAATAATTTGCATACAAAGAGAGAAGCGCTCTACCAGCAACGAACAACAGCTCAGTGGCTTGTTCTATGGCGATTTACCACCCGGAGGCAGCCTCTTTTAGACCAGTGTGCTTTTCACAGAAGAAAACTTTCCTGAAGTATATCAGTCTGATCCTGCCAAGTAAGGTCAGTCCAGCCCCGAAATACGAGGCAATTCTCCTCTGAACAAGGAACATGACAACCCCAGACGATCGTTTCGGCCTCGTCAGTGAGGTGCAGCCACATTCCTCTAAGCACACTGGGCAAGGAGTCCACGTCTGGTTTCCCCCATCACCCATAGGGAGACTTCCCCAGGGTTATAATAATTTGCGTACAAAGAGAGAAGCGCTCTACCAGGAACGAACAACAGCTCAGTGGCTTGTTCTATGGCGATTTACCACCCGGAGGGAGCCTCTTTTAGACCAGTGTGCTTTTCACAGAAGAAAACTTTCCTGAAGTATATCAGTCTTATCCCGCCATGTAAGGTCAGTCCAGCCCCGAAATACCAGGCAATTCTCCTCTGAACAAGGAACATGACAACCCCAGACAATCGTTTCGGCCTCTTATGGGCCTCGTCAGTGAGGTGCAGCCACATTCCTCTAAGCACACTGGGCAAGGAGTCCACGTCTGGTTTCCCCCATCACCCATAGGGAGACTTCCCCAGGGTTATAATAATTTGCATACAAAGAGAGAAGCGCTCTACCAGGAACGAACAACAGCTCAGTGGCTTGTTCTATGGCGATTTACCACCCGGAGGCAGCCTCTTTTAGACCAGTGTGCTTTTCACAGAAGAAAACTTTCCTGAAGTATATCAGTCTGATCCCGCCAAGTAAGGTCAGTCCAGCCCCGAAATACCAGGCAATTCTCCTCTGAACAAGGAACATGATAACCCCAGACGATCGTTTCGGCCTCCTATGGGCCTCGTCAGGGAGGTGCAGCCACATTCCTCTAAGCACACTGGGCAAGGAGTCCACGTCTGGTTTCCCCCATCACCCATAGGGAGACTTCCCCAGGGTTATAATAATTTGCATACAAAGAGAGAAGCGCTCTACCAGGAACGAACAACAGCTCAGTGGCTTGTTCTATGGCGATTTACCACCCGGAGGCAGCCTCTTTAGACCAGTGTGCATTTCACAGAAGAAAACTTCTGAAGTATAGCAGTCTGATCCCGCCAAGTAAGGTCAGGCCCAGCCGCCGAAATACCAGGCAATTCTCTGAACAAGGGCACACATGACATCCCCAGACGATCGTTTCGGCCTCCTATGGGCCTCGTCTGTGAGGTTGCAGCCACATTCCTCTAAGCACACGGTGCAAAGGAGTCCACGTCTGGTTTCCCTTCCTCCCCATCCAACCATAGGGAGACTTCCCAGGGTTATAATAATTTGCATACAAAGAGAGAAGCGCTCTACCAGGAACAACAACAGCTCAGTGGCTTGTTCTAATGGCGATTTACCACCCGGAGGGCAGCCTCTTTTAGACCAGTGTGCTTTTCACAGAAGAAAACTTTCCTGAAGGTATATCAGTCTGATCCCGCCAAGTAAGGGTCAGTCCAGCCCCGAAATACCAGGCAATTCTCCTCTGAACAAGGAACATGACAACCCCAGACATCGTTTCGGCCTCCTATGGCCTCGTCAGTGAGGTGCAGCCACATTCCTCTAAGCACACTGGGCAAGGAGTCCACGTCTGGTTTCCCCCATCACCCATAGGGAGACTTCCCCAGGGTTATAATAATTTGCATACAAAGAAGAAGCGCTCTACCAGGAACGAACAACAGCTCAGTGGCTTTTCTATGGCGATTTACCACCGCGAGGCAGCCTCTTTAGACCAGTGTGCTTTTCACAGAAGAAAACTTTCCTGAAGTATATCAGTCTGATCCCGCCAGTAAGGTCAGTCCACCCCAAAATACCAGGGCAATTCTCCTCTGAACAAGGAACATGACAACCCCAGACAATCGTTTCGGCCTTCTATGGGCCTCGTCAGTGAGGTGCAGCCACATTCCTCTAAGCACACTGGGCAAGGAGTCCACATCTGGTTTCCCCTTTCACCCATAGGGAGACTTCCTCAGGGTTATAATTATTTGCATACAAAGAGAGAAGCGCTCTACCAGGACGAACACAGCTCAGTGGCTTGTTCTATGGCGATTTACCACCCGGAGGCAGCCTCTTTTAAACCAGTGTGCTTTTCACAGAAGAAAACTTTCCTGAAGTATATCAGTCTGTTCCCGCCAAGTAAGGTCAGTCCAGCCCCGAAATTCCAGGCAATTCTCCTCTGAACAAGGAACATGACAACCCCAGACGATCGTTTCGGCCTCCTATGGGCCTCGTCAGTGAGGTGCAGCCACATTCCTCTAAGCACACTGGGCAAGGAGTCCACGTCTGGTTTCCCCCATCACCCATAGGGAGACTTCCCCAGGGTTATAATAATTTGCATACAAAGAGAGAAGCGCTCTACCAGCAACGAACAACAGCTCAGTGGCTTGTTCTATGGCGATTTACCACCCGGAGGCAGCCTCTTTTAGACCAGTGTGCTTTTCACAGAAGAAAACTTTCCTGAAGTATATCAGTCTGATCCTGCCAAGTAAGGTCAGTCCAGCCCCGAAATACCAGGCAATTCTCCTCTGAACAAGGAACATGACAACCCCAGACGATCGTTTCGGCCTCTTATGGGCCTTCGTCAGTGAGGTGCAGCCACATTCCCTCTAAGCACACTGGCAAGGAGTCCACGTCTGGTTTCCCCCATCACCCATATGGGAGACTTCCCCAGGGTTATAATAATTTGCGTACAAAGAGAAGACAGCGCTCTACCAGAACGAACAACAGCTCAGTGGCTTGTTCTATGCGATTTACCACCCGGAGGCAGCCTCTTTTAGACCAGTGTGCTTTTCACAGAAGAAAACCTTTCCTGAAGTATATCAGTCTGATCCCGCCAAGTAAGGGTCAGTCCAGCCCCGAAATACCAGGCAATTCTCCTCTGAACAAGGAACATGACAACCCAGACGATCGTTTCGGCCTCCTATGGCCTCGTCAGTGAGGTGCAGCCACATTCCTCTAAGCACAACTGTGCAAGGAGGTCCACTCTGGTTTCCCCCATCACCCATAGGGAGACTTCCCCAGGGTTATAATAATTTGCATACAAAGAGAGAAGCGCTCTACCAGGATCGAACAACAGCTCAGTGGCTTGTTCTATGGCGATTTACCACCCGGAAGCAGCCTCTTTTAGACCAGTGTGCTTTTCACAGAAGAAAACTTTCCTGAAGTATATCAGTCTGATCCCGCCAAGTAAGGTCAGTCCAGCCCCGAAATACCAGGCAATTCTCCTCTGAACAAGGAACATGACAACCCCAGACGATCGTTCCGGCCTCCTATGGGCCTCGTCAGTGAGGTGCAGCCACATTCCTCTAAGCACACTGGGCAAGGAGTCCACGTCTGGTTTCCCCCATCACCCATAGGGAGACTTCCCCAGGGTTATAATAATTTGCATACAAAGAGAGAAGCGCTCTACCAAGAACGAACAACAGCTCAGTGGCTTGTTCTATGGCGATTTACCACCCGGAGGCAGCCTCTTTTAGACCAGTGTGCTTTTCACAGAAGAAAACTTTCCTGAAGTATATCAGTCTGATCCCGCCAAGTAAGGTCAGTCCAGCACCCGAAATACCAGGCACTTCTCCTCTGAACAAGGAACTTGACAACCCCAGACGATCGTTCCGGCCTCCTATGGGCCTCGTCAGTGAGGTGCAGCCACATTCCTCTAAGCACACTGGGCAAGGAGTCCACGTCTGGTTTCCCCATCACCCATAGGGAGACTTCCCCAGGGTTATAATAATTTGCATACAAAGAGAGAAGTGCTCTACCAGGAACGAAACAACACTCAGTGGCTTGTTCTATGGCGATATACCACCCGAGGCAGTCTCTTTTAGACCAGTGTGCTTTTCACAGAAGAAAACTTTCCTGAAGTATATCAGTCCTGATCCCGCCAAGTAAGGTCAGTCCAGCCCCAAAATACCAGGCAATTCTCCTCTGAACAAGAACATGACAACCCCAGACAATCGTTTCGGCCTTCTATGGGCCTCATCAGTGAGGTGCAGCCACATTCCTCTAAGCACACTGGGCAAGGAGTCCACGTCTGGTTTCCCCCATCACCCATAGGGAGACTTTCCTCAGGGTTATAATAATTTGCATACAAAGAGAGAAGCGCTCTACCAGGAACGAACAACAGCTCAGTGGCTTGTTCTAGGCGATTTACCACCTGGAGGCAGCCTCTTTTAGACCAGTGTGCTTTTCACAGAAGAAAACTTTCCTGAAGTATATCAGGTCTGATCCCGCCAAGTAAGGTCAGTCCAGGCCCCGAAATACACCAATTCTCCTCTGAACAAGGAACATGACAACCCCAGAACGAACGTGTCGGCCTCCTATAGGCTTAAGGAATGTGGCTGCACCTCACTGACGAGTGCCCATAGGAGGCGAAACGATTGTCTGGGGTTGTCATGTTCCTTGTTTCAGAGGAGAATTGCCTGGTATTTCGGGGTCTGACTGACCTTACTTGACGGATCAGACTGATATATTTCAGGAAAGTTTTCTTCTGTGAAAAGCACACTGGTCTAAAAGAGGCTGCCTCCGGGTGGTAAATCGCCATAGAACAAGCCACTGAGCTGTTGTTCGTTCCTGGTAGAGCGCTTCTCTCTTTGTATGCAAATTATTATAACCCTGGGGAAGTCTCCCTATGGATGATGGGGGAAACCAGACGTGGACTCCTTGCCCATTGTGCTTAGAGGAATGGAGCTGCACTTCACTGACGAGGGTCATAGGAGGCCGAAACATTGTCTGGGGTTGTCATGTTCCTTGTTCAGAGGAGAATTGCCTGGTATTTCGGGGCTGGACTGACCTTACTTGGCAGGATCAACTGATATATTTCAGGAAAGTTTTCTTCTGTGAAAAGCACACTGTCTAAAAAAGGCTGCCTCCGGGTGGTAAATCGCCATAGAACAAGCCACTGAGCTGTGGTGTCGTTCCTGGTAGATGCGCTTCTCGCTTTGTATGCAAATTATTATAACCCGGGGTAGTCTCCCTATGGGTGATGGGGGAAACCAGACATGGACTCCTTGCCCAGGTGTGCTTAGAGGAATGTGGCTGCACCTCACTGACGAGGCCCATAGGAGGCCGAAACGGTCGTCTGGGGTTGTCAGGTTCCTTGTACAGAGGGAGGAGATTGCCTGGTATTTCGGGCTGGACTGACCTTACTTGGCGGGATCAGACTGATATATTTCAGGAAAGTTTTCTTCTGTGAAAAGCACACTGGTCTAAAAGAGGCTTCCTCCGGGTGGTAAATCGCTATTAGAACAAGCCACTGAGCTGTTGTTCGTTCCTGGTAGTAGCGCTTCTCTCTTTGTATGCAAATTATTATAACCCTGGGGAAGTCTCGTTATGGGGGAAAACAGACGTGGACTCCTTGCCCAGTGTGCTTAGGAGGAATGTGGCTGCACCTCACTGACGAGGCCCATAGGAGGCCGAAACGATCGTCTGGGGTTGTCATGTTCCTTTTCAGAGGAGAATTGCCTGGTATTTCGGGGCTGGACTGACTTACTTGGCGGGATCAGACTGATATATTTCAGGAAAGTTTCTTCTGTGAAAAGCACACTGGTCTAAAAGAGGCTGCCTCCGGGTGGGTAATTCGCCATAGAACAAGCCACTGAGCTGTTGTTCGTTCCTGGTAGAGCGCTTCTCTCTTTGTATGCAAATTATTATAACCCTGGGGAAGTCTCCCTATGGGTGATGGGGGAAACCAGACGTGGACTCCTTGCACATGTGCTTAGTGGAATGTGGCTGCACCTCACTGACGAGGCCCATAGGAGGCCGAAACGATCGTCTGGGGTTGTCATGTTCCTTGTTCAGAGGAGAAATTGCCTGGTATTTCGGGGGCTGGACTGACCTTACTTGGCGGGAATCAGACTGATATATTTCAGGAAAGTTTTCTTCTGTGAAAAGGCACACTGTCTAAAAGAGGCTGCCTCCGGGTGTAAATCGCCATAGAACAAGCCACTGAGCTGTTGTTAGTTTCCTGGTAGAGCGCTTCTCTCTTTGTATGCAAATTATATAACCCTGGGGAAGTTTCCCTATGGGTGATGGGGGAAACCAGACGTGGACTCCTTGCCCAGTGTGCTTAGAGGAATGTGGCTGCACCTCACTGACGAGGCCCATAGAGGCCGAAACGATCGTCTGGGGTTGTCATGTTTCTTGTTCAGAGGAGAATTGCCTGGTATTCGGGGCTGGACTGACCTTACTTGGCGGGATCAGACTGATATATTTTCAGGAAAGTTTTTCTTCTGTGAAAAGCACACTGGTCTAAAAGAGGCTGCCTCCGGGTGGTAAATCGCCATAGAACAAGCCACTGAGCTGTTGTTAGTTCCTGGTAGAGCGCTTCTCTCTTTGTATGCAAATTATTATAACCCTGGGGAAGTCTCCCTATGGGTGATGGGGGAAACCAGGACGTGACTCCTTGCCCAGTGTGCTTAGAGGAATGTGGCTGCACCTCACTGACGAGGTCCCATAGGAGGCCGAAACGATCGTCTGGGGTTGTCATTTCTTTGTTCAGAGAAGAATTGCATGGTATTTCGGGCTGGACTGACCTTACATGGCGGGATCAGACTGATATATTTCAGGAAGAGTTTTCTTCTGTGAAAAGCACCCTGGTCTAAAAGAGGCTGCCTCCGGGTGGTAAATCGCCATAGAACAAGCCACTGAGCTGTTGTTCGTTCCTGGTAGAGCGCTTCTCTCTTTGTATGCAAATTATTATAACCCTGGGGAAGTCTCCCTATGGGTGATGGGGGAAACCAGACGTGGACTCCTTGCCCAGTGTGCTTAGAGGAATGTGGCTGCACCTCACTGACGAGGCCCATAGGAGGCCGAAACGATCGTCTGGGGTTGTCATGACTGTCTAAAAGAGGGCTGCCCTCCGGGTGGTAAATCGCATAGAACAAGCCACTGAGCTGTTGTTCGTTCGTGGTAGAGCGCTCTCTCTTTGTATGCAAATTATTATAACCCTGGGAAGTCTCCCTATGGGTGATGGGGGAAACCAGATGTGGACTCCTTGCCCAGTGTGCTTAGAGGAATGTGGCTGCACCTCACTGACGAGGCCCATAGGAGGCCGAAACGATTGTCTGGGGTTGTCATGACTGGTCTAAAAGAGGCTGCCTCCGGGTGGTAAATCGCCATAGAACAAGCCACTGAGCTGTTGTTCGTTCGTGGTAGAGCGCTTCTCTCTTTGTATGCAAATTATTATAACCCTGGGGAAGTCTCCCTATGGGTGATGGGGAAACCAGATGTGGACTCCTTGCCCAGTGTGCTTAGAGGAATGTGGCTGCACCTCACTGACGAGGCCCATAGGAGGCCGAAACGATTGTCTGGGGTTGTCATGTTCCTTGTTCAGGAGATAATTGCCTGGTATTTCGGGCTGGACTGACCTTACTTGGCGGGATCAGACTGATATATTTCAGGAAAGTTTTCTTCTGTGAAAAGCACACTGGTCTAAAAGAGGCTGCCTCCGGGTGGTCAAATCGCCATAGAACAAGCCACTGAGCTGTTGTTCGTTCCTGGTAGAGCGCTTCTCTCTTTGTATGCAAATTATTATAACCCTGGGGAAGTCTCCCTATGGATTATGGGGGAAACCAGACGTGGACTCCTTGCCCAGTGTGCTTAGAGGAATGTGGCTGCACTTCACTGACGAGGGTCATAGGAGGCCGAAACCATCGTCTGGGGTTGTCATGTTCCTTGTTCAGAGGAGAATTGCCTGGTATTTCGGGGCTGGACTGACCTTACTTGGCGGGATCAGACTGATATATTTCAGGAAAGTTTTCTTCTGTGAAAAGCACACTGGTCTAAAAGAGGCTGCCTCCGGGTGGTAATTCGCCATAGAACAAGCCACTGAGCTGTTGTTCGTTCCTGGTAGAGCGCTTCTCTCTTTGTATGCAAATTATTATAATCCTGGGGAAGTCTCCCTATGGGTGATGGGTGATGGGGGAAACCAGACGTGGACTCCTTGCCCAGTGTGCTTAGAGGAATGTGGCTGCACCTCACTGACGAGGCCCATAGGAGGCCGAAACGATCGTCTGGGGTTGTCATGTTCCTTGTTCAGAGGAGAATTGCCTGGTATTTCGGGGCTGGACTGACCTTACTTGGCGGATCAGACTGATATATTTCAGGAAAGTTTTCTTCTGTGAAAAGCACACTGGTCTAAAAAGAGGCTGCCTCCGGGGTGGTAATTCGCCATAGAACAAGCCACTGAGCTGTTGTTCGTTCCTGGTAGAGCGCTTCTCTCTTTGTATGCAAATTATTATAACCCTGGGGAAGTCTCCCTATGGGTGATGGGGGAAACCAGACGTGGACTCCTTGCACAGTGTGCTTAGTGGAATGTGGCTGCACCTCACTGACGAGGCCCATAGGAGGCCGAAACGATCGTCTGGGGTTGTCATGTTCTTGTTCAGAGGAAAATTGCCTGGTATTTCGGGGCTGGACTGACCTTACTTGGCGGGATCAGACTGATATACTTCAGGAAAGTTTTCTTCTGTGAAAAGCACACTGGTCTAAAAGAGGCTGCTTCCGGGTGGTAAATCGCCATAGAACAAGCCACTGAGCTGTTGTTCGTTCCTGGGTAGAGCGCTTCTCTCTTTGTATGCAAATTATTATAACCCTGGGGAAGTTTCCCTATGGGTGATGGGGGAAACCAGACGTGGACTCCTTGCCCAGTGTGCTTAGAGGAATGTGGCTGCACCTCACTGACGAGGCCCATAGGAGGCCGAAACGATCGTCTGGGGTTGTCATGTTCTTTGTTCAGAGAAGAATTGCATGGTATTTCGGGGCTGGACTGACCTTACTTGGCGGGATCAGACTGATATATTTCAGGAAAGTTTTCTTCTGTGAAAAGCACACTGGTCTAAAAGAGGCTGCCTCCGGGTGGTAAATCGCCATAGAACAAGCCACTGAGCTGTTGTTCGTTCCTGGTAGAGCGCTTCTCTCTTTGTATGCAAATTATTATAACCCTGGGGAAGTCTCCCTATGGGTGATGGGGGAAAACAGACGTGGACTCCTTGCCCAGTGTGCTTAGAGGAATGTGGCTGCACCTCACTGACGAGGCCCATAGGAGGCCGAAACGATCGCTGGGGTTGTCATGTTCCTAGTTCAGAGGAGAATTGCCTGGTATTTCGGGGCTGGACTGACCTTACTTGGCGGGATCAGACTGATATATTTCAGGAAAGTTTTCTTCTGTGAAAAGCACACTGGTCTAAAAGAGGCTGCCTCCGGGTGGTAAATCGCCATAGAACAAGCCACTGAGCTGTTGTTCGTTCGTGGTAGAGCGCTTCTCTCTTTGTATGCAAATTATTATAACCCTGGGGACGTCTCCCTATGGGTGATGGGGGAAACCAGAATGTGGACTCCTTGCCCAGTGTCTTAGAGGAATGTGGCTGCACCTCACATGACGAGGCCCATAGGAGGCCGAAACGATCGTCTGGGGTTGTCATGTTCCTTGTTCAGAGGAGAATTGCCTGGTATTTCGGGGCTGGACTGACCTTACTTGGCGGGATCAGACTGATATATTTCAGGAAAGTTTTCTTCTGTGAAAGGCACACTGGTCTAAAAGAGGCTGCCTCCGGGTGGTAAATCGCCATAGAACAAGCCACTGAGCTGTTGTTCGTTCCTTGTAGAGTGCTTCTCTCTTTGTATGCAAATTATTATAACCCTGGGGAAGTCTCCCTATGGGTGATGGGGGAAACCAGACGTGGACTCCTTGCCCAGTGTGCTTAGAGGAATGTGGCTGCACCTCACTGACGAGGCCCATAGGAGGCCGAAACGATCGTCTGGGGTTGTCATGTTCCTTGTTCAGAGGAGATTGCCTGGTATTTCGGGGCTGGACTGACCTTACTTGCGGGATCAGACTGATATATTTCAGGAAAGTTTTCTTCTGTGAAAAGCACACTGGTCTAAAAGAGGCTGCCTCCGGGTGGTAAATCGCCATAGAACAAGCCACTGAGCTGTTGTTCGTTCCTGGTAGAGCGCTTCTCTCTTTGTATGCAAATATTATAACCCTGGGGAAGTCTCCCTATGGGTGATGGGGGAAACCAGACGTGGACTTCCTTGCCCAGTGTGCTTAGAGGAATGTGGCTGCACCTCACTGACGAGGCCCATAGGAGGCCGAAACGATCGTCTGGGGTTGTAATGTTCCTTGTTCAGAGGAGAATTGCCTGGAATTTCGGGGCTGGACTGACCTTACTTGGCGGGATCAGACTGATATAATTCAGGGAAGTTTTCTTCTGTGAAAAGCACACTGGTCTAAAATAGGCTGCCTCCGGGTGGTAAATCGCCATAGAACAAGCCACTGAGCTGTTGTTCGTTCCTGGTAGAGCGCTTCTCTCTTTGTATGCAAATTATTATAACCCTGGGGAAGTCTCCCTATGGGTGATGGGGAAACCAGACGTGGACTCCTTGCCCAGTGTGCTTAGAGGAATGTGGCTGCACCTCACTGACGAGGCCCATAGGAGGCCGAAACGATCGTCTGGGGTTGTCATGTTCCTTGTTCAGAGGAGAATTGCCTGGTATTTCGGGGCTGGACTGACCTTACTTGGCGGGATCAGACTGATATATTTCAGGAAAGTTTTCTTCTGTGAAAAGCACACTGGTCTAAAAGAGGCTGCCTCCGGGGTGGTAAATCGCCATAGAACAAGCACTGAGCTGTTGTTCGATCCTGGTAGAGCGCTTCTCTCTTTGTATGCAAATTATTATAACCCTGGGGAAGTCTCCCTATGGGTGATGGGGGAAACCAGCACGTGGACTCCTTGCCCAGTGTGCTTAGAAGAATGTGGCTGCACCTCACTGACGAGGCTCATAGGAGGCCGAAACGATCGTCTGGGGGTTGTCATGTTCCTTGTTCAGAGGAGAATTGCCTGTATTTCGGGGCTGGAGTGACCTTACTTGGCGGGATCAGACTGATATATTCAGGAAAGTTTTCCTTCTGTGAAAAGCACACTGGTCTAAAAGAGGCTGCCTCCGGGTGGTAAATCGCCATATAACAAGCCACTGAGCTGTTGTTCGTTCCTGGTAGAGCGCTTCTCTCTTTTTATGCAAATATTATAACCCGGGGGAAGTCTCCCTATGGGTGATGGGGGAAACCAGACGTGACTCCTTGCCCAGTGTGCTTAGAGGGAATGTGGGCTGCACCTCACTGACGAGGCCCATAGGAGGCCGAAACGATCGTCTGGGTTTGTCATGTTCCTTGTTCAGAGGAGAATTGCCTGGTATTTCGGGGCTGGACTGACCTTACTTGGCGGGGATCAGACTGATATATTTCAGGAAAGTTTTCTTCTGTGAAAAGCACACTGGTCTAAAGAGGCTGCCTCCGGGTGGGTAAATCGCCATAGAACAAGCCACTCAGTGTGCTTAGAGGAATGTGGTTGCACCTCACTGACGAGGCCCATAGGGAGCCGAAACGATCGTATGGGGTTGTCATGACTGGTCTAAAAGAGGCTGCCTCCGGTGGTAAATCGCCATAGAAAACAAGCCACTGAGCTGTTGTTCGTTCCTGGTAGAGCGCTTCTCTCTTTGTATTGCAAATTATTATGACCCTGGGGAAGGTCTCCCTATGGGTGATGGGGGAAACCAGACGTGGACTCCTTGACCAGTGTCTTAGAGGAATGTGGCTGCACCTCACTGACAAGCCATAGGAGCCGAAACGATCGTCTGGGGTTGTCATGTTCCTTGTTCAGAGGAGAATTGCCTGGTATTTCGGGGCTGGACTGACCTTATTTGGCGGGATCAGACTGATATACTTCAGGAAAGTTTTCTTCTGTGAAAAGCACACTGGTCTAAAAGAGGCCTGCCTCCGGGTGGTAAATCGCCATAGAACAAGCCACTGAGCTGTTGTTCGTTCCTGGTAGAGCCTTCTCTCTTTGTAGTGCAAATTACTATGACCCTGGGGAAGTCTCCCTATGGGTGATGGGGGAAACCAGACGTGGACTCCCTTTGACCAGTGTGCTTAGAGGTAATGTGGCTGCACCTCACTGACGAGGCCCATAGGAGGCCGAAACGATCGTCTGGGGTTGTCATGTTCCTTGTTCAGGAGAATTGCCTGGTATTTCGGGGCTGGGACTGACCTTATTTGGCGGGATCAGACTGATATACTTCAGGAAAGTTTTCTTCTGTGAAAAGCACACCTGGTCTAAAAAGAGGCGCCTCCCGTGTGTAAATCGCCATAGAACAAGCCACTGAGGCTGTTGTTCGTCTTCCTGGTAGGAGCGCTTCTCTCTTTGTATGCAAATTATTATGACCCTGGGGAAGTCTCCCTATGGTGATGGGGGGAAACCAGACGTGGACTCCTTGACCAGTGTGCTTAGAGGAATGTGGCTGCACCTCACTGACGAGGCCCATAGGAGCCGAAACGATCGTCTGGGGTTGTCATGTTCCTTGTTTCAGAGGAGAATTGCCTGGTATTCGGGGCTGGACTGACTTATTTGGCGGGATCAGACTGATATACTTCAGTAAAGTTTTCTTCTGTGAAAAGCACACTGGTCTAAAAGAGGGCCTGCCTCCGGTGGTAAATCGCCATAGAACAAGCCCACTGAGCTGTTTGTTCGTTCCTGGTAGAGCGCTTCTCTCTTTGTATGCAAATTATTATGACCCTGGGGAAGTCTCCCTATGGGTGATGGGGGAAACCAGACGTGGACTCCTTGACCAGTGTGCTTAGAGGAATGTGGCTGCACCTCACTGACGAGGCCCATAGGAGGCCGAAACGATCGTCTGGGGTTGTCATGTTCCTTGTTCAGAGGAGAATTGCCTGGTATTTCGGGGCTGGACTGACCTTATTTGGCGGGATCAGACTGATATACTTCAGGAAAGTTTTCTTCTGTGAAAAGCACACTGGTCTAAAAGAGGCTGCCTCCGGGTGGTAAATCGCCATAGAACAAGCCACTGAGCTGTTGTTCGTTCCTGGTAGAGCGCTTCTCTCTTTGTATGCAAATTATTATGACCCTGGGGAAGTCTCCCTATGGGTGATGGGGGAAACCAGACGTGGACTCCTTGACCAGTGTGCTTAGAGGAATGTGGCTGCACCTCACTGACGTGGCCCATAGGAGGCCGAAACGATCGTCTGGGGTTGTCATGTTCCTTGTTCAGAAGGAGAATTGCCTGGTATTTCGGGGCTGGATCTGACCTTATTTGGCGGATCAGACTGATATACTTCAGGAAAGTTTTCTTCTGTGAAAAAGCACACTGGTCTAAAAGAGGCTGCCTCCGGGTGGTAAATCGCCATAGAACAAGCCACTGAGCTGTTGTTCGTTTCCTGTAGAGCGCTTCTCTCTTTGTATGCAAATTATTATGACCCTGGGGAAGGTCTCCCTATTGGGTGATGGGGGAAACCAGACGTGGACTCCTTGACCAGTGTGCTTAGAGGAATGTGGCTGCACCACACTGACGAGGCCGAGAAACGATCGTCTGGGGGTTGTCATTTCCTTGTTCAGGAGGAGAATTGCCTGGTATTTTCGGGGGCTGGACTGACCTTATTTGGCGGGATCAGGACTGATATACTTCAGGAAAGTTTCTTCTGTGAAAAGCACACTGGTCTAAAAGGAGGCTGCCTCCGGGTGGTAAATCGCCATAGAACAAGCCACTGAGCCTGTTGTTCGTCTCCTGGGTAGAGCGCGTTCTCTCTTTGTATGCAAATTATTATGACCCTGGGGAAGTCTCCCTATGGGTGATGGGGGAAACCAGACGTGGACTCCTTGACCAGTGTGCTTAGAGGGAATGTGGCTGCACCTCACTGACGAGGCCCATAGGAGGCCGAAACGATCGTCTGGGGTTGTCATCTTCCTTAGTTCAGAGGAGAATTGCCTGGTATATTCGGGGCTGGACTGACCTTATTTTGGCGGGATCAGACTGATATACTTCAGGAAAGTTTCTTCTGTGAAAAGCACACTGGTCTAAAAGAAGGCTGCCTCTCGGGTGGTAAATCGCCATAGAACAAGCCACTGAGCTGTTGTTCGTTCCTGGTAAGAGCGCTTCTCTCTTTTGTATGCAAATTATTATGACCCTGGGGGAAGTCTCCCTATGGGTGATGGGGGAAACCAGACGTGGACTCCTTGACCAGTGTGCTTAGAGGGAATGTGGTGCACCTCACTGGACGAGGCCCATAGGAGGCTGAAACGATCGTCTGGGGTTGTCATGTTCCTTGTTCAGAGGAGAATTGCCTGGTATTTCGGGGCTGGACTGACCTTATTTGGCGGGATCAGACTGATATACTTCAGGAAAGTTTCTTCTTGAAAAGCACACTGGTCTAAAAGAGGCTGCCTCCGGGTGGTAAATCGCCATAGAACAAGCCACTGAGCTGTTGTTCGTCTCCTGGTAGAGCGCTTCTCTCTTTGTATGTAAATATAATATAGTTAGGCATTCCATTGATTTTAATATTTAAACTGTTATGCATGTACAGGTATATTGCATAATGCTTTAAGTATTGTACTGTATATACATTAAAATGTATTTATGTTATATATTATATATCTATAGACTAAAAGGTATTTAATGATGCTTTTTATTATTTTAAACATAAACATATATTTTGAAATATATATTTATGTTTGAAATAATAGCAAGCAACCATTTTAAGATATCTATAATACTTTAAATAATCTACTTGTACATGACAATGCATATTTTGTCAAGGAGTTGTAGTAAACGCCGGAGGGCCTAGCTGGGCTCCTAGAACTCAACGCCAGACCGGAACTGAGCCCCAGTAAAACGCTCTTAAAAGGGGGTGCCGATCGAGTAGGGTATCAGTCGGCCCTTTCAGTATGTTGTCAGCAATTTGATGAGGCATCTAGGGATACCACTTGTTTGGGGGTGCTACCTTTTGGGAGGAATGGGGGGACCAACATTGAAGGGTCCTCCAGTCAATATAGGTTAGACTGTGATGTAGGTGGTTAGTGGGAGGTAGCGAGGGTGGTGCATGGGAGTGTAGGTTAGGCGTGACTTAGGTTACTAGGCGTTCAGGGGGAGTTAGCGGGTGGGCTAAAGGGAGTAGCCTGCACTTTGATTCGGACACATTGACACAAGATCGATATGTTTAAATTAGCGAAGTGCAGCTTGCGAGGAGGAAAGTGCCTGTGAACTGGATAATATGGTGTGATACTTAAAGCGCCCACAGTAAAATGTAAAGATACATTTTAGTGGTGGGGTGAACAAAGACAAATTAAGGTTAACTTTTACCACCTATGTTTTATAGTGACTGTTTTTGACATAGTATAGTTATGCGGTAGAAGATTTAAAAGAAGGTGTTTTAAAAAAGGAAACCAAGATATATTGAGTTGGTGGATATATTTATATGCTCCTCACACATATGCTATGGTACATTTTATAACTGCTAATTAATAATCTGTTAAAAAGAAAGGCTGGCTTTAAATACTTTAATGAGCGATATGCAAAGAAAGGTTTTCAGCATTTGATTTAAGGCTTTTTCCATAATCAAGCAGCACATTAAGTGTTCAGTTAGATAATTGACTGGCAAACCATTAATCTAACTGCTGCTATACCTATAGTTACAGTATCTTAAATTATTCCTAGCATTGCTGATACACATTTTGTCTTGTACTAACATTCAGGGGTAGCTGTTTTCTTTCTCTATTTCTTATAAAGTTGAAATAAATATTTAATGAAAGCATGTCTTCTTTTTACAGAGCACAAGAATAATGTGAATTGTACATATGGCAAAAAACGCTATTACTGTGTGGATGTTTACACAGGGAAAGAAGGTGTTTAAGGTAATTTTTCTCTCTGATAATACATGTGCGCATAAGAGCAAGCGTATCCATGGAAAATCTGATCTCATACAGCAAATCAAAGTAGAATTTATACATTCTGTAGCTAGGTTGGTTCAGCCAAATGAGTGACCACAAAATCCTGCTGTCATCATTTAAAAAGATACAGATTGACATTTCAGAACATCACAATAAACAAAAAAATTGCTAAAAAGTTGATGACATATAATTACTGAGTTATTATATTAATATAAATTTCTTACTAAAATTTGGGTGAATCTAATTTTTTATTTTAAAATGCCAATGATTATAGATAAATATTTGATAGTTTTGCAAGTTGATATTTATTGATAAAACTATTTATTAAGTGCTAAAAAATATATAAATACACAGAGCGCCTCCTAAAAGGCAAAGACAACTGATAGGTGACAAATATATAAAAGTGAAGGATATTCTTTAAAAGTATATAATATATTTAATATGCTACATATAGCTAAAAAATACAAATACAAATAAAAAAGTGGATCCACTGAAATTAACAATAGATTATATATTTAAAATCCTAATGACATAATAGATAAAATCACAATATAAAAAAATCTACAATCAACTGATAAAAATAGTTAAACTGTTGGTATTGATTATGTTGGTAAGGATGCGTAAAAGAATAATATGAATAAGTTAGATGTCCTTAAATATGTAAGTCCCAAAATAGAAATTCCTTCCAGAGATAATAGTCCAAATTAAATTATATTCTTCTGATGTGTTGTATTTAAATGATAATCCTTAATTCTCCTGGGTAAACGGTGAAGAAAAGTGAAAAAAGTGGAAAAAAGGTATTGTGATGAAAAATAAAAAAATCCAAAAAATCCTGAGAAGAAAAAGGTGTGGTGGAAATGGAGTTGTGAATTCAAATTTTGTGTACAAAAAAACAAAGAAAAAAATGAAATGAAAAAAATATATATTCTTTTAAAAAATGTGAAAAAAAAAATATATATATATAGAGATGTGTGAAGCTTTATCCAAATAGTTGTTTATAAGTGTTGAAAATCCAAATAACAAACTTATAAGGTGACCCTTGTGTGGGTAAAATATATAAAATGTCTCCTGAGAGGTGACTCCTATGTGTAAAAGATGAAAAAATTGCAAGGAAGATCCTATATCTCAAAGATCAATTTCTTCAGTGATATATACCTGTAATAAAACAAATATAACATAGTGCAAAACTGCTAGACAAACTTAGTCAGTAATTGAAAAGAAGCTTACCATATATGTCAACGCGTTTCGGCCCTAAGAAATGGGCCTTTATCAAGACTATAGATGGATTAGCATGGTAGCTCCTTTTATAGTTATTACTGGCCAATAAGTGCCAGTGTTGTTTTTGCACCAAAAATTTACCTACTACTTCCTGTTTTTGGTGACCTGGAAGTACTATTGTGTTTATTATCATAAATCATCACCCGTTTTTGTATTGGAATATATATGTTCTATATTTCATATAAAATTCGTATTTATAAATGTTATGTTTCATTTATATTTAAGAAAAAAGATTTATCTAAAATCGGCAAACCGGAAGTGATGTATTCGTATGTCAACATCCGGTTTCGCCACTCATTGTCCTATTGATTTCTATTTTTTACCCACATATTTTTGATATCTGATAGATACCTCTGGTTTCCTCACTGTTTAGAAAGTAAGTGGTGTCTCAAATTCATATGTGTTTCATATCCAAATATGCACATTATCCCAAATCGGCGAACCGGATGTGGCATATACTACACATCGTCCACTTCCGGTTTTGCCGGTCTTCAACACTAAGTCTGTATCGATCAGCTAAAAGGAAGTGACATCACCACATGTCATGTCTGTTTCCGGTTTCGCCATTATCGCCATGGTTACCATATGGTTTAGAGTAAACAGCTATAGATCTTGTTTTTAGTTTTCCCATGCTTGGTCTTAGAAAAAGCCGTAATCTTTCTTATGGTAACTGGCCATTATTATAGAAAATGGCTTCCTGTTTAACCCTTATATGACAGATTCTTTACTACTTTATAAAATTGAATTAAATAATATGGTTCTAATTGATGGGGAAGACGTCATATACAATAAAACATCATTGAAGATGTAACACCAAATGGATATTTTAATGTGTGACCCTATGTATTAAGATATATTAAATAACATAAGTCTGAGAAAACTGGTGTGACAATCTATATATAGAATGCTAAAATTAGTCGATTGTATACTAGCCCATTAAAACAATAATTACTATGTTCCTATTAAAATCTCTGTGTTGAATATAAAAATGTGTAAAAACTATTAAAATGGATTATAAAAGAGGTCAAAACCCTGTAAAGTGGGTAAAAATAGAAATCAATAGGACAATGAGTGGCAAAACCGGATGTTGACATACGAATACATCACTTCCGGTTTGCCGATTTTAGATAAATCTTTTTTCTTAAATATAAATGAAACATAACATTTGTAAATACGAATTTTATATGAAATATAGAACATATATATTCCAATACAAAAACGGGTGATGATTTATGATAATAAACACAATAGTACTTCCAGGTCACCAAAAACAGGAAGTAGTAGGTCAATTTTTGGCGCAAAAACAACACTGGCACTTATTGGCCAGTAATAACTATAAAAGGAGCTACCATGCTAATCCATCTATAGTCTTGATAAAGGCCCATTTCTTAGGGCCGAAACGCATTGACATATATGGTAAGCTTCTTTTCAATTACTGACTAAGGCCTAGATTTGGAGTTTGGCGGTAGCCGCGAAAACCAGCGTTAGAGGCTCCTAACGCTGGTTTTAGGCTACCGCCGGTATTTGGAGTCAGTCAGGAAAGGGTCTAACGCTCACTTTTCAGCCGCGACTTTTACATACCGCAGATCCCCTTACGTCAATTGCGTATCCTATATTTTCAATGGGATCTTCCTAACTCCGGTATTTAGAGTCGTGTCTGAAGTGAGCATTAGAAATCTAACGACAAAACTCCAGCCGCAGAAAAAAGTCAGTAGTTAAGAGCTTTCTGGGCTAACGCCGGTTCATAAAGCTCTTAACTACTGTGCTCTAAAGTACACTAACACCCATAAACTACCTATGTACCCCTAAACCGAGGTCCCCCCACATCGCCGCCACTCGATTAAATTTGTTTAACCCCTAATCTGCCGACCGCCACCTACGTTATCCTTATGTACCCCTAATCTGCTGCCCCTAACACCGCCGACCCCTATATTATATTTATTAACCCCTAACCTGCCCCCCTCAATGTCGCCACCAGCTACCTACACTTATTAACCCCTAATCTGCCGTCCGCACGCCGCCGCCAGCTACATTATAGCTATGTACCCCTAATCTGCTGCCCCTAACACCGCCGACCCCTATATTATATTTATTAACCCCTAACCTGCCCCCCTCAACGTCGCCTCCACCTGCCTACACTTATTAACCCCTAATCTGCCGAGCGGATCTCACCGCTACTATAATAAAGTTATTAACCCCTAATCCGCCTCACTCCCGCCTCAATAACCCTATAATAAATAGTATTAACCCCTAATCTGCCCTCCCTAACATCGCCGACACCTAACTTCAATTATTAACCCCTAATCTGCCGACCGAATCTCGCCGCTATTCTAATAAATGGATTAACCCCTAAAGCTAAGTCTAGCCCTAACACTAACACCCCCTAAGTTAAATATAATTTAAATCTAACGAAATAAATTAACTCTTATTAAATAAATTATTCCTATTTAAAGCTAAATACTTACCTATAAAATAAATCCTAATATAGCTACAATATAAATTATAATTATATTATAGCTATTTTAGGATTAATATTTATTTTACAGGTAACTTTGTAATTATTTTAACCAGGTACAATAGCTATTAAATAGTTAAGAACTATTTAATAGTTACCTAGTTAAAATAATTACAAAATTACCTGTAAAATAAATCCTAACCTAAGTTACAATTAAACCAACACTACACTATCAATAAATTAATTAAATAAAATACCTACAATTACCTACAATTAAACTTAACACTACACTATCAATAAATTAATTAAATACAATATCTACAAATAAATACAATGAAATAAACTAACTAAAGTACAAAAAATAAAAAAGAACTAAGTTACAAAAAATAAAAAAATATTTACAAACATCAGAAAAATATTACAACAATTGTAAACTAATTACATCTACTCTAAGCCCCCTAATAAAATAACAAAGACCCCCAAAATAAAAAAATGCCCTACCCTATTCTAAATTACTAAAGTTCAAAGCTTTTTTTACCTTACCAGCCCTGAACAGGGCCCTTTGTGGGGCATGCCCCAAAGAATTCAGCTCTTTTGCCTGTAAAAAAAAAAACATACAATACCCCCCCAACATTACAACCCACCACCCACATACCCCTAATCTAACCCAAACCCCCCTTAAATAAACCTAACACTAAGCCCCTGAAGATCTTCCTACCTTGTCTTCACCATGCCAGGTATGACCGATCGTTCCAGGCTCCGAAATCTTCATCTAAGCCCAAGCGGGGGCTAGACATCCATCATCCGACGGCTGAAGAAGTCCACAAGAGGCTCCAAAGTCTTCATCCTATCCGGGAAGAAGAGTAGATCCGGACCGGCAACCATCTTCTTCCAAGCGGCATCTTTTATCTTCATCCGATGAGGACCGGCTCCATCTTGAAGACCTCCACCGCGGACCCATCTTCTTCCAACGACGACTTCCCGACGAATGACGGATCCTTTAAGGGACGTCATCCAAGATGGCGTCCCTCGAATTCCGATTGGCTGATAGGATTCTATCAGCCAATCGGAATTAAGGTAGGAAAATTCTGATTGGCTGATGGAATCAGCCAATCAAAATCAAGTTCAATCCGATTGGCTGATCCGATCAGCCAATCAGATTGAGCTCGCATTCTATTGGCTGATCGGAACAGCCAATAGAATGCAAGCTCAATCTGATTGGCTGATTGAATCAGCCAATCGGATTGAACTTGATTCTGATTGGCTGATTCCATCAGCCAATCAGAATTTTCCTACCTTAATTCCGATTGGCTGATAGAATCCTATCAGCCAATCGGAATTCGAGGGACGCCATCTTGGATGACGTCCCTTAAAGGAACCGTCATTCGTCGGGAAGTCGTCGTCGGAAGAAGATGGGTCCGCGGTGGAGGTCTTCAAGATGGAGCCGGTCCTCATCGGATGAAGATAGAAGATGCTGCTTGGAAGAAGATGGTTGCCGGTCCGGATCTACTCTTCTTCCCGGATAGGATAAAGACTTTGGAGCCTCTTCTGGTCTTCTTCAGCCGTCGGATGATGGATGTCTAGCCCCCACTTGGGCTTAGATGAAGATATCGGAGCCAGGACGGATCGGTGTGATACCCGGTGAAGTGAAGACAAGGTAGGAAGATCTTCAGGGGCTTAGTGTTAGGTTTATTTAAGGGGGGTTTTGGTTAGATTAGGGGTATGTGGGTGGTGGGTTGTAATGTTGGGGGGGGGGTATTGTATGTGTTTTTTTTACAGGAAAAAGAGCTGAATTTCTTGGGGCATGCCCCGCAAACGGCCCTGTTCAGGGCTGGTAAGGTAAAAGAGCTTTGAACTTTTGTAATTTAGAATAGGGTAGGGCATTTTTTATTTTGGGGGTCTTTGTTATTTTATTAGGGGGCTTAGAGTAGGTGTAATTAGTTTAAAATTGTTGTAATATTTTTCTTATGTTTGTAAATATTTTTTTATTTTTTGTAACTTAGTTCTTTTTTATTTTTTGTACTTTAGTTAGTTTATTTCATTGTAGTTATTTGTAGGAATTGTATTTAATTAATTTATTGATAGTGTAGTGTTAGGTTTAATTGTAACTTAGGTTAGGATTTATTTTACAGGTAATTTTGTAATTATTTTAACTATTTTAGCTATTAAATAGTTCTTAACTATTTAATAGCTATTGTACCTGGTTAAAATAAATACAAAGTTACCTGTAAAATAAATATTAATCCTAAAATAGCTATAATATAATTATAATTTATATTGTAGCTATATTAGGATTTATTTTACAGGTAAGTATTTAGCTTTAAATAGGAATAATTTATTTAATAAGAGTTAATTAATTTCGTTAGATTTAAATTATATTTAAGTTAGGGGGGTGTTAGTGTTAAGGTTAGACTTAGCTTTAGGGGTTAATACATTTATTAGAATAGCGGTGAGCTCCAGTCGGCAGATTAGGGGTAAATGTTTGAAGTTAGGTGTCGGCGATGTTAGGGAGGGCAGATTAGGGGTTAATACTATTTATTATAGGTTTAGTGAGGCGGATTAGGGGTTAATAACTTTATTATAATAGCGGTGCGGTCCGCTCGGCAGATTAGGGGTTAATAAGTGTAGGCAGGTGGAGGCGTCGTTGTGGGGGGCAGATTAGGGGTTAATAAATATAATATAGGAGTCGGCGATGTTAGGGCAGCAGATTAGGGGTACATAGGGATAATGTAAGTAGCGGCGGTTTACGGAGCGGCAGATTAGGGGTTAATAATAATATGCAGGGGTCAGCGATAGCGGGGGCGGCAGTTTAGGGGTTAATAAGTGTAAGGTTAGGGGTGTTTAGACTCGGGGTACATGTTAGAGTGTTAGGTGCAGACGTAGGAAGTGTTTCCCCATAGCAAACAATGGGGCTGCGTTAGGAGCTGAACGCGGCTTTTTTGCAGGTGTTAGGTTTTTTTCAGCTCAAACAGCCCCATTGTTTTCTATGGGGGAATCGTGCACGAGCACGTTTTTGAAGCTGGCCGCTTCCGTAAGCAACTCTGGTATCGAGAGTTGCAGTGGCGTTAAATATGCTCTACGCTCCTTTTTTGGAGCCTAACGCAGCCATTCTGTGGACTCTCAATACCAGAGTTATTTTAAAGGTGCGGCCAGAAAAAAGCCAGCGTTAGCTACGCGGGCCGTTACCGACAAAACTCTAAATCTAGCCGTAAGTTTGTCTAGCAGTTTTGCACTATGTTATATTTGTTTTATTACAGGTATATCACTGAAAAAATTGATCTTTGAGATATAGGATCTTCCTTGCAATTTTTTCATCTTTTACACATAGTAGTCACCTCTCAGGAGACGTTTTATATATTTTACCCACACAAGGGTCACCTTATAAGTTTGTTATTTGGATTTTCAACACTTATCAACAACTATTTGGATAAAGCTTCACACATCTCTATATATATATTTTTTTTCACATTTTTTAAAAGAATATATATTTTTTTCATTTCATTTTTTTCTTTGTTTTTTGTACACAAATTTGAATTCACAACTCCATTTCCACCACACCTTTTTTTCTCAGGATTTTTTGGATTTTTTGATTTTTCATCACAATACCTTTTTTCCACTTTTTTTCACTTTTCTTCACCGTCACATCAGAAGAATATAATTTAATTTGGACTATATTCTCTGGAAGGAATTTCTATTTTGGGACTTACATATTTAAGGACATCTAACTTATTCATATTATTCTTTTACGCATCCTTACCAACCTAATCTATACCAACAGTTTAACTATTTTTATCAGTTGATTGTAGATTTTTTTATATTGTGATTTTATCTATTATGTCATTAGGATTTTAAATATATAATCTATTGTTAATTTCAGTGGATCCACTTTTTTATTTGTATTTGTATTTTTTAGCTATATGTAGCATATTAAATATATTATATACTTTTAAAGAATATCCTTCACTTTTTTATATTTGTCACCTATCAGTTGTCTTTGCCTTTTAGGAGGCACTGTGTATTTATATATTTTTTAGCACTATATTTATTTAGGGTAGCTGTTACCCATAATACTAGGAGCTACAGACACAAGGTTGAGCGCTGTCAGATTTATTCAGAAAAACTATTTATTAAACTATTCATCAACTTTTTTCAACATAATCCAGATTTAGTCATTAAATAATACTGCCATTTTTTTTTTTATCTATTACTATCGTTGAATCACATATTTCTGCCTAAAATATACGTTATTTTCTCTCTTGCATGGCCCATGTGGAACCTGGCCCATCTAATTAAAAAAACATAATAAATAATAGGAAAAAATTAATAAACACACAAATAATAATAATATGAAGTCTTTAAAGTACCCTTGTACATCTAAATAATAATAATATATAAATATATATTGTAATATAGCTAGATCAACTTAAAATGACAATGTACTCAAAACTGATCATATATATGAAAGATCAGCATCTATACACACTAAATTTCATTCTTTGTTGGTATGAATAAAATGTGAAGTAAAAGTGGTTTAAATGTAATTTAAATGAATAAAGCTGTATCAGTTGTGCGTTTCCTGTTTATTGGCTGATGGGTACTTGTTAGTAATGCTCATTGGCTGATAGGCACTTCCTCCTGTTATGATCATTTTTCATAGGAACTAACTGCTAATGCTAACTCATCATAAATATTTAGTCCCTGTTGAAATAAATTTAAAAAAGAAAAGGCTCTATTGTGTTATTACTGCACTATTGTTTACATATAACTATGGGTTTAATCACAATCTATCGCTCAATTTGTTTTTGGTGGGTTTTCCCCCAGAAAGGGTACTTTTCATTTTGACATTTTCACAATAATGCTTTGTTGGCTTTTTCTCTGAGTTACGACCACATTTTCGGCTCAACGATAAAAGCCCTATTTTTATGAGGCCAAAATGTTATAGATAATAACAATCCATTTTCAACAGGTTTTCAAGAACATTTTAAACTTATCTAATTTGACACCTAAATGGCTTTTTAGACATCTTTCCAAGGCAATTTGGAATAATTATATTACAGGGAGTGCAGAATTATTAGGCAAGTTGTATTTTTGAGGATTAATTTTATTATTGAACAACAACCATGTTCTCAATGAACCGAAAAAACTCATTAATATCAAATCTGAATATTTTTGGAAGTAGTTTTTAGTTTGTTTTTAGTTTTAGCTATTTTAGGGGGATATCTGTGTGTGCAGGTGACTATTACTGTGCATAATTATTAGGCAACTTAACAAAAAACAAATATATACCCATTTCAATTATTTATTTTTACCAGTGAAACCAATATAACATCTCAACATTCACAAATATACATTTCTGACATTCAAAAACAAAACAAAAACAAATCAGTGACCAATATAGCCACCTTTCTTTGCAAGGACACTCAAAAGCCTGCCATCCATGGATTCTGTCAGTGTTTTGATCTGTTCACCATCAACATTGCGTGCAGCAGCAACCACAGCCTCCCAGACACTGTTCAGAGAGGTGTACTGTTTTCCCTCCTTGTAAATCTCACATTTGATGATGGACCACAGGTTCTCAATGGGGTTCAGATCAGGTGAACAAGGAGGCCATGTCATTAGATTTTCTTCTTTTATACCCTTTCTTGCCAGCCACGCTGTGGAGTACTTGGACGCGTGTGATGGAGCATTGTCCTGCATGAAAATCATGTTTTTCTTGAAGGATGCAGACTTCTTCCTGTACCACTGCTTGAAGAAGGTGTCTTCCAGAAACTGGCAGTAGGACTGGGAGTTGAGCTTGACTCCATCCTCAACCCAAAAAGGCCCCACAAGCTCATCTTTGATGATACCAGCCCAAACCAGTACTCCACCTCCACCTTGCTGGCGTCTGAGTCGGACTGGAGCTCTCTGCCCTTTACCAATCCAGCCACGGGCCCATCCATCTGGCCCATCAAGACTCCCTCTCATTTCATCAGTCCATAAAACCTTAGAAAAATCAGTCTTGAGATATTTCTTGACCCAGTCTTGACGTTTCAGCTTGTGTATCTTGTTCAGTGGTGGTCGTCTTTCAGCCTTTCTTACCTTGGCCATGTCTCTGAGTATTGCACACCTTGTGCTTTTGGGCACTCCAGTGATGTTGCAGCTCTGAAATATGGCCAAACTGGTGGCAAGTGGCATCTTGGCAGCTGCACGCTTGACTTTTCTCAGTTCATGGGCAGTTATTTTGCGCCTTGGTTTTTCCACACGCTTCTTGCGACCCTGTTGACTATTTTGAATGAAACGCTTGATTGTTCGATGATCACGCTTCAGAAGCTTTGCAATTTTAAGAGTGCTGCATCCCTCTGCAAGATATCTCACTATTTTTGACTTTTCTACGCCTGTCAAGTCCTTCTTTTGACCCATTTTGCCAAAGGAAAGGAAGTTGCCTAATAATTATGCACACCTGATATAGGGTGTTGATGTCATTAGACCAAACCCCTTCTCATTACAGAGATGCACATCACCTATTATGCTTAATTGGTAGTAGGCTTTCGAGCCTATACAGCTTGGAGTAAGACAACATGCATAAAGAGGATGATGTGGTCAAAATACTAATTTGCCTAATAATTCTGCACTCCCTGTATGTTGCACATGTGCAAGCCACTCTGAACTGGCCACAAACAACATTTTAGAGGTGTATTTGCATACATGGTATTGATTCATTAAAGCTCTATTCCTTGATCTTGTCAAGTCTGTCTGCAGTGCACAGGGCAAATAATTACATATGTATAGGTTATTTCAAATATGTATATGTATTGAGTATGTGATATAATTTACAGCTAAGGAGATCTTCCAGAAAAGTGAGATCAAGACCCTAATATCTAGAAATGACAGATAGTAATCTATTTCTGTTTGTTTCTAGGTCACACTCGCATTGTTATGATAGTCACTTCCAGTATAGGTATCTTTATAACCGGATTTTCAAACAGAATCGTACAGGTGTGACCAGGAGTTCAAAAGGAACCTGTTGTAATCCGAATCTATTGTGACCATTGGTAAACAATATGAATGACATATGTATATAAGTATGATGGGCATACTATGCATGTTTCCTCAATGATCATATTGACACGTTTAATATTTTAAAAGTATTGTTTTTTTAGTATTTACAATGATTGATTTTAAAAGAGCTGTTTTCCAGTTTGGTGAGATATAATCTGAAATAAAGAAGACTACGGGTTCCTATTAGAAGGATTTATTCCATTTTCTAAAACTGAATATTAATAGTGATTGGTTTTTCAAAAGGAAACATAGAAACAAGTGTGCACAAAATTTCCTAAAAATATAAACATATCTAGTTTGTAGGATAGCCGTATGCTTATATTAGGTATCCTTGAAGTCCCACGTAGTGTTTGTCATTACCACCTCTAATGGACGTTTATTCCAAGCATCAATCTCTCTTTCTATAAAGAAGTACTTCTGCCCGCTTCGTCTGGACCTTCTACCCTTCAGCTTGAGATCATGGCACCTTGTTCTTGAATTTTTCTTTTTATGAAAAATACTCACAGCTTTACTATGCCCCTTAATATACTTGAGAGTTACTATCATATCACTTCTTTCTCTTCTCTACTCTAAGCTATACATATTTAGGTCATTAAACCTTTCCTGGTAAGTTTTATTTTTTAGACCATGTACCGGTTTAGTAGCCCTCCTCTAAACAGATTCCAGTTTGTTTATATCTTGGCGATATGGGGCATATTTATCAAGCTCCTTATAAAGCTTGATGCCCCTTGTTTAAGGCGAAACCTTCAGGTTTGACGGAAACAGAAGTTATGAAGCAGCAGCGGACAGAAGTTATGAGGCGGCGGACAGAAATCAACCCGATCGAATATGATCAGGTTGATTGACACCCCCTGCTAGCGACCGATTGGCCGCAAATTTGCAGGGGGCGGCATTGCACCAGCAGTTCACAAGAATATGCCCCATGGCCTCCAGAACAATACTCAAGATGAAGCCTAATTAGTGAATGATACCTATGTGACTGGACTTTCAAACAGGATTTGCCTTTGTGCCTTCAAAGTCAAACACTTTCACAACAGTGCATTTTCCATTTTTCGTGGCTACATTATTGAGCTCCCAGTCATGAAAGTGCAATCCAGTTTTAGAGTTCAATAATGTAGGTGCAAGTACTGGAAAACTCACTGTTGTGAACGTGTTTTGACTTTCCAGTTACGAAGGAGCATTTCATTTTGAAATTATTATTATTATCATTTATTTGTATAGCGCCACCAAATTCCGTAGAGCTGGATCTCAAAGGTTTGTTTGTGTTACAATAGAATTGTAATAAAAAATAAAAAAAAACAGTATAAAACACTGAAATAAAAATACACAAATTGAATTGTTTAAAGGCACATGAAACCCACATTTTTAATTTCATGATTTAGAAAGAGCATGTCATTTTAAACAACTTTCTAAGTTACTTCTATTATCTAATTTGCTTCATTGTTTTGATATCCTTTGCTGAAAAGCATATCTAGATAGGCTGCTGATTGGTGGCTGCACATAGATGCCTTGTGTGATTGGTTCACCCATGTGCATTGCTATTTCGTCCAAGGATATCTAAAGAATAAAGCAAATTAGATAACAGAAGTAAATTGGAAAGTTGTTTAAAATTGTATTCTCTATCTGAATCATGAATGAAAATGTTTGGGTTTAATGTCCCTTTAATTGCAAAAAAAATTGTATTGAACTTGTGCAGGAACCAATTGATTTAAAGTGCACTGTAGTAATTGTAATAAAAGAAGACTGTAAATGCAAAAACATTTGTGTAATTTGTATTTATAATACAAAATTCAAAGTATATTATTTTTCCTGTTGTAAAATTAGTTTCCCTTCCTCTGCTAGTGGGCTGAACAGGGGCGTTTCATGGGTGAAGCTGAAATTTCTCCTCCAGGTCTGGCATAGTCTGTAAATATTTTCCCCATGCAACTGAAAAGTGGCGAGATTGTGTCAAAATACGCAAAATACGAATTACCCTAATTGAAGAACACATATATACGAAAACAAAGGCCGTTTTAAGATACTATGCACTAAAAGCTGAGTTATCTGATTTGTATTGACTGCTATATTTTATTTTTAAAGTGCGCCCCTGTTCTCTGATAACTGCTAAACCCAACAGTTTCCCTTTCCAGCAAGTTCCTTTACTTTCTATGGGAAACAGCGAGTGTTGGTGTAGAAAATAATGCCTGACCCAGCAAAGTTTTTAGAATCAGGCCCTTAGAGACAGCAATTAAAAAATAAAGTGTTATTACCTATTTCTTCCACCCCCACTGGAAACTTGATTGCTGCCTTTTGTTTACGTAGAATTTCTATAAAGAATACTAAATTATTCATATTTTCAGTATGGATGGTGGTTTTGAGGGGGCAAAAATTACTATTTTAAATAACATAATGAAGGATATAGATATATTTACAGGGAACACACAGTTCCCATAGACCACCATGTAAAGGCACTTTTCAGTGCCGTTTGTTTTCTAACAACCCCCACCGCCAACTTTAACCCCTAAAAACTGCTTTGTGCAGTTTTTTTTTTTTTATTAACAAAAAAGCTAAAATTTTTTTTTAATAAAAAACTACAATATACTTTATTTTGGTGGGTATTTTGATCTGATCTCCGGTTAATTTTCGGAGCACTTGCGGTAGCAATAACCAGCCACTTGTAATGGCTGGTTATTTATTACGTGCACGTAAATGGGTCAATTTTCCCATTTACATATGCTAGAGAAATTAGCGTTCCACTTGTAAACAATTTTGCAATATACAGTCATTATTTATTTTGCCCTCTTTTGCTGTAGAATACCTTTAAATATTGTTTAGTTCCCATTCCTGAGCCTGAAACATTGTACACAGTGATTGGTTAGCTCAGATCAGAAATTCATTTACACCTGTGTCTCACTGGTCACAGCAAAGATTAGAAATATGGATTCCAATAGGCTTTTCAGCATTTCTTTAAACGGATCTTGATTTGCAAAATCTTGGAAATTGTACAAAATTACAGTGTAGAAAGATTTTAATCAATGTATTTAGCATGACTTAATTGCTGATATACAACATAAGTTTAAATTCCCTTTAAAAGGGAATATATTTTAGATAAAGTTTGCTCATTAAAGAAACAGCAAACCCAAAATTGTTCTTTCATGGTTCAGATAGAGCATGCAATTTTGAACAACTTTCTAATTTGCGTTGATTATCATTTTCCTTGTTCTTTTGGTATCTTTTGTTGAAAAGCAGGGTCGGAATCTCACAAGTGTGCTCGTGTTTGGAACACTATATGGCAGCAGTTTTGCAAGAATGTCATCCATTTGCAAGAGCACTGAATGGCAGCATCATTTCCTTTCATATAGTACTCTAGACAACTACTTAGGTATTTCTTCAACAAAGAACACCATAGGAACAAAGAAATATTGATAATATATGTCAATTAGAAACTTTTTTATTGTATGTTCTGTCTGCATCACAAAACAAATATTTTTGGGTTCATATCATTTTAAAATGAAAATCAAAGGTATTTGTCTAGATGAGGAATCACTATGTGCTAAATATCAACATATTTCCTGAATAGTGAATATATAATCAAGTTTACAAATGGCATTTATAAAATGAACATACATTTTCTTAGTTATAATGAGAAAATTAAATATATTGTTACATGAACATAAATTTCCACTGATTTCATTTGAATAACTGTTTCCTATTTCACCTTCATATTAGCAAATATTTCAAAGACATTGAAATGTTACATTTTTCATAAAAAGGAAAATTAATAACTTTGAAACAATTCAACTGTATTTTTGTAAGCAAAATGTTTATTCTATATGAAGGAATATTGGTTAAAAAAAAGTGTGACTGGAATTAATTAGGAACAAATAAATGGCAGATGTCCTGTCTCATTCTTGGTAGTCTTATTGTTTTGAGGCAAGTGAGGTTACAAAATCTGCATTGTAAAGTTAGCTATTGTTTATTTTCTCTTGTAGCTTTGAGAAAGAAATAGCTGTACTTACCATGCCTGTGTCTGCAATATGACTCAGACTGACACCTTTGACAGTCACATAGTACTAGCCAGATGGCAGTGGTTTGGGGTCTGAAATGGGGGACCTATGAGTGGGAAAATGTCTCTGGTAGAAATTATAAGTACCACAAAATACTCAATATATAAGGCTCCAGGAAATTCATCTTGGGTGGCCATTTCTAAAGCTTCAATATAGTAAGGAATCTTACCTATTTTAAGTAATGTAATCTGGGATATTATACTATGTGTCTGTTTTACACTGCCAAGTAACATTTACCTGAAGTGTTAATTTATAGAAAATGAAGCCAGGTCTGTTTCAGTGACATGTGACATCATCTAAAATTCAGTTTTTGTAATGTAATGTGCATGTGATGTCATCAAAATGAGACTACAACAGAAACGGCTTGATTTATTTAAATTAATAAAAAAAATGCAAACTACGCTGTTATTTAAAGGGACAGTCTACTCCTAAGATATTATTGTTTAAATAGATAGATAATGCCTTTACTAGCCATTCCTCAGCTTTGCACAACCAACATTGTTATATTAATATACTTTATAACCTTTAACATTTTAAATATCTGCTTGTTTCTAAGCCCCTGCAGGCCGTATTTATCTCAGGGCATTTATTAGCTTTTCACAGCAAGACAGTGCTTGTTAATATGTGTGTCATATAGACAACATTGTGCTCACTCCCATGGAGTTATGTGTGAGTCAACACTGATTGGCTAAAATGCAAGTCTGTAAGAATGCTGTCTGAAGAGGCTTAGATACAAGGTAATCACAGAGGTAAAAAGTGTATTAATATAACCGTGATGGTTATGCAAAACTGGGGAATGGGTAATAAAGGGATTATCTATCTTTTTAAACAATACAAATTCTGGAGTAGACTGTCCCTTTAAATGGATATTAAGGTAATATTATATGTTATTCCATCTAAAACAGTGCATTTTAAACGACATTATAGTGTTTTGTTTTTAGTCAAACCCATGTCCCTGTACTAAGAAAAAAAAGAATGCTTATAGACTGAGTATGGTACTATCCACTAATAGGACTGTGGGAGTTTTACATATTAGCCAATCACCTTATACCTCACTAACCAGTATTGCGTAAACATACATTTTCTGTCAAAATTAACAATTGTGGAGCTACTTAAACACAATAGAACTTTGCAGTGTGTAATATCCCTTTAATTTCCAGAAGCCAGCTTTCTACCAAAAGATACATTTAATGTATTTGTTTTATATAAGTGAAAATAATGACTTATTACATAGCTATTACATACATCTATTTACAACAGGAAGATAGATAATTGGTGTTTACAGTATAAAAATCATTTAAAGCTGAGCAGATACCAGCTGGACTGAAAGTTAGTGTTTTTTATTGATAATCTATTTCAAAGTGTGTGAGGACCAGATCTTCTCTGACACATCTCCTAAAAGCTGATGGGGGCACTTCACAAAGCCCTACCTTCAAATCCCCTGAGCCTCTTCCATCAGTCTATTTTAGCTGAGAGCAGAATAGATTGAAGAAATAACACACACATGCTTAGAACCTATAGCAGACACAAACATTCCCTTAAAATTACACTAAAAAGGACAAAACCAACACAAGATCACATTTACTATAGTTATTTCATCATTAACATGTGACTGTGTTTGCTATATCTAAATTATTTAGACTATATATATATATATATAATATATATATATATAAATCAATGTAAATATTTGCATAGGAAATTAGCACATCTAGGCAAGTATCCCCGCTTGCTTTTCCCCAGAAATTCTTAATATACAATGTTACCAATGCACAAGAGAATTGTGGGTAAGATATGCATATTAGATATGCAAATTCTCTGTTTTTGTGCTTCAAAATACTGTTTTGACACTGCGTTCCTTTTAACAGGATTATTACAGCAAGCCAGAAATCACTCACTATATGTCTGTGTATCTATATCTTTTTATATTTATCTATATCTATCTATATCTATCTATATCTGACATGTTAATTCAGTGACCGTGTACAGTATTTAAAAAAAGACAATCTTTCTAGAGTTTCCTCTCTTCGTAAAACAGAAATAATGAAACTGGATTTTTTGATCTGTAATTAGACATGTTTTTTCCTTTATTAGTGCATTGGTCCTCATTCTTATGATTAACCCCTTAAGGACAGTGAATTTTGAAGAAAAATGTGCTCAAAGTACCTAAGATGGCGGCACTTGTTAGAGGGGGAGGGTAAGAGAGCTGTTTTGGGAGGGATCAGGGAGGTTGGAGGGTAAGGGGGTATCCTACCCTGCAGAAAAGATAATAAAAACCAAAAAACTATTTAATAAAAAAAAGCCTTATATTTTTATATTGGCAGACTGTCTCCCAGTACTCTCTGGTCTTTTGCGCAAGTTTTAGTCTGAAATGCCCGGTCCTTAAGGGGTTAAAAATAAAGTGATAGTTCATGTATACAGAATAACAAAAACTAAGAAATGTAATCTATAACCTTAAACATAATTAGTTTTAAAGGAACACGGGCATCAAAATTAAAAGTTCCAATTTACCTCTATTATCTAATTTATGTCTTTCTTGGTATCTTTTGTAGAAACTTTGATTCTCTTTTCATGGCACTTTTCAGAGTAGTGTTTTTTGTAGATGGACTTTTTTTGGAGGGGGGGTAATTGTAGAGGTAAGTAGTTTTTTTTCTCACTAGGAGAGCTGACACTTTAAGGCAATGTCGCAAAAGGTCCTTTTAAATGCTATATCTGTAGTTTAGTTTTATTTAGTGGGGTTTTAGAATAGGCATAACTGTTTTTTCCTTTTGGTATTTTATGCGTTATTTTTTGTAATGGTAGTTTTTTTTTATTTATTGTAATGATAGTTTTTTTATTTTTAATTAATTTAATGTTAGTTTTTTTATGTAGTGTTATTTTTTTTACTTTTTCAGGTAAGTTGTTATTTTTTTGTTTTTTTAAGGTAGTTAGTTTTTTTTTAAAGGTAAGGTTAGTCTGTTCTGGTGTAACCAAGTGGGTGTTAGGTTAGGGGGTTTGGATGTTAGTGGGTTACTTTGCAATGGGGGTTGCGGCGGTTTAGGTGTTAATAGTGTAGTGGGTTACTTTGCGATGGGGTTTACAGCGTTTTAGGGGTTAATAGTGTAGTAGGTACTTTGCAATGGGGGTTGTGGCAGTTTGTAGGTTATAGTGAAGTAGGTTACTTTGCAATGGGGGTTGTGATGGTTTAGGGGTTAATAGTGTAGTGGGTTACTTTGTGATGGGGTTGTGGAGGTTTAGGGGTTAATAATGTAGTGGGTTACTTTTCGATGGGGGTTGTGATGGTTTAGGGGTTAATAGTGTAGTGGGTTACTTTGCGATGGGGTGTGTGGAGGTTTAGGGGTTAATTGCATAGTGGGTTATTTTGCGATGGGGTGTGTGGAGGTTTAGGAGTTAATAGTGTAGTGGGTTACTTTGTGATGGGCTTTGTGGTGGTTTAAGGGTTATTAGAGTACAGGACTTATGGTGATTCAGGTTAGCACGCAAGTATGGGTGTTAGGTTTGTTTTCTCCCTCCATTAAAGTCAATTTGAGAGTACGTTATAGCGATATTCTAACTTCTCTTTGTGTGCGTTGTGGAAGCACACAAACGATAAATATTTACTTCCAACTTGTAATACGCAAGCTAACGCCTCGCACAAAGAGCAGAAGTCGAGCAGAGTTAGCGGGCACACAGGAGCGGTAATTACCTCTCCACTCATAATCTAGCCCTAAATAATTATAGGTGCCGCCATTTTGGATAGTTACTGCACATGTGCAAACAGGTCAATACTGGAATGCAGGGAAAGATAGATTTCAGCATGGCAGCCCCCCTGACTAGAGGGAATTTGGGAATAGCCTCAATACTATGCTTATAAAATGTGTTTAGTGTTTAATGTCCCTTAAGATGAAGTTTATAGGTTGAGATAAATGACCTACACTGTGTTATAGTCCCACTTAGGATGAAACACTCTAAGATAGGTGGTGCATAGCTTATGCTTCAACTGCTTCAATGCAAAGGTTCATAAAATGTAGGTCTCTATTTTACTTCCTGTGTGCAGAGGATATTACTGATTTTTTCACTTCCATGGTCATTTCATCATCCTCATTAGAATGAATGATGATAGGCTGTAGAATATTCCCAAATTGCAAGAAATTTTATTTAATTGAATAAATTCTATGTTTTTTTCTAAAAAGCTATTGAATGTTTGAAATTAACCTTTTTTTTTCCAATTTAATAAAAGCCTTTAGAAGGGACAGTATCTTGTATAGTACATATATGTCTTTAGGGGGTGTCAGGGAGCACTGGCCCCTACTGCATAATGGCTGGACCCCTTGTGTGCTCCACAAACTGTGGTAATCCCTGTTATAATAGTAATAGTACTATAGAAATGTTTCCCCACCACTGTATTCATTTGTGTGTGTGTGAGGGTGTGCACGTGTGTGTGTGTGTGTGTGTGCGTTGAATTTGTGTGTGAGCCCATGTGTGCTTGTGTGCGTGTGCAAGTGTTAATGTACACAAATAGGTGAATGCTTCATTATTTTACTAGTATGTCTGTAGCATTGACAGTTATAAGTGACCCCTACACTTATAACTGAGAAACCCTGAGTGCACCCAATATATGAGCTCTGCGGATTCCACTGGTACAGTAAATATTGCAGTCTTGCACTACAATCATTTAAACAGTATTAAAGGGTCATAATACCCAAATATTTAACCACTTAAAAGTGATGCAGCATAGCTGTAAAAAGCTGACTAGAAAATATCACCTGAACATCTCTATGTAAAAAAGAAAGATATTTTACCTCAAAAGTTTCTCAGTAGCCACATCCCATTGTAAAGGACTTCTAAGCAGCATAATAGTATGTCTGTCCCGGGACAGCGGAAGGGGCGAGCTTACGTGCACTCTCATCTTATTTCCCTATTCAGTTTAAAGGAAGTTTGCTATGAAATCTCATGAGAGTTAAGTGAAATCTCATGAGATCACAGTAAAAGAGTTCATGACCTCAGCACTGCTGATGCTGATTGGCTGTTGTTCATTTCTTCATTTTTTTTTTTTTTTTTACCTGCAGCTGGGAGCAGCTGAGTATAACTTTTTACACATAACTTACTCTGC
This sequence comes from Bombina bombina, assembly GCF_027579735.1. Classification (NCBI taxonomy): domain Eukaryota; kingdom Metazoa; phylum Chordata; class Amphibia; order Anura; family Bombinatoridae; genus Bombina; species Bombina bombina. Next base: position 204,757,610 of record NC_069507.1, read on the forward strand.
TGAGCTGAGGAAATTGTGAGGTAAAATATCTTCCTTTTTTACATAGAGATGCTCAGGTGATATTTTCCTGTCAGCTTTTTACATTTATACTGCATCAGTTTCAAGTGATTTAGCATATGAGTATTATGTCCCTTTAATGTTATTAGCCAGCACATTAATAATATATAATATTTTGTATAATAAAATGCTGTAATATTTTAGTCTTTCAGAAAACAAACAACGTTGACTGTATACTCCATACAATCCCCATTTAGTAATGACTAGAGGGGAAATGGATATTGCTTGAGATAAGTCTTTGTTTACCCTCTTGAAATAAAGGCTTAACTAGGAGTCTGACTTCTGCACAGTATGGGGGAATTCATGTTGTAAACAAAAGAGAGAGAGAGGCTGTAAAGAGCACAAGAGAATATAATAAGTAAATATATAACAGTAAACTAAAAAAAAAATCTGTTATTCATATGAAAGAGCTTTATTTAAAATGTTTCCATGAAAAAAAAAGGTTCTGTTGAAGCAAGTACTTCTCTTTGTACAGGTGGACCTTAGGGACTGAATGCTCAATGGCTACAAGCAGAACACAGGCTGCTGAATTAGTGGACAGTAACAGAAGCTTAAAGGGACAGTTCACCCAAAAACTTTCTCCCCTTTAAATTATTCCCAATGATCCTTTTTACCTGCTAGAGTGTATTAAATTGGTTGCAAGTAGCTCCTTTACTCATATTTCAGCATTTGAAATAGCTGATTTAGCTTGTGGTTTCCCAACTTATACTGAAAGTTTTGATACTGGCGTATACGCTATTGACAAGCCCAAGTAAACACAGCCAGCAGAAGAGATGACACCCTCAGTGGGGGCATGATAGTTAAGTAATAAAATGATAATTTTCCATTGTTCTCTCTATGTAGTGAGCTTTGGTGTTCCAGACAAATATAAGATAAGGAAGCAAGTGTGTGTACATAAAAGTGATAACATAATGAGATCTGATATTACCTGAAGCTCAACCCATTGTAATAGGCTGTGGTTTCAAAGCACAAAACCAGCTACTTCATATACACAAATAAACCCGAAAATGCAATTTCTCAAATATTTCATACTCTGCAGATGATATAACAAGTCATTTAAAATACATTTATGGAAAAACAATTTTACAGTGTACTGTCCCTTTAAAGGGATATGAAAATGTTCTTTTGTGATTCAGACAGAGCATACAATTAAAAAAAAGTTTCAAATTAATTTCTATTAACAAATTGGCTTTGATCTCATAATATTATTTTTTTGAAGAGATACCTACGTAGGTGTCCGGAGCACTACATGGCAGGAAACAGTGCTGCCATCTAGTGTTCTTGTAAATGTATAACATTGTTGCAAAACTGTTGCCATAAAGTGCTCCAGACACATGCATGCTCCTGAGCTTATGCCCCTGCTGTTAAAAAAACGACAACAAGAGAACAAAGCAAATATGATAATAAACATAAATTAAAAAGTTGTTTAAAATTGCATGAAAGAAAAATGTGGGGTTTCAAGTCCCTTTTCTCAGTATATGAAATAAACACTCTTTTAGATGCAAAACAAAGCAAAACAAAACTTTTTCTTTAGATTTTTAAAGGGACACTGTACACAAAAATTTTCTTTCATGATTCAAAATGAGCATGAAATTTTAAGCAACTTTCTAATTTACTCCTATTATCAAATTGTCTTCATTCTCTTGGTATCTTCATTTGAAATGCAAGAATGTAAGTTTAGATGCCGACCCATTTTTGGTGATCAACCTGGGTTGTCCTTGCTGATTGGTGGATAAATTCATCCACCAATAAAAAAGTGCTGTCCAGAGTACTGAAACCAAAAAATAGCTTAGATGATGTCTTTTTCAAATAATGATAGCAAGAGAACAAAGAAAAATTGATAATAGGAGTAAATTAGAAAGTTGCTTAAAATTGCATGCTCTAGCTGAATCACGAATGAAAATTTTTGGGTACAGTGTCCCTTTAAGTCTTCTGACTGGTTGTATTTGAGTCAGAGCATGATATTGTTACCATACACACAGCTCCAAAGTCCTCTACCAACCTAGCACCTTGTTTTTACTTTTTTGATATTGACAAATCTACCTACTTGGCAAACACCACTAACTTATGCCAATAGAGGGATTACTATTGGTTGTCAGTTCCAGAGACCTACAAAGGAAATAGCATAAATATATATAAATGAAACATGCACACTTACATATACAAACATACATACAATGTGCAAAACCATCACCATAGTTAGAAGGATGATCATGGATGGAGACCAAACAAAGGTGACAGCTGTTATGCAAGCCCCTCCCCCACACAGTATTTCTTAAGGGGAAACACAGCAGACATTGGGTACTGTCAGGGCTTTGCAGGGAGCTGCGTTTAATTAAAATTGTATGTTTCTTGCATGCGAACAAGGGCACATTGTGCTTTCACTCTTAAATGCTCTACTCACTAATCCATAAGTTAAAGGACCGCTAAACACAGTAGAATAGCCCTATCAATAAATACATAATAAACAGACAATGCAAACACACTTAGTTTGAATTTCACACGAGTAGTAGATGTTTTTCGGACAATTTTTAAAGTTAGTTTTAGTTTTATTCCCACTGCATCATGTGACAGCCATCAGCCAATCACAAAATGGATATATACATATTGGGGCCGATTTATCATGTGTCTAGCGGACATGATCCGCTGTAGCGATCATCTCCACCAGACGTCGATAAATGCCCACAGCATTCGCTGTCGGCATTTATCATTGCACAAGTAGTTCTGGTGAACTGCTTGTGCAATTCCGCGCCCTGCATGTTTACGGGCAATCGGTCGCTAGCAGGGGGTGTCAATCAACCAGATCGTATGCGATTGGGCGGATTGATGTCCGCCACCTCAGAGACTACGGACAAGTTAAGGAGCAGCGGTCTTAAGGCCACTGCTTCTTAACTCCTGTTTCCGGCGAGCCTGAAGTGTGCATATTTAGGTAATAAATGGGAAAAGTTGTTTAGAAATTATGTACTCTATCTGAATAATGAAAGGTTAATTTTTACTTGTGGTCTTTTAAGTAGAACTATCTGTTTTACATGCAAACATATATGTGTCTTTTCTGTTTGAGGTCTTTGTAGAGACAAGCTTTTCCATGCTTCCACACCTATGCTCACCATAAGCTTAAATGGATGTTAAACATTCTGTTTCATTGTTGTAATAATAAAAAAAAGCACTAAGCAGTTGCTTAGCAGGGCAATATGTATTATTAATCTATTTTAATTGACACTACATTTGTGCTTTCTGTCACAGCCCTACATGGAGGAAGAGGCCTTTGCAGGAAGTTTTATCTTGGCCTGATGTCATAAAACTTCTAGGCTAGTGAATAGATTAGATTACAGGGATTCATATTTGCTCATGCCCAGAACTGACAGCAGAAAATTGAGCTGAGAGTCTGTAGGAGGAAGGGGTGGTCAACGCTTTTGAAGGCAGCTAAGAGATCAAGTAAGATAAGTATAGAGTAGTGACCATTATTTTTAGCAGAAAGAAGATTGTTAGTAACCCTGGTGAGGGCAGTCTCAGTTGAGTGTTGGGGAAGGAAAGCAGATTGCAGGAAGCCAAGCAAGGAGTTGAAGGACAAGAAGCAGGAGGAGTTTTGAAGCTAGTGGAAGCAGTGATAAGGGGAGGTAGTTTGCAGGAGAATTAGGGTAGAGGGAGGGTTTTTTGAGGATGGGGTGACCTTTGCATGTTTGAAAGAAGATGGTAATGAACCGGTAGAAAGGGATAGGTTGAAGACATGTGTAAGAGCTGTAGTGTGGGTGGGAGACAGATAAGGTACTAGATGTGAATGGATAGGGTCAAGCAGGCAGGTAGTGAGGCACGAAGAAGACAATAAGGAACCCACTTCATTGCACAGATGTAGAGAGTGGCAGAGGGGGTGGCTGGGGGTGGAGATGGAAGATTGCAGGCTTGTGTCATGATGTTGCTTTAAATGGTAAGTATTTTGTTTAGAAAGTGGTCTGCCAGGTCTTGAGCATTAAAGGCAGATTAAGGGGGTGGTGCAGGTGGGTAGAGGAGAGAGTTGAAAGTAGAGAAGAATCATTTAGGGTTTGAGAAATGAATAGATATAAAAGAAGAGAAGTAAGTCTGCTTGGCTAAGGGAAGGGCAGATGTGTAAGAATGAACTTATAGTGGATGAAATCAGGTTCAGAGCAAGATTTCCTCAGTGCGAGAGTTTGCAGGTAGAACATTGGTTGAGAGTGCCATGGCTGTAACTGATGACGCAGGATTTTTGCATAGCTGGGGAGGAGGGAGAGTGTCTAGTTCAGAGGAAGGAGCATTGTTATAGTGGTTGTAGCAAGGTCAGGGCAGGATATTGTGGGAGTAAGGTGGAGGAGATGTTGAATAAGGTTGGAAATTTGCAGAGGATCGAAAGTGTGCAGAATTTTACAGGTGTGGGGGTGAGGGGGAGAAGTAGATTTGCCTGTACATTAAGATTATAGGTGAGCAGGTGGTTGTCTGAAATGGAAAACGGCGTCAGGTGATGTCAGATATAGAGCAGAGGTAGGAGAATACAAGAGCAATAGAGTCCATCTTGGTGAGTAAGGAAGAGGGTGGTTTGTGAGAGACTAAAGGAGTTTACAAGTGAGAGATTTTTAGAGGCCGCAGGGGCAGATGGGTTATCAATAAGGGTTATTGAAGTCCCTCAATGCACTCAAACCTGTGTACAAGAAAAATAATCACTAAGAAGTGCCACTCTGTCTATCATGAGTCTGCCTCTGGTGTGGTAAGAGACAACCAGCCCTTTCAAAATAAAATTAGTAAAACACCAACCCCATAACTCACCTGCAGAGATTTCACTCAATCAAACAGTCTAAATGCAATATAAACACCACAAGGCAGTCTTTAAATTCAGCTCTCCTTGCACTCCTATCTCTGTGTGAGGCAAGTCCTGTGCACAAACCTTGGACTACAGTCACACCCTCCTATCAAAGCAAGACAGCTAGTCTGTGTTCTCTCCTGCAACTAGGACATCAGTGACACAGTCACTGCGTAAATCAAGTTCTCCTGCCCTCTTAGAGTACTGTGTTAGACCTGAACCTCACAAGGTGACAGACATGCTATATATAGATATAAGATCTTTTAGTGCTCCAGGCAGCTACCCTGTTCACTGCCCTGACTGGGGAGATTGACAAACATATGGGGAACAACTGCTCCCCACAATGTGTAATCAAATATGGACAGGTTTTCAACATGTGAACCTTGTCTGTTCGATCATTAATAAACTGACCCTTTCAACACCTATATCCACTAACCTACCCAATTTCAATGGGTGTTGTGAAGGAATGTGAGACCCTAGCATTGATGTTGACCAATCAGATGAGAGATGGTGTGGCATTGAAAGAGCTGTCATTAAGAATGTAGGAGAATTGTGTAGTGTTATTGTAATATACAAGCAAAAGTGCAATAATAAAATTATTTAACACTTTGCAGTATTTTCTTTTTGCACTGCTATGTCCCTTTAATGATTTATGTATGGATATATGTATGTGCAATAACACTATCAATAGTGTGATAGTAATGTTATTAGATGTTCTATCGTACATGATAGATTTTCAAAACTACAATTTTAAACCTGTGCTTAAGTTATTAAAAAGATGTCCCAATATCCTACTTCATCTTACTTATGTGTTAACTAATAAATGTTTATTTTACATATCACAGAGGGCTTTTACATAGTGTACATTACACTGTCTCCCTTAAGTGGCTTGGTGATTAATTAGTTTTAAATGTTTTATTTATGTACCTTTCTTCTGGAAAATCAACTCAATTTATTTCTACAATATTCGCAATATAATTAACACAGGGTTTCCCGATGATGAATTGCATCCTTGGATAGTAACTGTACACATGGCTAGTGAAAAAGCTTTCATGCTTTAAAAAATATTAGGGAGCGCTAATGTCTTCACAGCTGTATGTCATTGGTCAGCAAAATGAAAACTATTGACTGTTGACACTATAACATTATATGCTTCTTCTGTGACGGAAATTAAATCCATAAAAAATATATTAATCACTATTACAAAAGTAATATCAGGAAATAAACAAATTGACAATAGCTGAATAAAAGTGATGTATGTCATTTTATCTTGTCTTATTGGAAATATTATTTAGTTTTATTTGACAACGAGAAACAATTTTGTAGCTGATGATAAAACAAAGACATGTTTACTTTTAGGCGAGCAGCCCCTGTGTGAGGCTAATGGTAAATTCATGTGGTACATATCAGTGGATTGGTGAGGTGAAAGAAAGCGTTTTCTGTATTTAAATTCATATTAAAGGAACATAAAACTAATGGGTAAATCATAATTTAATTAAATGCTTTAGACTTCAATTAAAATGTATTAACCCTTATTACCTGAATTGGAGTGTTGACGGGGCCCCTGTCTTCTGTGCACAGTGAGTGTCTGTCAATTTAACCAATATACAACTTTAAGCTTTTTTCCACTACTTTCTTGGTGAGTGCTTGTGATGTCATTTGGTTACCAATATGTGTCTATTACAAGTCATTAATACAGACATGCTGCATGTGCAGCTGGAGAGGGGGCAAAAGCCCTTCCTGGAATTGCGTAAGCACCAACTTGAGTTATCTTTTATACCAATAAGCCACAATTTTTTAAATGAATTGCAGGTCATGGGGCATATCTAACAAGCTCTGTATGGAGCTTGATGCCGTGTTTCTGGCGAGCCTTCAGACTCGCCAGAAACACAAGTTATGGAGCAGCGGTCTAAAGACCGCTGCTCCATAACCTGTCCGCCTGCTTTGTGGAGGCGGACAGAGATCGCCACAATTCAACACGATTGAGTACGATTGGGTTGGTTGACACCTCCCTGCTGGCAGCCGATTGGCCGCAAATCTGCAGGGGGTGGCGTTGCACCAGCAGCTGACAAGAGCTGCAGGTGCAATGCTGAATACGGAGAGCGTATTGCTCTCCGCATTCAGCAAAGTCTGTCAGACCTGTGCCGCACTGTTGGATCAGGTCCAACAGACCTTTAATAAATAAGCCTTTATGTGTACAACATGCAAATGTCTCCTGCTGATATAAGTATATCCAAGGCATTTTATTTGTTTTCCCCCCATGCGTTCCCATGTCTAAAGGAACATGAAACACAATTTTTTCTTTCATAATTCAGATAAAGAAACTAATGGCAAGAGGCATATAAGTGCAGCCACCTATCAGCAGCTAGCTCTCAGCTCATGAACCTACCTTGATAGACTTTTCAACAAAGGATACCAAGATAACTAAGCAAATTGATAATGGAAGTATATTGGAAAGTTTTTTTTTTTTTTTTATTGCATTGCATTGCATTTCTATGAATGATGAAACTCTACCAGGAATGATCAATAGCTCAGTAGCTTGTTCTATGGTGAGTTACCACATAGGAGCAGCCTCTTTTAACTCAATTGCACTTTTTACATAGGAGATTTTTTTCAGTCTGATCCCACCTAGTAAGGTTAGTCCATTCCCACAATACTAGGCAATTCTCCTCTGAACAAGAAACATGGCAACCCCAGATGATAGTTTTGGCTTTCTTTGGGCCTCATCAGTAGGGTGCAGCCATATACCTCTGAGCACACTGGGTAAGGAGTCCATGTCTGGTTTCCCCCATCACCCTTAGGGAAACTTCCCCATGGTCATAATACAAATGCATACAGAAAGAAAAGCACTCTACAATGAATGAACAATACCTTAGTGGCTTGTTCTATGGTGAGTTACCACCTAGGATTAGCCTTGTTTAACCTAATTGTGCTTTTCACAGAGGAGAACTTTCATAAAGTATATCAGTCTGATCCCTGCTAGTTAAGTCAGTCCTACCTTGAAACACCAGACAATCCTCCTCTGATTAAGGCAACCCCAGTTGAACATTTTGGCCTTATTTGGATCTCATCAGTGAGGTGCAGCCATATACATCTAAGCACATTGGGCAATGAGCCAACACCTGGTTTCCTCCATCACCCTTAGGAAGACTTCCCCAAGCTCATAATGCAAATGCATACAGAAAGAGAAGTTCTATACAAAGAACGAACAACAGCTCAGTTGCTTTTTCTATGGCGAGTTACCACCTAGGAGCAGCCTCTTTTAACCTTATTGTGCATTTCACAGAGAAGACCTTTCCTGAAGTATATCAGTCTGATCCTACCTAGTAAGGTCAGTTCAGCCCCGAAACACCAGGCAATCCTCCTCTGAACAAGGCAACACAAGATGAACATTTTGGCTTTTTTTTTGGATCTCATCAGTGAGGTGCAGTCATATACCTCTAAGCACATTAGGCAAGGAGTCCACGTCTGTTTTCCTCCATCACCCTTAGGGAGACATCCCCAAGCTCATAATGCAAATGCATACAGAAAGATAATCTCTATACAAGGAACAAACAACAGCTAAGTTGCTTGTTCTATGGTGATTTACCACCTAGGAGCAGCCTCTTTTACCCTAATTGTGCTTTTCACAGAGGAGAACTTTCCTAAGTATATCAGTCTGAACCCACCTAGTAAGATTAGTACTAACCCAAAATACCAGTTAATCCTCCTCTGAACAAGGAACATGACACCTCCACAAATGATTGTTTCTTCCTTTATTGTCACAAATACTTTGCTATGAGACAATTTTACAGTGCTATTCCCATCTACTGGGAAACACTTTTCCAGCCTAACTGATAACATGGGTTATCAGTCTTGACCACTTAAAAAAAATTACGGTTTCTTAAACAAGGAATATCTTGGATTTTTGCATGAAGTTTTTCAGTGTTAAAGTTCTTTTGCTTGCTCACTTAAAATCATAAACAAAAACAAAAAACAATTAAGTCTATTTGAGTTCTTTTGATAATTATTTTTATTTTTATTAAGGGTTAACATCAGGTTGATACAGACATAAAACAGTACAGTGAATGAAAGTGTATACACTCCAGAATCATGCAAAATTGTAAGATATTATTGTTTAAAATAAATAACAAATAAGAAAAACAGGTTCCCTAATATCTTGTCTGTACTGTTTTCATAAGAAAATTTTAATTATCCCTATTTTCCCCCCAATTTTTGCATATGCATTTCTTTTCCTTCTCAGACTTTCATTGTTTTTATGATGCTCAGTAAATATTTAAACAAATATTTTTTATTCCTATCTGTACCAAGATTATTTTTAAATAAATAATTGATGCACTGAGACACGAAAAGATAGATAGTGGCCATACCGTAATTTACTTCCCATTTTGGTGTTTCACAGTCATTAGCAGTCATTTCTTATAGGGATCTTTTGTGGTTTGTATCTCTTGTGAATCAATGGGGTAAGTACCATATTGTGTGTTTTATGATAGCTTTATCAGAATTTTGCACTCATCTAGTGGTTTTTATTTTACTCCATGTTTTTTAGGTAATTTGATTTTATATTTTTCTATAATTATGACAAATTAGATTATAGAACTCATGCATAGTGCTGTAGAGGTACGTGTTGGATTTGGTTAATAGGTATTGGAAGAAGGTATTTTGCACTTTTTGTGATTAGGCCAATAGATGCCAATTTTTATCTGTATTTAATATTTACAGTTTTTGCATCAGGCACATCCTATTAATGTGTATGGGTGTCAGATTTTTCTTATCCTGGATAGGAAATTAATCCATTTACAAATTTTTCCCAGAGTTCTCTTTTAAATATATGAAATAAGCCTCCACATTATCTTCATTAGAATATATTTTAGATACACTCTTCAGATACATGCAGAAAGGATTAAATACATATATGTAACTTGAGGATAACAAATGGGTTAATTGCACATCTGTCACCAATACATACACTCTAAAAAAGGACACTCTAAAAAACACTAATTACACTGACAGGACTTAGAATTCCAAGATGGACTCTACCATGTTTGATTATTTTGAAATGTTCTGGAGAATGAGTGGATGCAGCCTGTGAGTGGGCTGGGTGAACAAGAGGCTAAGTGAAAGGGGCACAACAGCCCCCAGTTCAGAGATTAAGGGCACCGTTTGGTTTACTTAAATCATAGTTCTGGTTTCTGGACCATTCAGTTGGTGCTTCACTGTATTCTCCACAGAAGATCATCAAAATATTTTTAACTTATCCTAGCAAAGAGCAGAGGTCTTACAGTAAGCATAAAAGTGAGAGAAGCCTGCACTTTCTACCTTATTCAAACCATAAGCAAAAGTGTATTTGGAGAGGTGAACTTCTAATATATAAAATACCTCAGATTTTGACCTTAATAGAAAAAGTTTCTTCATTTTTTAAATCCTAATTCTTGAATCTTAATCTACAGATGAACAAATATTGTATCAAGAAATACTTAAAGTGTTAAAATGTCATGCTCTAATCTAGGGACACTCTCAAAGGGGATAAACACATGCTTAAAGTGGTGCTGGGGACCCACAGAGCACTGCAGGTCCTGAACGGATACTGCTACAAGGCTAGTCACACAACAGGATCCTACTGTATTCCTGGGACCTAACTGATCACATCTTAATAAGCCAATGACAGAGAGGATATGTGCATAGCCACCACTCACCAGCTTACATTCAAGTGTTTGTCTGGGAAAATACATTGGAATTATTTGAAAGTATATACGGCAATTTCAGAACACCTGTCTTTTCCAGTCTGTTTTCACTTTATTTCTGGGATTTTGTACCCAGTATATTGGCTACAGCAGTTTAGAGATGTTCCTGAATTTAAGCAACAGATTACAGACTATTGAGTAGGACACAATTTTTATATTTTATCTGAACTATATTGAAGGTAGCATGTGGTTAGTGTCCCTTAAACTTTCTAGAAATAGGAGCAAATCACCCTTTCATTACAACTAGGTTTGTAATGTGTGGGTTGTAGGAAGATACATGATGTATTGGGTGAGCTAGTTAAAGGGACAGTCAACACCAGATTTTTTGTTGTTTAAAAAGATAGATAATCCCTTTATTACCCATTCCCCAGTTTTGCACAACCAATACAATTATAATAATACACGTTTTACCTCTTTCAGTACCTTGTATTTAAGCCTCTGCAGACTGCCCCTTATTTCAGTTCTTTTGACAGACTTTGCATTTTTAGCCAATCAGGGCTCACTCCTAGGTAACTTAACGTGTGTGAGCTCAATGTTATCTATATGAAACACATGAACTAATGCCCTATAGTGGTTAAAAGCTGTCAAAATGCATTCAGAGGCGGCCTTCAAGGTCTAAGAAATTAGCATATGAACCTCCTAGGTTTAGCTTTCAACTAAGAATACCAAGAGAACAAAGTAAAATTGGTGCTAAAAGTAAATTGGAAAATTGTTTAAAATTACATGCCCTATTTAAATCATGAAAGTTTATTTTGGACTTGACTCTCCCTTTAAGGCAAAATGTGTATTGAGGTTTGTATGTAGCTTAATGTGGTAGAAAAAGCTGGTGGTATGAGGATTGACCACTCCATACTTAGACAAAAAGAAATGTATTAACCCTAGGGATGAATCAAAGTCGTCCATTTCAAATTAATTCATTAACTTTTTTAATAGAATGGAGACTAAAATGTGAAGGAAAAATTAAGTTAAATCATTTTTAACTTCAACTACTTTTCTTTATCACTAGAACATTTAAGAAGATTGATTAACAAATACCGTGTATCAATCTTGTGTTACATCCCTGAGAACAAATAACCAACAAAGTATACTTGTTTAGTAACTAGAAGTTAATTCAAGAGACCCTTCACCTTTAAACTGTCACATGACTATTGATTTCCAATACTGCATGGTTCTCTCTTACTCTAAGCGTGTAGCTCAGCACATTTAGAGCAGTTTTTCCTTATCAGTTCAGTCCCTAAGTACTTGAACATTAAGACAGCAAATATCTACAGTTAACGGTGTGTCACATGGTAGTGAAGTGGACGTGCCAAATTTCTAATGAAGTTGGGTTGTTGGCAAACACACCAGTCATCATACATTGAAAGAGGTCTTCTTTTGTGTATTTCCAGTACACTTGAGTGCATCTAAATATACCAGTTACATACTTGTCCAAGGGCCAAGCAATTGGAAGGGAGGGCATGCATCCTAAGCTGCTCAGAGAAGCAGAGTATCTGTGGAATCTCTGAAACAAGCATTAGATATCTCTTTGTTCTGATAAATGTATTGTATGTAACACAAATCCCAATGTGTAATTGGTATAATAATACATTATAAAAGAACTGGTAATCTGATTATAGTAGACTATATTTTGAAATGAATAATCTTGGCATTTATAAATTAATAATTACATTTATTTTAAATTCATACATTTTTAAATAAAACTGCTCTTAAGACAATTTAAGTTACATTCTAGTGAAAAAATATAATGCTCAATTTCATTAGGATAGTTTATTTTAAAACAAATTAATTTGTTTTACTATGTTTTTAACAAAGGGGTTAAATATCTTGTCAACTGTGTCATCCCATGCCGCTCCGGATGAGGATACAGCTTGGGAGCAAATCAGAAGCAGGCATACATACGTATGCACAAATTGCTGGGTGTATCTGGAACAGATTGTCTATGTTTTTTAGGACTGCATCTTACACTACATTTTTAACCTGGTCGAAGAAATTAAACACATTGCAAAGGAAGAGCATTTTCTTTAAAAATGAAAATCATCAAAAAAATAGAGTATTTTAATTTTACACTAGAATGCCCATTTAACCCAGGGGCGTTACTACCATTGGTACAGCAGGTGCAGTGTTACCAGGGCCCAAGTGCTGGGGGCCCATAACAGCCAGTCTATACATTAGTGTGTGCAGAATGTGTACAATACTAAGGCAGAGGAGCCTTTTATTAGTGCAGGTCTATCTATCTATCTATCTATCTATCTATCTATCTATCTATCTATCTATCTATCTATCTATCTATCTATCATCTATCTAATTTATCTAGCTAATCTATCATCTATCTATCTATCTATCTATCTATCTATCTATCTATCTATCCTCAAAATCATTATATAGAGCAGCATATATATTATTACTTTACTTACTACTAAGTTACCTTTAGGGACCCAAAAACAATGTTGCCACTACTCCTTTAACCAATGCAATCTCCTATCCTATTGAAATGACATAGTTAAAACCCATCAATTAAATATCATCTTGATATTATTTCAGTGAACTAAGATTTATTGCTCGCACAAGGAGTCTGTAGCTGTTACCAAAACAGACAAAACATTTTATGCTCTGGTATTGATTATTACCACGGCTATGTCTCCTGCAATAAAATGTCATTTCTTCAGATACGAACATTACTGTCTGCTCGAAAGTTGTTTTTCACCTTGGCATGTGTGATAATTTTTTTAGAGGCAAGAATTGGAAAATATATTAAATAAGAAAAAAATCAATGCTGAGTTAGTTCAGATAAACAAGTTTTACTAAGGTCAGGTAAGGAGTTTATGACCAGACATGGTGAGCTTTGGACCTTTCGTTGGAAAACAGAAATATTTAATGAAATTCAACAAGGAATCTGGAGAAACAGCCACATTGGTGCTGCAAAGTGGTTAATAGGATCATTAGCCTACTTGCTGTATTTTTTTGGACATTGTGTGCCTGTACCATAGTGCTTCAGAGCAGATTGCATGAACAGGCTGAGAGTTACTAGCTAGCTCAGCAGTGCTGGGTAAAAACTGCCATCTTCCTGTGGATTTACAGCTGCCACTTCTGCTACTTCAATTAGTTATATAGCACACAGATGTTGCTTAAATGTTGCTGCTAATGATACTGCAATAAGCGTAAGATTCATGCCATATTTTGAGGCACGTAAATTTCTCAAGTGGCACAATTAAAGTGGAAATATTAGGTGGGGAGAGCTTGGCAATCCCTAGAACTTGGAATGCGCACCCGCTATGCAATAATGGGTCAAAAATTCATTCAAGTTTTACTGCTGTTCAGAGTTTTAAAAGACTTTTCACAGTTGAATGCAAAGTAGTAAAAATCTAGTAGTATTAGAAAATGAGAATGTTTTTCTGTTATTCAGACATTGCTTTTAATTTCAAATTAAAATCATATGCTGGTGTTCATGGGTGTTGGCGAATTCGAATTGTCAGGCAGAAAATGTGTGAAATGATAAAATTATTGGTAACAAACCAGCAAAATATGTTATACCGATGTGCACTTTGCTACTAGTATTAAAATGTTTTTATTCATTTTGTCAACTACTAAATAAAAAACAGCATATCATTTCATAAAGAAATCAGTCGTACTTGTTCAACTCTAGTAAGTAACGCATCGTAATGAGGCAAACTGATATTAGAATAAATGATTTAATCTCCTTTACAAATCTCTCCCTCTGTGCTTGATGATATAAAGCTTTCTACTATAGTTAGATGACCAAAGAAGTCTCTTCAGTACTGTAAGGTCCTTCAAAGAATTTCAGAAACGCAAAGTTTAGCTTGAGAGATGTCTATCTATCTATCTAGCTATCTAGCTATCTATCATCTATCAATAAATCTGTCTATTGATCGATTATCTATCTATCTATCTATCTATCTATCTGGTCTTTCTTATCTATCTATCTATCTATCTATCTATCTATCTCTATCTGATCTATCTATCTTTATATCTATTTATCTATAAATCTGTCTATTGATAGATTATCTATCTATCTATCTGGTCTTTCTTATCTATCTATCTATCTATCTATCTATCTATCTATCTATCTATCTATCTCTATCTGATCCATCTATCTTTATATCTATCTATCTATCTATCTATCTATCTATCTATCTATCTATCTATCTATCTATCTATCTATCTATCTATCTATAAATCTATCTATCTATCTATCTATCTATCTATCTATCTATCTATCTATCTATCTATCTATCTATCTATCTATTCTATCTATCTATCTATCTATCTATCATCTATCTATCTATCTATCTATCTATCTATCTATCTATCTATCTATCTATCTATCTATCTATCTATCTCTCTATCAATCAATCTATCTATCTGATCTATCTGATCTATCTATCTATCATCTATCTATCATCTATCTATCTATCTATCTATCTATCTATCTATCTATCTATCTATCTAACTATCTATCTATTTGTCTGTTTTTCTGTCTATCTAATATACATATATCACTTTGATGTGTTTACTTCTGTACTTTAGAAAATATAATGCCCACACCAAACGTTCCCAGAATAATATTAACAATTTGCCACAAAACAAGGAATCCCTATATTTAAAATGGTAATATTTAAAGCTACTACATTAGTAAGTAAAGTAATCACATGCATATTGAATATTTAAATATACATTTTTTTTATGAACAAACTTAATAAAAATATAACTACATTTTTTTAAATCTTTTTCTTACAAATGCTTCCAGGTAAAGTCTGAGATAATGCATAGACCTTGAATAGCATTTAGTGTTATGTTTTTTAACTTGCTTTATCCTCCTGTTGCATATTATGAAGTAGCTCTATAGGAACTAAAAATGAACTTTTTGATTTTAAACACTGAATTGCTGCAGAATCTGTTGGCGCGCTACAAATAACCAATAATAATAATAATAATAATAATAATAATTATATAAAGTATTTTAGTGTTCTTTGATTTATGGTTTTTCTAATAAAGCTAAATTATTTGATAGCCATGCTTTCGTTTTTTGTTGTTGTTGTGCGCAATCATTTTTATTTCCATTATCATATGGGGTGGGGGGTGGGGGTCTGGGGTGGGGGTGGGGGTGATGTATAAGCTCTGTTAAATAGACATTTATGTGGACATCAACATCTATAAAGTTAATATTCTTTTTGTCGTGTTTTCTCACAGCAATGATTTTCACGTGTTTATAATGTTACTAAAGCCTTAGTTTATAACCTCTGGTTTTATCACTTATTGATAAAGAGAGTAAGTACATCCTTGATAAAATTAGAATTATGAAATACAACTAGATAGATTAATCAAACATATAATATATGCCAGTTGTTTGCCCATTTGTATGTTACAATGAACATTAATGCAAAAAAAAAAAAAAAGAACTTCACCCTAAATATTTAGACATTTCCTAAATGTGACACAAAAATAAAAAATAAAAAATAAGACCCAGCCTGCTAGACAGTCACAAGTTACAGCATTTTAGTGGCTGGTTTACAGCCTTTCCCTTGATAAATGAGCCTACATAAATCTCTGCCAAAAAGAGTTTCCGTTGTCATTTGGTACCTGGGGCATAAGGAGATGAGATTAGCATCATACCAAACTCTCCTGGTTCACAGCTAGGAATAGATAGATTTATGCACCTCCTTCCATAGCTCAGCACAGAATCCATTTTATGTTTTATAGAAACTTGTGGGAGGTAAAATATTTGAGCTAGAGGTGGACATAAGAAATGTATATGAATATCCATGTAAGCTCATTTGATATACACTTTTGAGATTTCTAAACAGCAGATTCTCCTAAACATTCATTCTAACATCTGATATGCCAATTTTGTTGAAGAATTTAGGAACATATGACCTTTTGTATATATTTCGTTCACTTGTATATTCAATATGAATTAAATGGAGGTGCATATTTTTAGTATATCACTAAAGCACTACAGTACTGTTCATTACAATAATTAACTATACATTTTCTTATTGAATAGCATTAAATAACTTAAACAGACGTTTTAGTGAAAAAATCTAGTGCAATAAGAAGTGTTTTTTGCATTAGTTATCCTAGATAATTATGTGTTCAACCACCACATACGGGTTGAAAACGTATGTAAAGTTGTTCTCAGGAACCTCAAGCATTGCAGCTCCGGAACAAGATATGCTCTGTGATTGGTGGGTCATATTAATACTGATCCTAATTGGCTTGCTAGGCAGCTGCAACGCTTGTGGATTCCAAGCAAGACTTTACCTATGCATTTAACCTTTTTTGGGACAGATTACTAATGGAGAACATTAATGCTAATAGTAGGAGTACTAATAATCGGCACAATCCATACTGCTTGTCTTTTTGCACTGCTATATCAAGACAGCAGTTAATATTTATTGCACGAGTATGGCACATGCTTCAGTAATTCATGTCCGATAGTATGGTTGCATATAACCTTTTAAGGGTCAGATTACAAGTGGAGCGCTAATGTTTGCATGTGAGCAATAAGGGGTTTATTGCGGGTGTTTGCGCTCCTCTGGTTTACCGATGGTATTACGAGTTGAAAGTAAATGCGATTGTGCTCAAACTCTAGAATTATTACCACATGCTCAGAGCTCTAGTTAACTGTTTCGCAAAACTAAAAAGTGTCACAAAAAAGATGAAAAATACATTACATAGTACAGTTACACTCATAATAACACTATCTAATAAAAATTATTTAAAACAATTGCACACAAAAGTTATAAAGACTCATAGATATGAAATCTCAAGTGTTAGAAATAAAAAAAGACTGGCAAAAAGGCTTTAACAAAGACATACACATACATATACATGTATATGAATGTACAGTATATATATATGTACATATGTATTTATGTATTTAAATATTTATATATGTATTTACAGACATATATATATATATATATATATATATATATACATACATAAAAACACATAAATATATACACTCACCGGCCACTTTATTAGGTACACCTGTTCAATTGTTTGGTAACACAAATTGCTAATCAACCAATCACATGGCAGCAACTCAAGACGACTTGCTAAAGTTTAAACTGAGCACCAGAAGGGGGAAAAGAAGGGAATTTAAGTAACTTTGAACGTGGCATGGTTGTTGGTGCCAGATGGGCTGGTCTGAGTTTTTAAAAAACTGCTGATCTACTGGTATTTTCACACACAACCATCTCTAAGGTTTACAGAGAATGGTCCGAAAAACACAAAATATCCAGTAAGCGGCAGTTGTGCGGACGAAAATGCTTTGTTGATGTCAGAGGAGAATGGGCAGACTGGTTTGAGATGAAAGAAAGACAACAGAAACTCAAATAACCACTTGTTACAACCAAGGTATGCAGAATGTCACCTTTGAATGCACAACAAGTCGAACCTTGAAGCAGATAGACTACAGCAGCAGAAGACCACACCGGGTGCCACTCCTGTCAGCTAAGAACAGGAAACTGAGGCTACAATTTGCACAGGCTCACCAAAATTGGACAATAGAAGATTGGTCTGATGAGCCTTGATTTCAGTTGCTACATTCAGATGGTAGGGTCAGAATTTGGTGTAAACAACATGAAAGCATGGATCCATCTTGCCTTGTATCAACGGTTCAGGCTGGTGGTGGTGGTGGTGTAATGGTGTGGGGGATATTTTCTTGGCACACTTTGGGCCCCTTAGTACCAATTGAGCATTGTTTAAATGCCACGGCCTACCTGAGTATTGTTGCTGACCATATCTATCCCTTTATGACTACAGTGTACCCTTCTTCTAATGGCTACTTCCATCAGGATAATGCACCATGTCCCAAAGCTCAAATCATCTCAAACTGGTTTCTTGAACATGACAATGGGGGCTATCTATCAAGCTCCGAATGGAGCTTGAGGCCCTGTGTTTTTGGTGAGCCTGCAGGCTCGCCGCAAAGAGTAGTTATTTAGCAGCGGTCTAAAGACCACTGCTCCATAACCCTGTCCGCCTGCTCTGATGAGGCGGACAGGAATTGCCGGAATTCAACCCGATCGAGTACGAGTCTGCAGGGGGCGGTGTTGCACCAGCAGCTCTTGTGAGCTGCTGGTGCAATGCTTAATACGGAGAGCGTATTGCTCTCCGCATTCAGCGATGTCTGTCGGACCTGATCCGCACTGTCGGACCCGACAGACATGTTAAATAGGCCTCAATGAGTTCACTGTACTCCAATGGCCTCCACAGTCACCAGATCTCCTTCCAATAAAGCACCTTTGGGATGTGGTGGAACAGGAGATTCGCGTCATGGATGTGCAGCCAACAAATCTGCAGCAACTATGTGATACTATCATGTCAATATGGACCAAAATCTATGTACAGATATATATTTGTGCAAAAAACATCAGATATATGTATAAATATGTATTTATGAATAAATAGAACATATTCTTCTATGTGAAGAACATTGGGAAAATAAATATTCATATTTTCTCGTAGGGTTAGCGCACATGAGAATAGGAAAACAGGTTTGTGCGTGAGTAGGGTGTTTTTTCCCCACTTTTTTTGCTCCATTGACTTCTATGGGGGAACATGTGAACGTGCACCCAATATTCTAACTTCGTTTTTTGCGCTCATCGGGTTGACATGAGAGAAACAGTTTGCTTTAAACTCATAATACGAGCCCAACCTGACGAGTGCACAAAGTTACCTCTAGCCCAGTTAGCGCTCGAGCTGGAGCGTTAATTAGCACTCCACTCGTAATCTGGCCCTAAGCATGTTACTTTTTCTCTGGTAATGGATTTTTATTGGGGCCAACATTAAAAATATTCATGTTGAATTATGCGAAAGTGAAAATCCACTAAAGTTTTTGTTGATTTCTTAGGTACACATTTTCCATGTTAGATTAATTGTCCTGAATACTTACAGACAGCTGTACAATTCCCATCAAATCAGACAGTTAACCCCTGCTTAGCCTGGGTAATAGGCCCAAAGTGAAAACTTACAAAAATGATCAACACACAGAAAACCTGGTACTCACTAGCAGGCACACAGTAATATTTAAAAGCAAAAACGGGAGCGTCAGTTGCATTTGGTGCCAAACGGTTTAAGCACAGAACCATATCAAGGTCTCTCCCCTCCTGGGAACCTAACCTGCAGCCCAAAAAAATGCATGCTTTCAAACAAGCCAACTGGGAACCACCCAGGGTGACACAGGCATTTGTAATTTTCCTAAGTACACACAAAATACAGAAACCATTTGGGAGATGACTCTCCCATTTTTGTTTAAAAAAATTACTGTGTGCCTGCTAGCGAGTGCCAGGTTGTTCTATGTGTTGAATATATATATATATACCTGTATATATGTTATGGGTAAAACGGACATTACCCAAGTGGCTGTGGGTAAAGCCCGATGTACTGTAATTCCCCCATCTACACTATTTCTTTTGCCCCCGCCTGGGGGGGGGTTCAAGGAATTCGCCCACAGATCCTCTGGCATCCACCCCAAGTGAACCTTGGGGAATGAGGTTTACAAGTGGGGCTCTGCCCCCCTTAAACCCCCCAGATGGAGGCAAAAAAGATGGGAGAATTACAGTGCATCATATACAGATGCAATGACTCTGCACTCTGAGGGAATTTATTATTATACATCAGGCTTTACCCACAGCCGCTTGGGTAATGTTCGTTTTACTCGGGCAATCCTAGAATTGCCCAATATCTGATTTTACCTGCAACATGTATATCTATCTATCTATCTATCTATCTATCTATCTATCTATCTATGTGTATATATATATATATATATATATATATATATATATATATATATATATATATATATATATATATATATATGTGGCAATAAGAGATATGAGTTGAGGACATATGTCCCCAATTCATCCTACAGAGGTAGGACCGCCCTGAAAATACTACAGGACCCCTATATACACCACACTAGCTGAGGGTACCTAGCAGCCTAGTCCCAAAGAAATAGAGGCGTCCCTTAACACTTCCAATACAAAACAAATACAACCAAGAATGTGAGATGGCGCAGGAGATTCAGCTAGTATACATACATCAATTCAATTTAAAAGATATGTATCATTAAAAGTGCCAAAAAAGAGAGAGGTGATACCCCAACAATATAACTATAAGCACTAAAATTAAAAACAGTAGCAAAATATAAAAATGTGAAACTAATCAAAAGACTAGTAAGTGTCACAATTCCAGAGGATATAAAGTCAGAGTAAACGTATATATATGTAATTGCATATATATATATAAATGTTATAAAAAATCAGCAGATCTTTGTCGCTGTCTCCCCTAATGGATGTGCACTTACTTCTAAAACCCTCAATCATATGAGGTAAGGGTGCAGCAGAATTCACAAATGGGCTAGGAGCCTCCTGTAGTATGGATCAGGTGTGTTGTTGATCTCTGGTAATATGCAGAATCTTGTCACAGGTTTTTCAACCAGACTCCGTATGGATACTCCAAGGTCCAGTGCTCTTTTATAGGAAGGAGACTTTCAGCTCCGGTGACCATATAGATAGAAAAAGCCAGAAAAACAGAGCATAGTGTAATACCGTTTAATAATAATTTTTAAAAGCACAACACACAAGTTTCCACTCACATTTAGAGTCCTCAACAAATGAGGTATGAATACAGCATGTAGAAATAATCAACAACGTCCAATGTAATATGGCAACTGAATCCAAGTATATCCAGTTCAATCCAGGGAACTAGAACCACTGCTTGATCCAGTATACACACAGGAGGATACAGTCTTTCTTAAAATATACCTTACGCGTTTCGAAGGGGTTAAAAATGTATTTCCCTTCTTCATCATATATATATGTGTGTGTATATGTATATATATATATATATATATATATATATATAAAATTTGTTTTATTAAATCAAAATATTATTTTGGACACAAAAGTGTATCCATCCTTGGCACACTATGCTGCTGTATAGGATATTAAATTAATAACATGCATTCACATTATGAAGAATAGGTTTATGTGAAATAAATGATTCTAACTACAACACTTACATGGTGTAGCTGATATACCAACCCATGTATTTGCTACCAAAAAATACTAATATAGCATTTTCTTTTCTCTTTTATTACTTTGTATTATGCTGTACATGCCCTGCTTTGTATTATTTAACAGCAAATCTTACAGATGTCAGTTTTGTCTTGTTCCAAAGCAGCAGGGACAATAAGTTCCAGCTGACCCCTGTACAATGAATCTTGTAGAAGCACAATATGTATTTTACACTGGCAGTGAAAAGCCTACATGTAATTGAGAGAGAGAGAGAAATGGCACTGTAGATTTTTTTGTTGACACTGCACTATCTGCTCATGAAAAGGAAACTACCACTTGGCAAACATAGATATAATCAGCAGGATATGCACAGACACCAATAACTATAATCACTTTTTATGTGAACAGAAAGATTTATTTGAAAATGAAAAAGTAAAGGATATCTTTGATCAACATCTCAAGAGTGAAGAATGGATTAAAATGTGATATTTTCTAACTGTAGTCGTTTGTGTAATATGTCTCAGTCTTAAAGGGACAGCCTAGTCACCATAACTGGGCGACTCTAGGGTGATTTGACTCTGCCACCTCTAAGATTGCGGTGAGGATTTAGAATGCAGATATCAGTTGTTGGCTTGCATGAGTCATTCACTTTTGGTGTACAAATGTTGGCCTTATTTAACCTTTGTAGGCAAGTTCACATGGAACAATAAACAACAAAGTGATGAAAACATGACAAAATCTTGTGCTAAAGGGACAGTCAAGTCAAAATTAAGCTTTCATGATTCAGATAGAACATGCAATTTTAAACAACTTTCCAATTTACTTTTATGGTGAAATTTGATTTGTTCTCTTGGTAAAGCTAAACCTAGGTAGGCCCATATGCTCATTTCTAAAACCTTGAAGGCCGCCTCTAATCTGTGCATTTTGACAGTTTTTCACAGCTAGAGGGCGTTAGTTCACGTGTGTCATATAGATAAAATTGTGCTCACACCCGTGGAGTTACCTAGGAGTCAGCACATATTGGCTTAGATACAAGGTAATCACAGAGGTATATTAATATAAGTTAAGCAAAATTAGGGAATAGGTATTAAAGGGATTATCTATCTTTTTAAACAATACAAATTCTGGAGTAGACTGTCTCTTTAACAACACTCTAGTTTATAAGTAATATCAAAATATGCCTTGACTTTGGCAGATGAGCTCACATGCTGTGGTCTAATTATGGAGGTGAAAACGTAAGTTAAGATTTCAGCAGCACTCTTAAGATGTACAGCTCTAGCACACTACCATGAATTAGCTGCTACAAAGATATTTGCTCCAATGCTGATTGCTAAGTATTGTTTATGCTCCATAGACTGTGCATATAGCAAGAACATTATACTCACCATTTAGAGTTTTCATGTAATTTAGCTCTGAAAATGTGGGGTTTTCAGAAATGGAAATGCACACTGCTTATTTCTCAAGGCTAGTCCTTCTGCATACTGTATCTTTCTTTCCCTAATTCGCTTTAGAAGACAATGGGGCCTATCTATCAAGCTCAGTACGGAGCTTGGGGGCCCGTGTTTCTGGCGAGCCTGAAACACCAGTCTAAAGACCGCTGCTCCATAACCCTGCCCATCTGCTCTGATGAGGCGGAAATGATTCGCCGGAATTCAACCCGATC
Source organism: Bombina bombina (assembly GCF_027579735.1). NCBI lineage: Eukaryota > Metazoa > Chordata > Amphibia > Anura > Bombinatoridae > Bombina > Bombina bombina. The sequence continues at coordinate 204,780,929 of NC_069507.1, forward strand.
GAGTACGAGCAGGTTGATTGACATCCCCTGCTGGCGGCCGATTGGCCGCAAATCTGCAGGGGGTGGCGTTGCACCAGCAGTTTACAAGAGCTGCTGGTGCAATGCTGAATACGGAGAGTGAAACAAAAAAAGAAAGGGCGCCTCCTAGTGTAGCCAATTTTTGTAAGTAGATAATATATATTAGCAGATTTTGTACTCACATGTAGTGAAGGCAACGATAATGCCTAGGTAGATGGTCTGGAAACTTATCAGTGTCCCAGTTGACTGTGCACCATGAGAAGGGCTGCTCCTCTTGAATGGAAAAGATCTGGAAAACTGGAAAAATATACAGAGGGCGACTCCTAGTGCAAATCAGTTGATACAGTTGTAAGCCCCAAATGATCCCTTTAGAGAGATACTCACATATTATGGAGCACACTATAGTGCTAATGAGGCAAGCTGGGTATATTATGGTGGCCCAGCGCACATAACACTCTGGCAAGCAGTGGATCAATGTAGCAAATAAAAGATAGGAGACTCCAGAAGTATATCAAAAATGAGTTTTATAAAAATAAATAAATGAACATAAAAACAATCAGTAAAACATGCTACGCGTTTCTCAGAGCTCACCACTCTGTTTCCTCAGGCAAGTTCTGTCTTGCCTCATTAGCACTATAGTGTGCTCCATAATATGTGAGTATCTCTCTAAAGGGATCATTTGGGGCTTACAACTGTATCAACTGATTTGCACTAGGAGTCGCCCTCTGTATATTTTTCCTGAATACGGAGAGTGTATTGCTCTCCGCATTCAGCGATTTCTGTCGGACCTGAGAGGTGGCGGACGAGTTAAGGAGCAGTGGTTTTAGAACCGCTGCTTCTTAACTTCTGCTTCAGGCGGACCTGACGGGGAGGGGTCGGAAGCAGCATCTGCTGCTTTATAAATTGACCCCATAGACTTCAATAGAAAGATGCAAAAGTGGAAAATACTAACACCCAGCAAGTCAGGCAAATCCAATCACATTTTCTCAAGTGTGCTAACCCGACATGAACTATGAATATTTCACATTCCAATGTTCTCCACATAGCACAATATAGCACAATATAGCAGAATATGTTTAATTTATTCATAAATACACATTTCTATATATAGCTCATGTTTTTGGTACAATATATATCTATACGAGAGAAAGCTCAATGTATCCTTCCTGGTAAAATATTTTATAAATAAATAAATATATATATATATGATTCTCTATAGGTATAGAAATATATTTTTAAAAATAATTAGAATATATTCCCCTATGTGAAATAGTTTACACTAAAAACACAGTATAACACTTTATTAAATGTAAATATTGCATAAATATGATTTTACATGTTTTCAGCTACTTGACTGCAAAGGGTTCCAATGCACTTATATGTATACATATGTATTTATGTGTTTATATGTCTATATTTGGGGTAGATTTACCATAGGTCGAGTGGACATGATTTGCTGTAGCGAATCATGTCCGCTCGACCTTGCTAAATGCTGACAGCATACTGCTCTGAGCAGGCGGACAGAGATCGCCACAATTCAACCCGATTGAGTATGATTGGGTTGATTGACACCCTCCTGCTGGCGGCTGATTGGCCACGAATCTGCAGGGGGCTGCATTGCACCAGCAGCTCACAAGAGCTGCTGGTGCAATGCTGAATACGGAGAGCGTATTGCTCTCCGCATTCAGCGAGGTCTGTCGAACCTGATCCACACTGTTGGATCAGATCAGACAGACCTTTAATAAATTGGCCTCTAAGTGCTATTGCATTGTCTTCTTATCATGCATTTGTTGATTATGCAAATCTACTGTATTGACTGCAAGCCTGAAACAATAGTTGGAGGAAGCAGCATTGTAATTCGTGCTACTTCCAATCGATAAACGCGATATCGCTCACGTGCAACAGTTAGCACATCACTAGTAATCTAGCCCCAGTTAGGGCAAATAGTGGGTGGAGTTTAGCTATTTAAAAACAGTTGCAGCAAGCAAGAAATGAATTTGTTTTAAAATGATTAGACAGCTGATATTTTATCTTATTGCAAGAGGGGGGGGGGGGCGTAAACATAGGCAACACAGGACACAACAATTACCGCATGACCACGAGACAAAACAGGAGATAGTTCAGGATGAGCTGGTTGTGAATATCTCCAGACCTTTGATGATAACGTTATGCAGATCTTGCAGACGGGTCTATCATTTATTCCATCAAATAGACCTAATTGTTTTGAAATTGAGTGTGATTTACAAATATTATACAGACAATTGCATTTAAAGTTTTTTTTTATTAATAATTCAACAGTAACAAATAAGGATGAAGTGGAGCATTCACCTTTCCACTTTCACCTGAGAGGAGTAAAACCAAAAAGCAAATTTAATCCACCTCCAACGAATCCCCCTTTAGAGGCATATATCCCATTAGTTAAAAAAGATTTTGAAAAATTTTGCAGAAATTTCATACATAGGGGCCCATTTATCAAGCTCCGAACGGAGCGTGAAGGGCCGTGTTTCTGGTGAGTCTTCAGACACCATAACCCTGTCCGCCTGCTCTGATGAGGCGGACAGGAATCGCCAGATATCAACCCGATCGAGTACGATCGGGTTGATTGACACCTCCTTGCTGGCGGCTGATTGGCCGCGAGTCAGCAGGGGGCGGATTGCACCAGCAGCTCTTGTGAGCTGCTGGTGCAATGTTAATATGCTCTCCGCATTCAGCGAGGTCTTGCGGACCTGATCCGCACTGTCGGATCAGGTCCGCAAGATCTTTGATAAATAGGCCCCATAGACAACACCATAATTTAACAAATTCACAAAGAGCTCTTATTGGGGATATACAAACATATAAAGATATCATTTTAAAGGGACAGTCTACACCAGAATTTGTATTGTTTAAAAAGATAGATAATCCCTTTATTACCCATTACCCAGTTTTGCATGACCAACACGTTTTTATTAATATACTTTTTACCTCTGCAATTACCTTGTATCTAACCCTCTGCAGACTGCCCCCTTATCTCAGTGCTTTTGACAGACATGCAGTTTAGCCAACCAGTGCAGACTCCTAAATAACTCTACAGGAGTGAGCACAGTGTTATCTATATGACACACATGCACTAGTACTGTCTAACTGTGAAAAACTTTCAAAATGCTCTGAGCTAGGAGGCGTTTTTCAACGGTTTAGAAATCAGTTTGAGGCTACCTAGGTTTAGCTTTTAAAAAATACCACCAAGGGAACAAAGTAAATTTGATGATAAAATTAAGTTCTGTGGAGCGATGAAACAGCCACTGGTTGGCTGAGAAACTCGTTGCTAGTTTTATTAATATTTTTTAATAAAGTAAGTCTTTAAACTTACCACTTGCTGCTGTACTACATTTATCTTCCACATTCACACTCTTATTGGACTGCTGGGAGTTCCTGACCACCGGAGAATAAGTCTACTGGGTGACCATATTGATCCCAGCCTGTCTCTATAGCACTAAGGGAGATGCTCTACTTAATATTACAGATTATTTACCAGAGGTCAGTCTTCTGGGTGACTGTAATTGATCCCAGATCGCTCCATCTGCACCACTAGGGGTGCCACATCACATGTGAGTTTAATCATCACACATATCTATCTGATTGTTCCATACCATATTGGGCCATGTGGCGCTTCTGTCCTTTTATGTTAAATTGGAAAGTTGTTTACAAATGCATGCCCTATCTGAATCATGAAAGTTTAATTTTGATTGGCTGTCCCTTTAAAACTGGCTGATAAGAGCGGTGCCCTAGTGATCATGGTTAGGGATAAATATTAAAGGAAATATTCGGACAATTGTTGGATGAGAATAATTATAGGGTTATAAATCAAGATCCCACAAAGAAAATACAAAAAAAGATAATAGAAACAGTAGAATTGGCAAAAGAGATGAGCATTATTACCACACAACAAGCTAAATTCTTAGTCAGCATTTACCCTATTATCCCAGTGATTTATATTATCCCTAAAATTCACAAAAACCTTAGAGACCCTCTGCGACACCCCATAGTTGTAGGGACTGATTCAGTGTTCCAACCAATTTCAATCTTTGTAGATAATTTAATAAGACCACTATTAGGGAGTCTTACATCATATTTGCAAGATACCACAGATTTTTTTTTAAAATCTCAACCTTGAAAGTACCTCTATATAGTACCCTGGTTACCCTGGATATCTCCACTTTGTATACCTGTATTGCACATGGTTTTGGCATAGAGAGTGTCTTCTTTTCCTCTTTCTCAATGTAATAGAAGACTCATTAAAGATCTTCTAGAAATCCTTTTATATGAAAGTTACTTTATGTTTGAGGACATTTTCTATGTCCAAACCAGGGGAACAGCCATGGGTTCAAATGCGAATCTTTTGGTGGGACAATTTGAGGAAATGAATGTCTATGTAGAGGATATGTTTAAGAACCATGTATTATGCTGGCATCGCTACATAGATGACATATTCTTAATATGGACAGGTGAGGCTAATTCCCTACAGCAGTTTGTTAATAATTTAAATACTAAAACTAGCTATTTAAAATTCGCAATGAAGAGTAGCACTGAAAGTGTAAGCTTCTTGGATACAATGATCACTAGGAAAGGAGATACATTAGATTGTGATATATTTAGTAAAGCAACAGATTGGAACAATCTTTTTACTTTTGATAGTTTCCACCCCCCGTGATGATTAAAAGTTTGCCTTATAGCCAATTACTTAGAGCCAAAAGGAATTATTTATGATCCCTTCAAAGTTTAACATAGGCTAGATGAAATGGCAAATACATTTTGAGCAAGGGGTTATCTAGAGAGTATAGTGCAGGATAACCTGGAGAGAGTACAACAAACAGATAGATAAAGTTTATTATCTTTCAGAAGACAAGTAAAGAGAAACTTCTCTGTCCCTCTGGTAACCCAATATGGTCTACATATAAGGAAACTCAGATCTATGATAGAAAACACTGTTATTTGCTTAAAGGGGACCCCCATCTGTCAGAAACATTTAAATATCCTCCACTTTTTTCCTATAAAAGGAATATAAATTTAGCAATGAGCTTGTGAGGGCAGACTTGGGTCCTACAACTCTAACCTATCCCTTATAGAAGAAAGGTTGCTTCCCCTGCTATAATTATGCACAATGTAATTCCCTCATTAAAGGTGATTTTGTAACACATCCTCATACTGGATGCAAAATTGGAATCATTGACGATGTGCCCCCCCCCCCCCTGAGAAGAGGGGGTGATAGATAGAAGCTTCTTTTTAAAAAAGAATCTCAGTGGATAAGAAAATTGGATACACTGTCCCCTAGGGGCCTGAATAGGGATATCCCTTGGGGACACTTTGTATAAACATACAGTATGGGGTCCTTGTATTAGTAATATACCTCTTACATAGGGTAATCCAAAGATGTGTGTTTATCGTCAGAATCAAAATGTTGTCAAAATGTAAGATTATTAGATTAGGATTGTGGATAAAATATGCCCATTATTGGGATATTGGGAATTGTGTTTAAATATTAAATACATAAGTCATTATTATATATATATCAGTGATGTGCAGTCACTAGAGGCAGGTGAGGCAGTGCTTCACCTCTCATATGGGCAAAAATATATATTTTTTTATTGACTTTAAAAAAAAAAAAAAATTGTATTTTTTTTCCCCAGCATTTTTTTTTTCTCAGCTATATGTTGTGCAATGAAGAGGCACAAGCAGGTCTGCCCAACATTACACAACATGCTGCGCCATCTACTGGATGAAAGTGGTTAAGATCATTGCATGGCCCATTAACTGCTTATTTGAGGCAGTCCTATTTGGGCTGAACCAATCTAGTGAGAGGCATTAGTAAATGGAACTTAGGGTTGGGGCTGGATGTTAAATGATATAAAATAAAACAAAAACGGAAAAAAACAACTTTCATTTATTTTGTTGCTGTCCTGTGAACCTGCTAGCTTTGCTAAAGTGAAAAAGAGAGTTCTGTTCTTCCCCTCTAAGTGCAGTGGAATGTGCCACTGTCACTTCCTGAATCCTTACAGAGCAGGAAGAGAGAGGCACAGAGAGCACTGTTTCAGCCCCATCTTATTAAAGTAAGATTTTACTGAAAAGGATTCTGTTAGTGAAAATGATAATTCAATTAATGTGGTTTAGTGTTTTTTTTTTTTACTCTTTTACAGCAAAGGATCGTTTTTGTATTTTGTTTACTCAAACTTTACACCCACTAACTTAGCAGCTTGCCTCTGTACTGCACACTAATGTATGGTATCATTTAGTTATAGTCTCACTTAGTCTCTGTAGCTTTGCTGTTTTATTACTTAAAAATGCAGTGGTCCCTCTCCCCCCCCCCCTTGTATGTGTGTGTGTGTCTCTCTCTCTCTATCCATCTCTCTCCTTATGTGTTGTTCTCCCCCATGGTCTCTTTCTCTCTCTGTCTCTCTTCCTCCCCCTCAGACTCTCATACCTTATGTGTCTCTCTAACCCTCTGTGTGTGATTGTGTCTCTCTCTAACCCTCTGTGTGTGATTGTGTCTCTCTCTCTCTCTCTCTCTCTCTCTCTCTCTCTCTCTAACCCTCTGTGTGTGATTGTGTCTCTCTCTAACCCTCTGTGTGTGATTGTCTCTCTCTCTCTCTCTCTCTCTCTCTCTCTCTCTCTCTCTCTCTCTCTAACCCTCTGTGTATGATTGTGTCTCTCTCTAATCCTCTGTGTGTGATTGTCTCTCTCTCTCTCTCTCTCTCTATCTCTAACCCTCTGTGTGTGATTGTGTCTCTCTCTAACCCTCTGTGTGTGATTGTGTCTCTCTCTCTCTTTCTCTCTAACCCTCTGTGTGTGATTGTGTCTCTCTCTAACCCTCTGTGTGTGATTGTGTCTCTCTCTAACCCTCTGTGTGTGATTGTCTCTCTCTCTCTCTCTCTCTCTCTCTCTCTCTCTCTCTCTCTCTCTCTCTCTCTCTCTCTCTCTCTCTCTTTCTCTCTCTCTATCTCTAACCCTCTGTGTGTGATTGTGTCTCTCTCTAACCCTCTGTGTGTGATTGTGTCTCTCTCTCTTTCTCTCTAACCCTCTGTGTGTGATTGTATCTCTCTCTCTCTCTCTTTCTTTCTCTCTCTAACCCTCTGTGTGTGATTGTGTCTCTCTCTCTCTTTCTCTCTCTCTAACCCTCTGTGTGTGATTGTGTCTCTCTCTCTCTTTCTCTCTCTCTAACCCTCTGTGTGTGATTGTGTCTCTCTCTAACCCTCTGTGTGTGATTGTGTCTCTCTCTTTCTCTCTCTCTCTCTAACCCTCTGTGTGTGATTGTGTCTCTCGCTCTCTCTCTAACCCTCTGTGTGTGATTGTGTCTCTCGCGCTCTCTCTAACCCTCTGTGTGTGATTGTGTCTCTCTCTCTTTCTCTCTCTCTAACCTTCTGTGTGTGATTGTGTCTCTCTCTAACCCTCTGTGTGTGATTGTGTCTCTCTCTAACCCTCTGTGTGTGATTGTGTCTCTCTCTAACCCTCTGTGTGTGATTGTGTCTCTCTCTTTCTCTCTCTCTCTCTAACCCTCTGTGTGTGATTGTGTCTCTCGCGCTCTCTCTAACCCTCTGTGTGTGATTGTGTCTCTCTCTCTTTCTCTCTCTCTAACCCTCTGTGTGTGATTGTGTCTCTCTCTAACCCTCTGTGTGTGATTGTGTCTCTCTCTTTCTCTCTCTCTCTCTAACCCTCTGTGTGTGATTGTGTCTCTCGCTCTCTCTCTAACCCTCTGTGTGTGATTGTGTCTCTCGCGCTCTCTCTAACCCTCTGTGTGTGATTGTGTCTCTCTCTCTCTTTCTCTTTCTCTAACCCTCTGTGTGTGATTGTCTCTCTCTCTCTCTCTCTCTCTCTCTTTCTCTCTCTCTAACCCTCTGTGTGTGATTGTGTCTCTCTCTAACCCTCTGTGTGTGATTGTGTCTCTCTCTTTCTCTCTCTCTCTCTAACCCTCTGTGTGTGATTGTGTCTCTCGCTCTCTCTCTAACCCTCTGTGTGTGATTGTGTCTCTCACGCTCTCTCTAACCCTCTGTGTGTGATTGTGTCTCTCTCTTTCTCTCTAACCCTCTGTGTGTGATTGTGTCTCTCTCTCTCTCTTTCTTTCTCTCTCTCTCTAACCCTCTGTGTGTGATTGTGTCTCTCTCTCTCTTTCTCTCTCTCTAACCCTCTGTGTGTGATTGTGTCTCTCTCTAACCCTCTGTGTGTGATTGTGTCTCTCTCTTTCTCTCTCTCTCTCTAACCCTCTGTGTGTGATTGTGTCTCTCGCTCTCTCTCTAACCCTCTGTGTGTGATTGTGTCTCTCGCGCTCTCTCTGACCCTCTGTGTGTGATTGTGTCTCTCTCTTTCTCTCTCTAACCCTCTGTGTGTGATTGTGTCTCTCTCTTTCTCTCTCTCTCTAACCCTCTGAGTGTGATTGTGTCTTTCTTTCTCTCTCTCTCTCTAACCCTCTGTGTGTGATTGTGTCTCTTTCTCTAACCCTCTGTATGTGATTGAATCATTGTGTCTCTCTTTCTCTCTCTCTAACCCTCTGTGTGTGATTGTCTCTCTCTCTCTCTTTATTTCTCTCTCTCTAACCCTCTGTGTGTGATTGTGTGTCTCTCTCTCTTTCTCTCTCTAACCCTCTGTGTGTGATTGTGTCTCTCTCTCTTTCTCTCTCTCTAACCCTCTGTGTGTGATTGTGTCTCTCTCTCTTTCTCTCTCTCTCTCTAACCCCTCTGTGTGTGATTGTCTCTCTCTCTTTCTCTCTCTCTCTAACCCCTCTGTGTGTGATTGTGTCTCTCTCTCTTTCTCTCTAACCCTCTGTGTCTCTCTCTCTTTCTCTCTAACCCTCTGTGTGTGATTGTCTCTCTCTCTCTCTCTCTCTCTTTATTTCTCTCTCTCTAACCCTCTGTGTGTGATTGTGTGTCTCTCTCTCTTTCTCTCTCTAACCCTCTGTGTGTGATTGTGTCTCTCTCTCTTTCTCTCTCTCTCTAACCCTCTGTTTGTGATTGTGTCTCTCTCTCTTTCTCTCTCTCTCTAACCCCTCTGTGTGTGATTGTGTCTCTCTCTCTTTCTCTCTAACCCTCTGTGTCTCCCCCCCCCGTCTTTTCCTCTCCCTCCGAGTGCTTGACCCCACCATCTTTAAATTTCACCAGCCGCCACTGGATCAAGACATTTTTATATTTACTGAATAACGAAAGAATCTATAAGCATAATTTGCAGAATTAAAGTAAAAAGTATGTTTTAAACATATTTTAATGGGCATGGATTTCTAGATATCATAATCAGAGCAAGCCTTGTGTTATCTGGCAAGAGTTTCTGTTACAATCCTTTAGACTAAAATCAGATGTTTACTAAGTTGACCAGTTTTCCAAGACACCATTTAAAGGGACATGAAACCCATATGAAACCCATATGCAAATTTAAATAACTTTCCAATTTACATCTAATATCTATTTTTTTCATTCTTTTGATATCCTTTGTTGAAAATCATATCTAAATATGCTCAGTAGCTGCTGATTGGTGGCTGCACATAGATACCACATGTGATTGGCTCACCCATGTGCATTGCTATTTCTTCAACAAAGGATATCTAAAGAATGAAGGCGTATTCTAGCCACTGCCTCACCAGCCTCTGACGTCACTGCACGTCACTGATATATATTACAATATATGATAAGCATATGGTACAGGGGATAGCTGATTAGTTGTTAGGAAATACCCTGTATATATATAGAATTAGGTTATACAGCTGTTAGAAAGGATGATGTCATGCAATCACTTAGAATTGTATACTGTCCACCTTTAGAATTAAAGAGGCACAATGATTCACAATCACGTGGAAGGTGTGTGTATATTAGTAAATCACAACTGTAATACAAACTATTTGAAGGGGTGGATGCAGACTTCATGCATAGTCCTTGAAAAAGGGCAGAGTCCTGAAACGCGCGCCTAAAAATCAACAACCCCAACGCTAAAAAATATAACAACACAAATCATATTATGATTTGTGTTGTTATATTTTTTAGCGTTGGGGTTGTTGATTTTTAGACATTGATTATACATCGACATAGGCTATAGCCACACAAAGGGGGTTTGACTACATACGGGTGTAAGGTTTGCTCTTTTTGATTGGTTAATGATTTTTGGATTATGTATACACAGATCTGATTGGCCAATACGGCTATCTTCATGTTTTGTTATGTTCCGTGTTAGTACCTTATAATTTTGCTGTCTATACTACCCAGTGACATTTTATGGACCCAGAATGTGGAGTTTATTTTATTTACATGTTCATTTGTTTGTGTATTGTGTTTATTTCACATTGTCACACTATTTGTTCACTACTTACACGTTTACTTTTTAGCCTATAAGATTGGCTCTTACAGCATCACAGACCTATCAGAAGTCTGGTTTCTTCTGTCCTCACACGTTCATCTGTTTCATTGGTTTAACATTTGGGGGAGGGTTTCACTAGCCTTTATTAGGCTGCCATTTTCATTTGTTGTTTGTCTGAGGAAGGGACTGTGTCCCGAAACGTCACAGAATAAAGCGTGTTGTCACTGATGACTGAAGTCCAGCGAGTGCTTATTTGATCTTTGAAACTATCTATTACACATATAGCACCCTGGCAGTTGTACACAGATGGTGAGAGTGCACACACCAACCAACTATATACATATATATATATATATATATATATATATATATATATTAAAATATACACACATATACACTGTATATATATATATATATATACAGGGAGTGCAGAATTATTAGGCAAATGAGTATTTTGACCACATCATCCTCTTTATGCATGTTGTCTTACTCCAAGCTGTATAGGCTCGAAAGCCTACTACCAATTAAGCATATTAGGTGATGTGCATCTCTGTAATGAGAAGGGGTGTGGTCTAATGACATCAACACCCTATATCAGGTGTGCATAATTATTAGGCAACTTCTTTTCCTTTGGAAAAATGGGTCAAAAGAAGGACTTGACAGGCTCAGAAAAGTAAAAAATAGTGAGATATCTTGCAGAGGGATGCAGCACTCTTAAAATTGCAAAGCTTCTGAAGCGTGATCATCGAACAATCAAGCGTTTCATTCAAAATAGTCAACAGGGTCGCAAGAAGCGTGTGGAAAAACCAAGGCGCAAAAAAACTGCCCATGAACTGAGAAAAGTCAAGCGTGCAGCTGCCAAGATGCCACTTGCCACCAGTTTGGCCATATTTCAGAGCTGCAACATCACTGGAGTGCCCAAAAGCACAAGGTGTGCAATACTCAGAGACATGGCCAAGGTAAGAAAGGCTGAAAGACCACCACCACTGAACAAGACACACAAGCTGAAACGTCAAGACTGGGCCAAGAAATATCTCAAGAAGGTTTTATGGACTGATGAAATGAGAGTGAGTCTTGATGGGCCAAATGGATGGGCCCGTGGCTGGATTGGTAAAGGGCAGAGAGCTCCAGTCCGACTCAGATGCCAGCAAGGTGGAGGTGGAGTACTGGTTTGGGCTGGTATCATCAAAGATGAGCTTGTGGGGCCTTTTCGGGTTGAGGATGGAGTCAAGCTCAACTCCCAGTCCTACTGCCAGTTTCTGGAAGACACCTTCTTCAAGCAGTGGTACAGGAAGAAGTCTGCATCCTTCAAGAAAAACATGATTTTCATGCAGGACAATGCTCCATCACACGCGTCCAAGTACTCCACAGTGTGGCTGGCAAGAAAGGGTATAAAAGAAGAAAATTTAATGACATGGCCTCCTTGTTCACCTGATCTGAACCCCATTGAGAACCTGTGGTCCATCATCAAATGCGAGATTTACAAGGAGGGAAAACAGTACACCTCTCTGAACAGTGTCTGGGAGGCTGTGGTTGCTGCTGCATGCAATGTTGATGGTGAACAGATCAAAACACTGACAGAATCCATGGATGGCAGGCTTTTGAGTGTCCTTGCAAAGAAAGGTGGCTATATTGGTCACTGATTTGTTTTTGTTTTGTTTTTGAATGTCAGAAATGTATATTTGTGAATGTTGAGATGTTATATTGGTTTCACTGGTAAAAATAAATAATTGAAATGGGTATATATTTGTTTTTCTCCAACATTGGTGTGTCCGGTCCACGGCGTCATCCATTACTTGTGGGAAATGTTCTCCCCCACAGGGAAAGGCAAGGAGAGCACACAGCAAGAGCTGTCCATATAGCTCCCCCTCTGGCTCCGCCCCCCAGTCATTCTACTTGCCACTCTGAACAAGTAGCATCTACCACGGGGATGGCGAGGAGTTTGTGGTGTTAGTTGTAGTTTTTTATTCTTCTATCAAGAGTTTGTTATTTTAAAATAGTGCTGGCTTGTACTATTTACTCTATAACAGAAAAGTGATGAAGATTTCTGTTTAAGAGGGCTATGATTTTAGCACAAGTAACTAAAATCCATTACTGTTACCACGCAGGACTGTTGAAACAAGAGAACTTCAGTTGGGGGTAACAGTTTGCAGACTCATCTGCTTCAGGTATGACTAGTCTCCTTCTAACAACACAGGCTAATGCTAGATGACAGTCATTTTTCCCCTCAGGGGAAACGGTAAGCCATTTTTCTTTCACCTCAGCAAAAAAGATAACAGGCTTCCCCTTTTTGTTTTTTATGCTGGTAGACACTGTTAGGGGCTAAATCGATTGGTTTTTATTACAATATTATACCATTTGAAATATTTTATAAGCTCACATACACTTGGGAACGTTTTTTATTGATCTGGCTTGTTTTAGACACCTAAATCTAGTCAGGAAGGCCCCTTCACTCTAGTGTGCTGAGGCCCTCACATCAATCGGAATTGGCTGTGAGGGAAGGGCTGTCTGAGGGTGAAATTTCAGACTCAGGAAAAATTTCTCAACAGGCAGAACCTGATCTAGTGGCATTTAAGTTTAAGCTAGAACATCTCCGCGCTTTGCTTAAGGAGGTATTAGCTACTCTGGATGACTGTGATTCCATGGTAGTACCAGAGAAGTTGTGCAAATTGGACAAATTTTTAGAGGTCCCAGTGCACGACAACGCTTTTCCAATACCTAAGAGGGTAGCGAACATAGTGGAAAAGGAGTGGGAGAAGCCAGGTGTACCCTTTGCCCCACCTCCTATATTTAAGAAAATGTTTCCCATAGTAGACCCTAGAAGGGACGCATGGCAAACGGTCCCGAAGGTTGAGGGAGCTGTTTCAACACTAGCGAAGCGCACAACTATTCCTATAGAGGACAGCTGCGCTTTCAAAGATCCTATGGATAAAAAATTGGAAGGATTGCTTAAAAAGATTTTTGTTCAGCAAGGGTTCATCCTTCAACCAGCTACGTGTGTTATTAATGTCACTTCAGCAGCGTCCTTTTGGTTCGAAGAACTAGAAAGGTCGCTCCAGAAAGAGACTTCCTATGAAGAAGTCATGGACAGAATTCACGCATTAAAGTTAGCTAATTCCTTTATATTGGATGCCGCCTTTCAAATAACGAAATTGGCGGCGAAAAACTCAGGTTTTGCTATAGTAGCGCGGAGGGCGCTTTGGCTAAAATCCTGGTCGGCAGATGTGTCGTCCAAGACTAAGTTACTGAATATTCCTTTCAAGGGTAAGACCCTTTTTGGGCCGGAATTGAAGGAAATTATTTCAGACATCACTGGGGGTAAGGGCCATGCCCTCCCACAGGATAGGCCTTTTAAGGCTAAGAAAAAGTCTAATTTTCGTTCCTTTCGCAATTTCAGGAACGGACCGGCTAATAACTCCACTGCCGCTAGACAAGAAGGTAACGCGGCCCAGCCCAAACCCGCTTGGAAGCCCATGCAAGGCTTGAACAAGGGTAAACAAACCAAGAAACCTGCTGCTGCTACCAAGACAGCATGAAGGGGTAGCCCCCGATCCGGGACCGGATCTGGTAGGGGGAAGACTATCTCTCTTTGTTCAGGCTTGGGCAAGAGATGTTCTGGATCCCTGGGCACTAGAGATAGTTTCCAAGGGATACCTGTTAGAATTCAAGGGACTTCCTCCAAAGTGAAGGTACCACCTGTCTCGCTTATCTTCAGACCAGATAAAGAAACAGGCATTCTTACATTGTGTAAGAGACCTATCAAAGATGGGAGTGATAAACCCAGTCCCCTCCGGGGAACAAGGTCTAGGGTTTTACTCAAACCTGTTTGTGGTTCCCAAAAAAGAGGGAACTTTCAGGCCAATTCTGGATTTAAAGATATAAAACAAGTTCCTCAGAGTTCCATCCTTCAAGATGGAAACCATTCGGACAATCTTACCAACAATCCAGCAGGGTCAATTTTTGACTACCGTGGATCTAAAGGATGCGTATCTGCATATCCCAATCCACAAATCTCATCATCAGTTCCTGAGGTTCGCCTTTCTGGACAAACATTACCAGTTTGTGGCTCTTCCATTCGGTTTAGCCACCGCTCCCAGAATTTTCACAAAGGTGCTAGGATCCCTTCTAGCGGTCCTAAGACCGAGGGGCATCACTGTAGCACCTTATCTAGACGACATCCTAATCCAAGCATCGTCTCTTTCCAAAGCGAGGGCTCATACAGACATTGTGTTGGCTTTTCTCAGATCTCACGGGTGGAAAGTGAACATAGAAAAAAGTTCACTGTCACCGTCCACAAGGGTTCCTTTTCTGGGAACAATAATAGATTCTGTGGAAATTAAGATCTTTCTCACAGACGTCAGAAAGACAAAACTTCTAAAAGCTTGTCGAGTTCTTCACTCTATTCCTCAACCCTCCATAGCTCAATGCATGGAAGTAATAGGACTAATGGTCGCAGCAATGGATGTGGTTCCTTTTGCTCGAATTCATCTAAGACCATTACAGCTGTGCATGCTCAATCAGTGGAATGGGGACTATACAGACTTGTCTCCCCAAATTCAAGTAGATCAGGTAACCAAGGACTCACTTCTCTGGTGGTTGACCCAGGATCACCTGTCTCAGGGAATGAGTTTCCGCAGACCGGAGTGGGTCATCGTCACGACCGACGCCAGCCTCTTGGGGTGGGGCGCGGTCTGGGACTCTCTGAAAGCTCAGGGCCTATGGTCGCGGGAAGAGTCGCTTCTCCCGATAAACATTTTGGAACTAAGAGCTATATTCAATGCGCTCCTGGCTTGGCCTCAGCTAGCGGAAGCCAGGTTCATAAGATTTCAGTCGGACAACATAACGACTGTTGCGTACATCAATCATCAGGGGGGAACAAAGAGTTCCCTAGCGATGAAGGAAGTAACCAAGATAATCCAATGGGCAGAGAATCACTCCTGCCATCTATCTGCTATTCACATCCCAGGAGTAGACAACTGGGAGGCGGACTATTTGAGTCGTCAGACTTTCCATCCGGGGGAGTGGGAACTCCATCCGGAGGTCTTTGCTCAGTTAACCCAATTATGGGGCATTCCAGACATGGATCTAATGGCGTCCCGTCAGAACTTCAAGATTCCTTGCTACAGGTCCAGATCCAGGGATCCCAAGGCGACTCTAGTGGATGCATTAGTGGCGCCTTGGTCGTTCAACCTAGCATATGTGTTTCCACCGTTTCCTCTCCTCCCCAGGCTCATAGCCAGGATCAAACAGAAGAAGGCCTCTGTGATTCTGATAGCTCCTGCGTGGCCACGCAGGACTTGGTATGCAGACCTGGTGAATATGTCATCGGCTCCACCATGGAAGCTACCTTTGAGACAGGACCTTCTAGTACAAGGTCCATTCGAACATCCCAATCTAGTTTCTCTGCAGCTGACTGCTTGGAAATTGAACGCTTGATTTTATCCAAGCGTGGGTTTTCAAATTCTGTGATTGATACTCTGGTCCAAGCCAGAAAACCTGTGACTAGAAAGATTTACCATAAAATATGGAAAAAATATATCTGTTGGTGTGAATCCAAAGGATTCTCCTGGAGTAAGATTAAAATTCCAAAGATTCTCTCCTTTCTCCAAGAAGGTTTGGATAAAGGATTGTCAGCTAGTTCTCTAAAAGGACAGATTTCTGCATTATCCGTCTTGTTGCACAAACGACTGGCAGCTTTACCAGATGTACAAGCTTTTGTTCAGACTTTGGTTAGAATCAAGCCTGTTTACAGACCCATGACTCCTCCTTGGAGTCTAAATTTAGTTCTTTCAGTTCTTCAAGGGGTTCCGTTTGAACCTTTACATTCCATAGATATTAAGTTACTATCTTGGAAAGTTCTGTTTTTGGTTGCTATTTCTTCTGCTAGAAGAGTTTCTGAATTATCTGCTTTGCAGTGTGATCCACCCTATCTGGTGTTCCATTCAGATAAGGTTGTTTTGCGTACTAAGCCTGGTTTTCTTCCAAAAGTTGTTTCCAACAAGAACATCAACCAGGAAATAGTTGTTCCTTCTTTGTGTCCGAATCCAGTTTCAAAGAAGGAACGTTTATTACACAATTTAGATGTTGTTCGTGCTTTAAAGTTCTATTTAGAAGCAACAAAAGATTTTAGACAAACCTCATCCTTGTTTGTCGTTTACTCTGGTAAGAGGAGAGGTCAAAAAGCTACTGCTACCTCTCTC
Source organism: Bombina bombina (assembly GCF_027579735.1). Taxonomy (NCBI): domain Eukaryota; kingdom Metazoa; phylum Chordata; class Amphibia; order Anura; family Bombinatoridae; genus Bombina; species Bombina bombina. The sequence goes on from NC_069507.1 coordinate 204,797,455, forward strand.
TCTTTCTGGCTGAAAAGCATTATCCGCTTGGCTTATGAGACTGCCGGACGGCAGCCTCCTGACCGTATCACAGCTCACTCTACTAGGGCTGTGGCTTCCACATGGGCCTATAAGAACGAGGCTTCTGTTGACCAGATATGTAAGGCAGCAACTTGGTCTTCTCTGCACACTTTTGCAAAATTCTACAAATTTTATATTTTTGCTTCTTCGGAGGCTGTTTTTGGGAGAAAGGTTTTGCAAGCCGTGGTGCCTTCTGTTTAGGTAACCTGATTTGCTCCCTCCCTTCATCCGTGTCCTAAAGCTTTGGTATTGGTTCCCACAAGTAATGGATGACGCCGTGGACCGGACACACCAATGTTGGAGAAAACAGAATTTATGCTTACCTGATAAATTACTTTCTCCAACGGTGTGTCCGGTCCACGGCCCGCCCTGGTTTTTTTTTTTTTTTAATCAGGTTGAAAATGTTTTCTTTATACACTACAGTCACCACGGCACCCTATAGTTCCTCCTTTTTCTCCTAACCATCAGTCGAATGACTGGGGGGCGGAGCCAGAGGGGGAGCTATATGGACAGCTCTTGCTGTGTGCTCTCCTTACCTTTCCCTGTGGGGGAGAACATTTCCCACAAGTAATAGATGACGCCGTGGACCGGACACACCGTTGGAGAAAGTAATTTATCAGGTAAGCATAAATTCTGTTTTTGTTAAGTTGCCTAATAATTATGCACAGTAATAGTCACCTGCACACACAGATATCCCCCTAAAATAGCTATAACTAAAAACAAACTAAAAACTACTTCCAAAACTATTCAGCTTTGATATTAATGAGTTGTTTGGGTTCATTGAGAACATGGTTGTTGTTCAATAATAAAATTAATCCTCAAAAATACAACTTGCCTAATAATTCTGCACTCCCTGTATATATATATATGCACACATGCACGCAGACACACAAATATATATATATATATATATATATATATATACACACACACACACACATAAATACACACAGATATACAGTATATACATGCATGTACACACACACACATATATATATATATTTATATTTATATATATATATATATATATATATATATACACACATATACAGTATATACACACATGCATGCAGACACACACACACACACACACACACACATAGTATATATATATATATATATACACACACACATATATATATATATTTGCATACAAAGAGAGAAGCGCTCTACCAGGAACGAACAACAGCTCAGTGGCTTGTTCTATGGCGATTTACCACCCGGAAGCAACCTCTTTTAGACCAGTGTGCTTTTCACAGAAGAAAACTTTCCTGAAGTATATCAGTCTGATCCTGCCAAGTAAAGTCAGTCCAGCCCCGAAATACCAGGCAATTCTCCTCTGAACAAGGAACATGACAACCCCAGACGATCGTTTCGGCCTCCTATGGGCCTCGTCAGTGAGGTGCAGCCACACTCCTCTAAGCACACTGGGCAAGGAGTCCACGTCTGGTTTCCCCCATCACCCATAGGGAGACTTCCCCAGGGTCATAATAATTTGCATACAAAGAGAGAAGCGCTCTACCAGGAACGAACAACAGCTCAGTGGCTTGTTCTATATGGCGATTTACCACCCGGAAGCAGCCTCTTTTAGACCAGTGTGCTTTTCACAGAAGAAAACTTTCCTGAAGTATATCAGTCTGATCCTGCCAAGTAAAGTCAGTCCAGCCCCGAAATACCAGGCAATTCTCCTCTGAACAAGGAACATGACAACCCCAGACGATCGTTTCGACCTCCTATGGGCCTCGACAGTGAGGTGCAGCCACACTCCTCTAAGCACACTGGGCAAGGAGTCCACGTCTGGTTTCCCCCATCACCCATAGGGAGACTTCCCCAGGGTCATAATAATTTGCATACAAAGAGAGAAGCGCTCTACCAGGAACGAACAACAGCTCAGTGGCTTGTTCTATGGCGATTTACCACCCGGAAGCAGCCTCTTTTAGACCAGTGTGCTTTTCACAGAAGAAAACTTTCCTGAAGTATATCAGTCTGATCCTGCCAAGTAAAGTCAGTCCAGCCCCGAAATACCAGGCAATTCTCCTCTGAACAAGGAACATGACAACCCCAGACGATCGTTTCGGCCTCCTATGGGCCTCGTCAGTGAGCTGCACCTCACTGGGCTGGACTGACCTTACTTGGCGAGATCAGACTGATATACTTCAGGAAAGTTTTCTTCTGTGAAAAGCACACTGGTCTAAAAGAGGCTGCTTCCGGGTGGTAAATCGCCATAGAATAAGCCACTGAGCTGTTGTTCGTTCCTGGTAGAGCGCTTCTCTCTTTGTATGCAAATTATTATGACCCTGGGGAAGTCTCCCTATGGGTGATGGGGGAAACCAGACGTGGACTCCTTGCCCAGTGTGCGTAGAGGAATGTGGCTGCACCTCACTGACGAGGCCCATAGAAGGCCAAAACGATTGTCTGGGGTTGTCATGTTCCTTGTTCAGAGGAGAATTGCCTGGTATTTCGGGGCTGGACTGACCTTACTTGGCGAGATCAGACTGATATACTTCAGGAAAGTTTTCTTCTGTGAAAAGCACACTGGTCTAAAAGAGGCTGCTTCCGGGTGGTAAATCGCCATAGAACAAGCCACTGAGCTGTTGTTCATTCCTGGTAGAGCGCTTCTCTCTTTGTATGCAAATTATTATGACCCTGGGTAAGTCTCCCTATGGGTGATGGGGGAAACCAGACGTGGACTCCTTGCCCAGTGTGCTTAGAGGAATGTGGCTGCACCTCACTGACGAGGCCCATAGGAGGCCGAAACGATCGTCTGGGGTTGTCATGTTCCTTGTTCAGAGGAGAATTGCCTGGTATTTCGGGGCTGGACTGACCTTACTTGGCGAGATCAGACTGATATACTTCAGGAAAGTTTTCTTCTGTGAAAAGCACACTGGTCTAAAAGAGGCTGCTTCCGGGTGGTAAATCGCCATAGAACAAGCCACTGAGCTGTTGTTCGTTCCTGGTAGAGCGCTTCTCTCTTTGTATGCAAATTATTATAACCCTGGGGAAGTCTCCCTATGGGTGATGGGGGAAACCAGACGTGGACTCCTTGCCCAGTGTGCTTAGAGGAGTGTGGCTGCACCTCACTGACGAGGCCGAAACGATCGTCTGGGGTTGTCATGTTCCTTGTTCAGAGGAGAATTGCCTGGTATTTCGGGGCTGGACTGACCTTACTTGGCGAGATCAGACTGATATACTTCAGGAAAGTTTTCTTCTGTGAAAAGCACACTGGTCTAAAAGAGGCTGCTTCCGGGTGGTAAATCGCCATAGAACAAGCCACTGAGCTGTTGTTCGTTCCTGGTAGAGCGCTTCTCTCTTTGTATGCAAATTATTATGACCCTGGGTAAGTCTCCCTATGGGTGATGGGGGAAACCAGACGTGGACTCCTTGCCCAGTGTGTTTAGAGGAATGTGACTGCACCTCACTGACGAGGCCCATAGGAGGCCGAAACGATCGTCTGGGGTTGTCATGTTCCTTGTTCAGAGGAGAATTGCCTGGTATTTCGGGGCTGGACTGATCTTACTTGGCGAGATCAGACTGATATACTTCAGGAAAGTTTTCTTCTGTGAAAAGCACACTGGTCTAAAAGAGGCTGCTTCCGGGTGGTAAATCGCCATAGAACAAGCCACTGAGCTGTTGTTCGTTCCTGGTAGAGCGCTTCTCTCTTTGTATGCAAATTATTATGACCCTGGGGAAGTCTCCCTATGGGTGATGGGGGAAACCAGACGTGGACTCCTTGCCCAGTGTGCTTAGAGGAATGTGGCTGCACCTCACTGACGAGGCCCATAGGAGGCCGAAACGATCGTCTGGGGTTGTCATGTTTCTTGTTCAGAGGAGAATTGCCTGGTATTTCGGGGCTGGACTGACCTTACTTGGCGAGATCAGACTGATATACTTCAGGAAAGTTTTCTTCTGTGAAAAGCACACTGGTCTAAAAGAGGCTGCTTCCGGGTGGTAAATCGCCATAGAACAAGCCACTGAGCTGTTGTTCGTTCCTGGTAGAGCGCTTCTCTCTTTGTATGCAAATTATTATGACCCTGGGGAAGTCTCCCTATGGGTGATGGGGGAAACCAGACGTGGACTCCTTGCCCAGTGTGCTTAGAGGAATGTGGCTGCACCTCACTGACGAGGCCCATAGGAGGCCAAAACGATCGTCTGGGGTTGTCATGTTCCTTGTTCAGAGGAGAATTGCCTGGTATTTCGAGGCTGGACTGACCTTACTTGGCGAGATCAGACTGATATACTTCAGGAAAGTTTTCTTCTGTGAAAAGCACACTGGTCTAAAAGAGGCTGCTTCCGGGTGGTAAATCGCCATAGAACAAGCCACTGAGCTGTTGTTCATTCCTGGTAGAGCGCTTCTCTCTTTGTATGCAAATTATTATGACCCTGGGTAAGTCTCCCTATGGGTGATGGGGGAAACCAGACGTGGACTCCTTGCCCAGTGTGCTTAGAGGAATGTGGCTGCACCTCACTGACGAGGCCCATAGGAGGCCGAAACGATCGTCTGGGGTTGTCATGTTCCTTGTTCAGAGGAGAATTGCCTGGTATTTCGGGGCTGGACTGACCTTACTTGGCGAGATCAGACTGATATACTTCAGGAAAGTTTTCTTCTGTGAAAAGCACACTGGTCTAAAAGAGGCTGCTTCCGGGTGGTAAATCGCCATAGAATAAGCCACTGAGCTGTTGTTCGTTCCTGGTAGAGCGCTTCTCTCTTTGTATGCAAATTATTATGACCCTGGGGAAGTCTCCCTATGGGTGATGGGGGAAACCAGACGTGGACTCCTTGCCCAGTGTGCTTAGAGGAATGTGGCTGCACCTCACTGACGAGGCCCATAGGAGGCCAAAACGATTGTCTGGGGTTGTCATGTTCCTTGTTCAGAGGAGAATTGCCTGGTATTTCGGGGCTGGACTGACCTTACTTGGCGAGATCAGACTGATATACTTCAGGAAAGTTTTCTTCTGTGAAAAGCACACTGGTCTAAAAGAGGCTGCTTCCGGGTGGTAAATCGCCATAGAACAAGCCACTGAGCTGTTGTTCATTCCTGGTAGAGCGCTTCTCTCTTTGTATGCAAATTATTATGACCCTGGGTAAGTCTCCCTATGGGTGATGGGGGAAACCAGACGTGGACTCCTTGCCCAGTGTGCTTAGAGGAATGTGGCTGCACCTCACTGACGAGGCCCATAGGAGGCCGAAACGATCGTCTGGGGTTGTCATGTTCCTTGTTCAGAGGAGAATTGCCTGGTATTTCGGGGCTGGACTGACCTTACTTGGCGAGATCAGACTGATATACTTCAGGAAAGTTTTCTTCTGTGAAAAGCACACTGGTCTAAAAGAGGCTGCTTCCGGGTGGTAAATCGCCATAGAACAAGCCACTGAGCTGTTGTTCGTTCCTGGTAGAGCGCTTCTCTCTTTGTATGCAAATTATTATGACCCTGGGGAAGTCTCCCTATGGGTGATGGGGGAAACCAGACGTGGACTCCTTGCCCAGTGTGCTTAGAGGAATGTGGCTGCACCTCACTGACGAGGCCCATAGGAGGCCGAAACGATCGTCTGGGGTTGTCATGTTCCTTGTTCAGAGGAGAATTGCCTGGTATTTCGGGGCTGGACTGACCTTACTTGGCGAGATCAGACTGATATACTTCAGGAAAGTTTTCTTCTGTGAAAAGCACACTGGTCTAAAAGAGGCTGCTTCCGGGTGGTAAATCGCCATAGAACAAGCCACTGAGCTGTTGTTCGTTCCTGGTAGAGCGCTTCTCTCTTTGTATGCAAATTATTATGACCCTGGGGAAGTCTCCCTATGGGTGATGGGGGAAACCAGACGTGGACTCCTTGCCCAGTGTGCTTAGAGGAATGTGGCTGCACCTCACTGACTAGGCCCATAGGAGGCCGAAACGATCGTCTGGGGTTGTCATGTTCCTTGTTCAGAGGAGAATTGCCTGGTATTTCGGGGCTGGACTGACCTTACTTGGCGAGATCAGACTGATATACTTCAGGAAAGTTTTCTTCTGTGAAAAGCACACTGGTTTAAAAGAGGCTGCTTCCGGGTGGTAAATCACCATAGAACAAGCCACTGAGCTGTTGTTCGTTCCTGGTAGAGCGCTTCTCGCTTTGTATGCAAATTATTATGACCCTGGGGAAGTCTCCCTATGGGTGATGGGGGAAACCAGACGTGGACTCCTTGCCCAGTGTGCTTAGAGGAATGTGGCTGCACCTCACTGACGAGGCCCATAGGAGGCCGAAACGATCATCTGGGGTTGTCATGTTCCTTGTTCAGAGGAGAATTGCCTGGTATTTCGGGGCTGGACTGACCTTACTTGGCGAGATCAGACTGATATACTTCAGGAAAGTTTTCTTCTGTGAAAAGCACACTGGTCTAAAAGAGGCTGCTTCCGGGTGGTAAATCGCCATAGAACAAGCCACTGAGCTGTTGTTCGTTCCTGGTAGAGCGCTTCTCTCTTTGTATGCAAATTATTATGACCCTGGGGAAGTCTCCCTATGGGTGATGGGGGAAACCAGACGTGGACTCCTTGCCCAGTGTGCTTAGAGGAATGTGGCTGCACCTCACTGACGAGGCCCATAGGAGGCCGAAACGATCGTCTGGGGTTGTCATGTTCCTTGTTCAGAGGAGAATTGCCTGGTATTTCGGGGCTGGACTGACCTTACTTGGCGAGATCAGACTGATATACTTCAGGAAAGTTTTCTTCTGTGAAAAGCACACTGGTCTAAAAGAGGCTGCTTCCGGGTGGTAAATCGCCATAGAACAAGCCACTGAGCTGTTGTTCGTTCCTGGTAGAGCGCTTCTCTCTTTGTATGCAAATTATTATGACCTTGGGGAAGTCTCCCTATGGGTGATGGGGGAAACCAGACGTGGACTCCTTGCCCAGTGTGCTTAGAGGAATGTGGCTGCACCTCACTGACGAGGCCCATAGGAGGCTGAAACGATCGTCTGGGGTTGTCATGTTCCTTGATCAGAGGAGAATTGCCTGGTATTTCGGGGCTGGACTGACCTTACTTGGCGAGATCAGACTGATATACTTCAGGAAAGTTTTCTTCTGTGAAAAGCACACTGGTCTAAAAGAGGCTGCTTCCGGGTGGTAAATCGCCATAGAACAAGCCACTGAGCTGTTGTTCGTTCCTGGTAGAGCGCTTCTCTCTTTGTATGCAAATTATTATGACCCTGGGGAAGTCTCCCTATGGGTGATGGGGGAAACCAGACGTGGACTCCTTGCCCAGTGTGCTTAGAGGAATGTGGCTGCACCTCACTGACGAGGCCCATAGGAGGCTGAAACGATCGTCTGGGGTTGTCATGTTCCTTGATCAGAGGAGAATTGCCTGGTATTTCGGGGCTGGACTGACCTTACTTGGCGAGATCAGACTGATATACTTCAGGAAAGTTTTCTTCTGTGAAAAGCACACTGGTCTAAAAGAGGCTGCTTCCGGGTAGTAAATCGCCAGAGAACAAGCCACTGAGCTGTTGTTCGTTCCTGGTAGAGCGCTTCTCTCTTTGTATGCAAATTATTATGACCCTGGGGAAGTCTCCCTATGGGTGATGGGGGAAACCAGACGTGGACTCCTTGCCCAGTGTGCTTAGAGGAATGTGGCTGCACCTCACTGACGAGGCCCATAGGAGGCCGAAACGATCGTCTGGGGTTGTCATGTTCCTTGTTCAGAGGAGAATTGCCTGGTATTTCGGGGCTGGACTGACCTTACTTGGCGAGATCAGACTGATATACTTCAGGAAAGTTTTCTTCTGTGAAAAGCACACTGGTCTAAAAGAGGCTGCTTCCGGGTGGTAAATCGCCATAGAACAAGCCACTGAGCTGTTGTTCGTTCCTGGTAGAGCGCTTTTCTCTTTGTATGCAAATTATTATGACCCTGGGGAAGTCTCCCTATGGGTGATGGGGGAAACCAGACGTGGACTCCTTGCCCAGTGTGCTTAGAGGACTGTGGCTGCACCTCACTGACGAGGCCCATAGGAGGCCGAAACGATCATCTGGGGTTGTCATGTTCCTTGTTCAGAGGAGAATTGCCTGGTATTTCGGGGCTGGACTGACCTTACTTGGCGAGATCAGACTGATATACTTCAGGAAAGTTTTCTTCTGTGAAAAGCACACTGGTCTAAAAGAGGCTGCTTCCGGGTGGTAAATCGCCATAGAACAAGCCACTGAGCTGTTGTTCGTTCCTGGTAGATCGCTTCTCTCTTTGTATGCAAATTATTATGACCCTGGGGAAGTCTCCCTATGGGTGATGGGGGAAACCAGACGTGGACTCCTTGCCCAGTGTGCTTAGAGGAATGTGGCTGCACCTCACTGACGAGGCCCATAGGAGGCTGAAACGATCGTCTGGGGTTGTCATGTTCCTTGTTCAGAGGAGAATTGCCTGGTATTTCGGGGCTGAACTGACCTTACTTGGCGAGATCAGACTGATATACTTCAGGAAAGTTTTCTTCTGTGAAAAGCACACTGGTCTAAAAGAGGCTGCTTCCGGGTGGTAAATCGCCATAGAACAAGCCACTGAGCTGTTGTTCGTTCCTGGTAGAGCGCTTCTCTCTTTGTATGCATATATATATATATATATATATATATATATATATATATATATATATATATATACAGTATCTCACAAAAGTGAATACACCCCCTCACATTTCTTAAAATATTTTATTATATCTTTTCATGTGACAACACTGAAGAAATGACACTTTGCTACAATGTAGTGAGTGTACAGCCTGTATAACAGTGTAAATTTGCTGTCCCCACAAAATAACTCAACACACAGCCATTAATGTCTAAACCGTTGGCAACAAAATTGAGTACACACCTATGTGGAAATGTCCAAATTGGGCCCAAAGTGTCAATATTTTGTGTGGCCACCATTATTTTCCAGCACTGCCTTAACCCTCTTGGGCATGGAGTTCACCAGAGCTTCACAGGTTGAAACTAATGTCCTCTTCCACTCCTCCATGACGACATCACGGAGCTGGTGGATGTTAGAGACCTTGCGCTCCCCCACCTATGGTTTGAGGATGCCCCACAGATGCTCAATATGGTTTAGGTCTGGAGACATGCTTGGCCAGTCCATCACCTTTACTCTCAGCTTCTTTAGCAAGGCAGTGGTCATCTTGGAGGTGTGTTTGGGGTCAATATCATGTTGGAATACTGCCCTGCGGCCCAGTCTCTGAAGGGAGGGGATCATGCTCTGCTTCAGTATGTCACAGTACATGTTGGCATTCATGGTTCCCTCAATGAACTGTAGCTCCCCAGTGCCAGCAGCACTCATGCAGGCCCAGACCATGACACTCCAACCACCATGCTTGACTGTAGGCAAGACACACTTGTTTTTGTACTCCTCACCTGGTTGCTGCTACACACGCTTGACACCATCTGAACCAAATAAGTTTATCTTGGTCTCATCGGACCACAGAACATGGTTCCAGTAATCCATGTCCTTAGTCTGCTTGTCTTCAGCAAACTGTTTGCTGGCTTTCTTGTGTATCATCTTTAGAAGAGGCTTCCTTCTGGGACGACTGCCATGCAGACCAAATTTGATGCAGTGTGCGGCGTATGGTCTGAGCACTGAGAGGCTGACCCCCCACCCATTCAACCTCTGCAGAAATGCTGGCAGCCCTCATATATCTATTTAACAAAGACAACCTCTGGATATGACAGTGAGCATGTGCACTCAACTTCTGGAGTCGACATGGTGAAGCCTGTTCTGAGTGGAACCTGTCCTGTGAAACCGCTGTATGGTCTTGCCCACCATGCTGCAGCTCAGTTTCAGGTTCTTGGTAATCTTCTTATAGCCTAGGCCATCTTTATGTAGAGCAACAATTCTTTTTTTCAGATCCTCAGAGAGTTCTTTGTCATGAGGTGCCATGTTGAACTTCCAGTGACCAGTATGAGAGAGTGTGAGAGCGATAACACAAAGTTTAACACACCTGCTCCCCATTCACACCTGAGACATTGTAACACTAATGAGTCACATGACACCGGGGAGGAAAAATGGCTAATTGGGCCCAATTTGGACATTTCCACTTAAGGCTGTACTTACTTACAAAGTGTCATTTCTTAAGTGTTGTCACATGAAAAGATATAATAAAATATTTACAAAAATGTGAGGGGTGTACTCACTTTTGTGAGATACTGTATATATATATATATATATACAGTACATTGTATACACGCACACATGCTCTCACCCACACACATACGCAGTATATACACACACGCACACACACACACACACACACACATATATATGTATGCACACACATAGATATATATACACGCACACACATATATATATATATATATATATATACACACACGCACGCACACACGCACACACACACATAGATATATATACACACACACACACACATCTGTGAGAAAGACTTAGACTTTTTTGACAAAGCTCACAAAATGCCACTAAGCTCTTGATAGAACTGCCATTACATCATGCTTATTGATTTTGCGATGCACTTCTTCATTTTTTTCCACTTGTAATGGAAAGTGCCTCTTTAATACCTTTCTTCCACTTAATATTTGATCATAGTTGGCCAAAAAAGAAAAGTCTTAAGTATCATTTGAAAATGATCGGATTAAGTAAGATTTACTTATTTAATTACATTTTATTTAAACAAAATAGGAAATGAAACAAATGTGTGAAATAGATGTTCTCAGCCTTTCTATAACCCCCATACAGCTTTTTTTTTAGTTATTTCTATTTCTCAATTACTTCAATTTTACACTTTTCTACACATATGAAAACAGCCAAGACAAACATAGCGATATAAGTAATTAGAAGGAAAAAGAGCAAAAGTGGTTGTGTTTAATAAAATCTTTATTGTTTTAAAGAGTGTGGGAAACTGCTGTTTAAACATTTATGGTTATATGGGACATTGCATGTAATGTAATAAGGAACACACAATTTCTTTTTATTTAATCTATATTATCCTCTGACGATACCTCCAGAACTATATGTAAATAAAGCTTGTTTATACGTTCATCTGTATTTGAAGAATGACAAGTTTAGAGTTTTTGGTAAAAATGATTAAAGGGACAGTGTTCTGGGATTATTTTATCCTCTTACTGTGTTATCCATTTTACCCAATGGAAGTTATTAAATTATTTATAAATAATCAATTTACCTTTATTTTGCAAAATAAAATTGCTTCATTTGTCTGTTGTGTCCCTAACTGTACTGAGTTAGTGCATAAGTACTGGTCATAGAAAAGCTATGTAAACAATAAATTGGGATGTGGGGGAGAGGTACTAAAATGTTCATTTTTAATTGTTCTTTCTAAGTAAGGATCTTTGTGTATACAGCGGAAGTTAACCCAGTTGCCAATGGGAATGTCAGAGAAAAACTTGCCCAAAGAGAATTTTTATCATTTTTGCTAACACTCTGTTTAAACATAAAAAGATCTGATATATATATATGTAAAGTATATATATATATATATATATATATATATATATATATATATATATATATATATATATATATATATATATATATATATATATATATATATATATATATATATATATATATATACAGTATATATTTATATATATATATATATATATATATATATATATATATATATATATATATATATAGTGTGTGTGTGTGTGTGTGTGTGTGTGAAGCAAAACTGGGTTTTTCTTCCACCGCACATTTACTCCAGGGTTAAAAAAAGATGGTTCACCAGCCACAAATCCTCTTTATTCTTTTCCTTTCTGCCCTATTAAAAACTTGATTCCCCATCCGCTTAAAAAGTGCCCTTTTTAGCTGCTTTCCTGGCCATATGGATGTGTGTTATACCCGAGTTACCCCATACCTATCCTGGCTATGCTACCTTGTTAACAACCGGTAAGTACATAAGGGCTTATTGCTCGCACACCACATGACTGGAATGTACCAAACTTTTACAGCATGTGCACCTGAACTAGAGGCTATATGTTATTCCCGGGAAAGCTTATCTTCCAGTGGTATCTGAACCAAAGGGGGGGGGGGGGGAGAGCAGGGGACAGAATATTATTGGCTTTTGCATGTTTTCTTTTTACACTTTTTACTGTATAAAAACCCTGTGTGTTGATCATTAAACTGCATTTTCTTTACATCACTAAGTCTTGTCCGGTGTTTTAATGGTAGGAAAAGAGCTTATTCACTACAGAGCATAATCACTGGAAATAGGGCTATTAGTTGAGTATAGTAGCCTGGTCCCCGTAGCTCTCTGGTGGTACTTGAAGAAGGACGAATGGCACAGCGGGATGACCTGACCCTGACTTTAGTTCTCAATCCACTATTCCTTTACATTTGCAGCAGTGGTGAGATTTTCCCTTCTCTCCTGAGTGGGTCCAAACCCCTGCCAGGATCAGTCTCCATTGACCAGCAGGTACCCAATACATGGTGCATATCTAAGGCCACCTGAAAAAGACAACCTTCTTTAAAGATCTTCTAGAAGCCAGAGAAAAGGCTGCTGACAACAAGCATAAAGCCTCCCTTATTGCTGATCTGATGGAGTGTGATTAAGAGAGCAGAAGCTCCGCTGCTTCTAAGGAGTGTGGCTTCTCCAGAAAGGTCAGAGGCCTTCTAGCCTTATACAGGCCAAACCCCAGCCTGGAACTGATCTATGTTGCAGAAGAATAAGGAAGATGACATTGTTGGATTTTAACAGGACTTTGAAAGGCAATGTGTGCTTCTAAACATTGACCAGGAGCATTGGGTCACAATACTGGTTGGCAAACTGACCAGAAATTTTGCAGAGGAATACCGAGCTTAGAGCTATCCCGGACAGTCTAAGTCATGATTACAATTCAGTCAAGGAGCCGCTACTGGCCCGGTATGCCATCACCCTTGTGGCCCACAGAAGGCAGTTCGGGGAACTAAAGAAGAAAGAGCAGGATTGCCATGCTGAATGGGCTTATAAAATGTATAGCAAGCTTTGTCCAACTGGTGGCAGGGGTGCCGAGTCACTGCAGTAGAGGAAGGACTGCAACTTGTGCTAATGGAACAATTCTGCCGGATGCTCGAGAAGAGGCCTCTGAAATCAGCACTATCTGCCCCAACCCAGGGGACATGCTGATGGCCTTTCAAGGTAATTCAAAGTGAGCCCAGCAGATATACCAGGACAGACCACCACCGACCTGTCAAAGCATCTAGCCCAGTCTGCCGGACCTTCGGTGAAGGGGGAGCATTGTGATGCAAAACCAGGTGTTTCTTCCACAACACATCCACTCCGGGTTAAAAAGATGGTTCTCCAGCCGCAAGCCACTTTTATTCCATTCCTTTCTGCCATGTTAAAAACTTGATTTCCTATCCCCTCACAAAATATTCCCTCTTTTAGGTCCTTTCCTAGCTGTATGGATGTGTTTTGTTGTACCTGCAATAGCCCCTACCTATCCTAGCTATGCTATCTTGTTAACACCCAGTAAGTACAAAAGGACTTGTGACTCCCATACCATGTGACTGCAATGGACTAAACTTTCATGGAATGTGCACCTGAACTAGAGCTTAAAATGATACCAAGCACTTGGGGGTATAAAATGGGCAGGGCTAAATGGTATGTCTGGGAAAACTTATCTCCCAGTAGGATCTGGACCAAAGAGGGGGTGGGAGCAGGGGACAGAATATATTTGGCATTTGCATGTTTACAGTTTACACTTTTGTAGTGTATACAGTGGGTATTGAAAAGAATCACCCCCCTTGAAAATAATCATTTTTTTTGTTGCTTTGCAGCCTGAAAAAAAAGACAGACACAGTGTTTGGTAATACAGTTCTAATTACTCAGTGCAACTTATAACATCCAAGTGAAAGATATAACACCAACATGTCAGGCAAAAATAAAGACAATTCAAAAACAGAATCACTAAATTGGAAAAAGGATCACCCCCTTGTGCAGGGATAGGCACAGACAAAGGCTGTGGCGGACATTTTCAAAAGTGCAGATCTTAGTAAAGGACACCAAGGTACATTTGAAATTAAAAACATTACTTTATAGTGCTTGGTGTTATTATACTGATGCAGATACCACTGATCCTATGGCCAGCCCTCCTCTGGCTATACCTATGAGCCAGTGTCACTAATGTGTCTTTGTATAGTGCTTGGTGTGATTATACTGATGCAGATACCACCGATCCTATAACCAGCTCTTCTTTGGCTATACCCATGTGCCAGTGTCACTACTGTGTCATTATATAGTGCTGAGTGTTATTATACTGATGCAGATACATAGCCAGTATTTCCCTCAGGCTTTATTTATTCCATAACTTATTACCCAATATCGCTAGCAGTCTCTTGACAAGCCTCTAACTTTATTCACACTACTTTTTTTTTTGTATTCCTAATATTTAATCAGAAAGAAAACATATACTAAGGTTGTGGTGGACACTGCAAGGGCTAGTCACGGACACCAGTGTCCGTGTATGGACAACTTGCCTATCCCTACCCTTGTGTCAGTATTTTGTTGAACCATCTTTTGCTTTAACTACAGCCTTAAGTCTGTTCGGATACATCTCTACTAGCTTTGCACATCTAGACTGTGCAATATTTGCCCACTCTTCTATGCAGAACTGCTCCAGTTCTGTTACATTTGATGGTGACCGTTTGTGGACTGCATTCTTCAAGTCATGCACAGATATTCAATGGGGTTTAAGTCTGACTAGGCCATGCAAGGAAATTCACCCTTTTCTCCTTCAACCACTGTGTGGTCATTTTTGCTGTGTGCTTTGGGTCATTGTCATGTTGGAAGGTAAACCTTCTTCCCATTGACAACTTCCTGGCGGAGGGCAGCAGATTTTCCTTAATAATTTGACAGTATATTGCCCCATCAACTATTCCTTCTATCATGACAAGGGCTCCAGTGCCTGATGCAGAGAAACACCCCCATAACAGGATATTACCACCTCCATGCTTTACTTTAGGTATGATGTTATTTAGATGGTGAGCTCTATTGGATTTCTTCCAGACATATACTTTGGTGTTGAGGCAAAATAATTCAATTTTAGTCTAATCTGACCATAACACCTTTTTCTATGTGACAACGTGACCTCAGAATCTCCAAGGAGTGTTATTGCAAAGCTCAGTCATGACTGTATGTGGCCTTTCTTGAGGAGTGGCTTTTTTCTTGCAACCCTCCCACAAGCCAAATTTGTGGAGAATTTATGATATTGTTGTCACATGCACACAATGACCACTCTTTGTCATAAATTCCTGCAATTGCTTCAGAGTTGATGTGGGCCTCTTGATAGCCTCTCTGACCAGTTACCTCCTGGCTCTTTTATCCAGTTTGGAGCAACATCCTGATCCAGGGAGAGTCTGTGTTGTACCAAATACCTTCCACTTCTTAATAATAGACTTCACTGTGCTTCTAGGCATTATAAAGCATTATAAAGCCTTTAATATTTTCTTGTTTCCATCTTCTGACATGTGCCTGTCCACAACATTATTCTGGAGATATTTTGACAGTGCCTTGCCACCCATAGTTGAATGTTTGCTTCAGTTGCACTGCCAGGGACTGAGATGCTACAGGAAAGCTCTTTTCATGCTGAGCTAATCAATATGCCCACAGCTGATCACAGTTGAAGGTCAAATGGCTTTGTGTGTGCCATTGAGAAGGTGATTAGCTACACCTGATTGAGTTTACAAGTAATTTTTGGAGGGGTTTAACCTTTATCCAACCCAGTGATTCTGTTTTTGAATAGTCTTTATTTTTGCCTGACATGTTGGTGTTGTATCTTTCAAATGGATGTTAAAAGTTGCACTGAGCAATTACAACTGGATAAACAAAAAATGTATCTGTCTTTATTTCAGGCTGCAATGCAACAAAATGTGATTATTTTCAAGGGGGTGATTATTTTCAATACCCATTGTATAATCCCTGTGCGTTGACCATTAAAGTGTGTTACTCTCTATTGCACTAAGCCCTGTCTGATGTTTGTATGGGAGGGAAATAGCTTCTTCACTACAGAGCTTAATCACTGCATATAGGGCTATTAATCAAGTAGCCTGGTCCCTGTAGTGTATTTATATATATATTATGTTTGATAATTTTTAGGTCTTTATCTGCATCTATGCATATGACAATCATTTAGTATAACAGTAAAGATTGGGAAAGCAAGCCTCAATTAATTTGAGACATTATCTTACCTGGAACAGAGTAAGGAGCATCAATGAACCTAGCCCATTATGTATATTATTGGCTAGGTTCTAGGGAAAACTTTGCGGCTACCATAGAGAGCCTTTTTTACATTGTGCTTCTGTATTCTCTGGCATCAGTACAGTGCAATACATTCTTAATACGTAATGCATAATATTAACACTGTTATATTGCATTCTGTTTATATGATAAAGAACCAATAGTACATTTTATACAATAACTGTAATACACACCATTTTTGTTGCCCTCTTTTGTGTAGAACTTGCATTAATATACATCTATTTTGATAATATATTATTTAGTATACAAATATATATTTATTTATCTGAAAACAGCATATTAAATGCTACCTATTATACAGAAAAGGAAGTTACCAAATATATAATTATATTCATATCAAATGTCAAATGCTACCTATAAATACCTACACACATAAAGTTACATGGTTACATGTATATTTATTATTATTATTATTATTTTATAAAGAATGAGACATATTTTTTTAATGAATTCTAGTTTCTATGTTGCATTTCCAAAATTGCTCCCCTTGCATATATTCATTTTCTCAATTGCCTCCACTTTGATTTTTTGGCAATATTTCTAAATCTCTCACTGTGAGACATTTAGTCAAACTTCCATGAAACTCTAGAAAATGTCTGGCCAAATTAGGTACTATAATTGCTTTTTCTGGGCCAAATGATTTTGCAGTGGTGCTACATTATAACGTTCCTGTGTCGATATGCAAATAAAATGTACACCCCCATTTAATGCCACATTAGTTAATTATCATAACCGCGGTGCAAACTGAGCGCCATAAAAAAAATTGTGTTATAGAGGCACTTAACAAATAGAACTAAATATGATCTGTTGAAAATAAATAAATAAACACATAACTAAAAACAAAAACAATAATGACAGTTCTTTTGTATGGTGATATTTTATTTTGAAAGTTCTCTAAAACTAAAAAGTAAATTAAGAATTAAAAATATAACCATTATTAGATTGTTTACTATTAGTTGTTTCTTCGTCCATGTTTTATTATTTAGAAAGGAATTAATACACCAGCAACATGCCCTCTTGTTTCGATAGCACTTATCTGGATTAGGCAAAAGCACTAAATGCACATTAATACTTTATTTTTGAATGGATTAAATAGCTAGACACATGGGGAGCTTATAAACCCCATGCTGACCCATGTTTACATTAGAAACAAACTGCTAGGCTCTTTTTTATACATGTGAACACGAGAGCCACTTCAGTGGTTTTCCAGATGGAAATTAATGGGAAGAGTCGATTTTAGTGTAACAGCAAGCATTATTGGTAAATGGATTTTGGGGCTACTACTTGATGTTGTGGTTCTACCATGGACGGAAATATTTGATAAAAACAGAACATAACATTAGTTTTAAATCACCTGTTTCATCTCATAAGCATCTTGTGGAAAACTGTAAATTAATTTGTAACAATTACCAAAGTAAAATAAAATGAAACTGCATTTTCATTTATCTTTGTATATATTAGCACATACAGTAGTTTTGGTGTTTTCTTTTTTTTACTAAAATATTTTACATTCCAAATGCATAGTATTCTGTATGAATTATAAGAAATTGATGTGCCTTTATCACAGCTCATCATATATAGAGTAAAATATGTGGCTGAAAATATTTTAAACAGAAAAGCATTACAGTCTGTAATACTTTGATGATGAAGTGGTTTAGTGGTGTCTTGTACAATTAAATGATTTTTGTTGACTCAGAAGCAAACCTACTCAACAGAAGGGCCCTAGCGCAAAAAGCTTTTTGGGCCCACAACGGTAACACATTCTGCACACACCTGTGAATAGTCCGGCTGCTATGCCCCGCCCCCGTGTGATGTCATCTGTAGGCTCCACTACTAGACTTGTGTGTTGTCTTTGTGGCTGGGGAATTCGACTATAACTCCCAGGGATAGCTGCTGCATCAGGTGATCGGACTGGACCAATCCAGAAGTATAGCCAACAAGAAGAAATAATCTTGGCACTCTTGAGGTAAGCCGGTTTAAAAACAAAAAATGTTATTAAAGAAAATTAAAAAACAAGACATGTCAAACTTTTAGAGTAACAAGGACTGACTACAGGCTATGCCCCCCCAGCACTTGGGCCCTGGTGCCACTGCACCTGCTACACTAATAGTAGCTCTGCCCTTGTGTTGACTCCCAGAGAATAAGTTAAATTCCTGACAAGAGCAACCAACTAAGAACATTTTTTGTGACCATCATTCAATATAACTTCCCCCTTAGTTTATTGCAGGACTTTATTATTATTTATTATATATATATATATATATATATATATACAGGGAGTGCAGAATTATTAGGTAAATGAGTATTTTGACCACATCATCCTCTTTATGCATGTTGTCTTACTCCAAGCTGTATAGGCTCGAAAGCCTACTACCAATTAAGCATATTAGGTGATGTGCATCTCTGTAATGAGAGGGGGTGTGGTCTAATGACATCAACCCTATATCAGGTGTGCATAATTATTAGGCAACTTCCTTTCCTTTGGAAAAATGGGTCAAAAGAAGGACTTGACAGGCTCAGAAAAGTCAAAAATAGTGAGATATCTTGCAGAGGGATGCAGCACTCTTAAAATTGCAAAGCTTCTGAAGCGTGATCATCGAACAATCAAGCGTTTCATTCAAAATAGTCAACAGGGTCGCAAGAAGCATGTGGAAAAACCAAGGAGCAAAATAACTGCCCATGAACTGAGAAAAGTCAAGCGTGCAGCTGCCAAGATGCCACTTGCCACCAGTTTGGCCATATTTCAGAGCTGCAACATCACTGGAGTGCCCAAAAGCACAAGGTGTGCAATACTCAGAGACATGGCCAAGGTAAGAAAGGCTGAAAGACGACCACCACTGAACAAGACACACAAGCTGAAACGTCAAGACTGGGCCAAGAAATATCTCAAGACTGATTTTTCTAAGGTTTTATTGACTGATGAAATGAGAGTGAGTCTTGATGGGCCAGATGGATGGGCCCGTGGCTGGATTGGTAAAGGGCAGAGAGCTCCAGTCCGACTCAGACGCCAGCAAGGTGGAGGTGGAGTACTGGTTTGGGCTGGTATCATCAAAGATGAGCTTGTGGGGCCTTTTCGGGTTGAGGATGGAGTCAAGCTCAACTCCCAGTCCTACTGCCAGTTTCTGGAAGACACCTTCTTGAAGCAGTGGTACAGGAATAAGTCTGCATCCTTCAAGAAAAACATGATTTTCATACAGGACAATGCTCCATCACACGCGTCCAAGTACTCCACAGCGTGGCTGGCAAGAAAGGGTATAAAAGAAGAAAATCTAATGACATGGCCTCCTTGTTCACCTGATCTGAACCCCATTGAGAACCTGTGGTCCATCATCAAATGTGAGATTTACAAGGAGGGAAAACAGTACACCTCTCTAAACAGTGTCTGGGAGGCTGTGGTTGCTGCTGCACGCAATGTTGATGGTGAACAGATCAAAACACTGACAGAATCCATGGATGGCAGGCTTTTGAGTGTCCTTGCAAAGAAAGGTGGCTATATTGGTCACTGATTTGTTTTTGTTTTGTTTTTGAATGTCAGAAATGTATATTTCTGAATGTTGAGATGTTATATTGGTTTCACTGGTAAAAATAAATAATTGAAATGGGTATATATTTGTTTTTTGTTAAGTTGCCTAATAATTATGCCCAGTAATAGTCACCTGCACACACAGATACCCCCTAAAATAGCTAAAACTAAAAACAAACTAAAAACTACTTCCAAAAATATTCAGCTTTGATATTAATGAGTTTTTTGGGTTCATTGAGAACATGGTTGTTGTTCAATAATAAAATGAATCCTCAAAAATACAACTTGCCTAATAATTCTGCACTCCCTGTATATATACATACACATATATATTTATATGTATATATATATATATATATATATATATATATATATATATATATATATATATATATACCTATTAAATACTATAGAAATCATTATATTATGACTGAAGATAGTAAATCTCAGTACTCTGAGAAATCAGTGCAGAATATTATAAACAATTCTCTTTGAATAAAATAAAACCAAACACAAAAAGATTTTTATCACTCTCAACAGTCACTCACATGGAGTTTTTCATATGACCTTTAACCTCAAACATAAACTTCTTTCCATCACATTTCAGAATAGCAAATAACGGGTCATTCAGATCAAGATCATCTAGAAGACCCTTCCAAGGTAAGTTCGCTCACCTCTCATTTACAATTTTTTTTCCGTTTAAAAATAGGAGGCAGACTTACGCCTAGATTACGAGTTCTGCATTAGCCTTAAAAAGCAGCGTTAAGGGGCCCTAACGCTGCTTTTTAATGCCTGCTGGTATTACGAGTATGGCAGGTAGAGGCTCACTGCTCACTTTTCTTCCGCGACTTTTGGCTACCGCAAATCCCCTTACGTCAATTGCGTATCCTATCTTTTTAATGGGATTTGCCTAACGCCGGTATTATGAGTCTTGGAAGAAGTGAGCGGTACAGCCTCTACCTCCAAGATTACTACCGCATAAAAAAGTCAGTAGTTAAGAGTTTTATGGGCTAACGCCGGAACATAAAGCTCGTAACTACAGTGCTACAAAGTACACTAACACCCATAAACTACCTATGAACCCCTAAACCGAGGCCCCCCCCACATCGCAAACACTATAATAAAATTATTTAACCCCTAATTTGCCGACCGGACATCGCCGCCACCTATGTTATACTTATGAACCCCTAATCTGCTGCCCCTAACATCGCCGACACCTATATTATATTTATGAAACCCTAATCTGCCCCCCCCTATGTCGCCGCCACCTACTTACATTTATTAACCTCTAATCTGCCGACCGGACATCGCCGCCACTATAATAAATGTATTAACCCCTAAACCGCTGCAATCCCGCCTCGCAAACACTATAATAAATTTTATTAACCCCTAATCTGCCTCCCCCAATGTCACCGCCACCTACCTACAATTATTAACCCCTAATCTCCCACCCCAACGTCGCCGCTACTATAATAAAGTTATTAACCCCTAAACCTAAGTCTAACCCTAACACCCCCCTAAATTAAATATAATTTAAATAAAACTAAATAAAAGGTCTAAAATTAAATACATTAATCCTATTTAAAACTAAATACTTACCTATAAAATAAACCCTAATATAGCTACAATATAACTAATAGTGACATTGTAGCTATTTTAGGATTTATATTTATTTTACAGGCAACTTTGTATTTATTTTAACTAGGTACAATAGCTATTAAATAGTTAATAACTATTTAATAGCTAACTAGTTAAAATAATTACAAAATTACCTGTAAAATAAATCCTAACCTAAGTTACAAATACACCTAACACTACACTATCAATAAATTAATTAAATAAATTAACTACAATTATCTAAACTAAAATACAATAAAATAAAATAAACTATAGTACAAAAAAACAAACACTAAATTACAAAAAATAAAAAAATATTACAAGAATTTTAATCTTATTACACCTAATCTAGGCCCCCTAATAAAATAAAAAAGCCCTCCAAAATAAAAATATTCCCTACCCTATACTAAATTACAAAAGTAATCAGCTCTTTTACCAGCCCTTAAAAGGGCTTTTTGCAGGGCATTGCCTCAAAGTAATCAGCTCTTTTACCTGTAAAAAAAATACAAGACCCCCCCAACATTAAAACCCACCACTCACACACCCCTACTCTAAAACCCACCCGATCCCCTCTTAAAAAAAACCTAACACTAACCCCCTGAAGATCAGCCTACCTTGAGCCGTGTTCACCCAGCCAGGCCGAATTCTTCATCCAATCCAGGCGATGTGGTCCTCCATCCAGCAGAAGTCTTCATCCAAGCGAGACAGAAGAGGTCCTCCATCCGGCAGAAGTCTTAATCCAAGCGGGGCAGAAGAGGTCCTCCATCCGGCAGAAGTCTTCATCCATCCGCGGCTCCATCTTCAAGACCTCCGACGCGGAACATCCTCCTTGGCCGACGGACTAACGACGAATGAAGGTTCCTTTAAATGATGTCATCCAAGATGGCGTCCCTAAAATTCTGATTGGCTGATAGGATTCTATCAGCCAATCGGAATTAAGGTAGGAAAAATCCGACTGGTTGATTTAATCAGCCAATCGGATTGAACTTCAATCCGATTGGCTGATTGGATGAGCCAATAGAATTGACCTTGCATTTTATTGGCTGATCCAATCAGCCAATCAGATTGAACTTCAATCCGATTGGCTGATTAAATCAACCAATCAGATTTTTCCTACCTTAATTCCAATTGGCTGATAGAATCCTATCAGCCAATCGGAATTCGAGGGACGCCATCTTGGATGACGTCATTTAAAGGAACCTTCATTCGTTGTTAGTCCGTCAGCTGAGGAGGATGTTCCACGTCGGAGGTCTTGAAGATGGAGCAGCGGATGGATAAAGACTTCTGCCAGATAGAGGACCTCTTCTGGCCCGCTTGGATGAAGACTTCTGCCGGATGGAGGACCACATCGCCCGGATTGAATGAAGAATTCGGCCCGGCTGGGTGAACACGGCTCAAGGTAGGGTGATCTTCAGGGGGTTAGTGTTAGGTTTTTTAAGGGGGGATCGGGTGGATTTTAGAGTAGGGGTATGTGGGTGGTGGGTTTTAATGTTGGGGGGGCTTGTATTTTTTTTTTACAGGTAAAAGAGCTAATAATTTTGTGGCAATGACCCGCAAAAAGCCCTTTTAAGGGCTGGTAAAAGAGCTGATTACTTTTGTAATTTAGTATAGGGTAGGGAATTTTTTTATTTTGGGGGGCTTTTTTATTTTATTAGGGGGCTTAGATTAGGGGGGGTAGTTATCATTGCGTCTACTTTACCTGCCTTCGCAGGTTCAATACGCCCGCCTAAGCTCGCCTACCATCGCCGCCGCTGACCTGCAAAATTTCGCCTAAGTTATCAAAAAAGCTGTCAAAATGCCGCGCACCAAGTACGGGGTGATGAGCAGCGGACTGTGATAGTTATCACTCATCTGATCTCGCTGCTCTTCGGCTTTTTTACAGCTTTTTTGCTAGCCTGTCACTAAGCACCCACACTAAACTACACTGTTCTACCCCCTATACCGGCGCCCCCGGAGCGCCCCGCAACTAAATAAAGTTATTAACCCCTAAACCGCCGCTCCTAGACCCCGCCGCAACTCTTATAAATGTATTAACCCCTAAACTGCCGCTCCCAGACACCGCCGCCACCTACATTATACCTATTAACCCGTATCCTGCCCCCCTATACCGCCGCCACCTATAATAAAGTTATTAACCCCTATCCTGCCAATCCCGGACCTCACCGCAACTAAATAAATAGTTTAACCCCTAAACCGCCGCTCCCGGACCCCGCCGCAACCTATATTAAACTTATTAACCCCTATCCTGCCCCCCCTACACCGTCGCAACCTATAATAAATTTATTAAGCCCTGTAATTTAGTGGGGGTTTTTTTTGTACTATGGTTTATTTTATTTAATTGTATTTTAGTTTAGATAATTGTAGTTAATTTATTTAATTAATTTATTGATAGTGTATTGTTAGGTGTATTTGTAACTTAGATTAGGATTTATTTTACAGGTAATTGTGTAATTATTTTAACTAGGTAGCTATTAAATAGTTATTAACTATTTAATAGCTATTGTACCTAGTTAAAATAAATACAAAGTTGCCTGTAAAATAAACATAAATCCTAAAATAGCTACAATGTAACTATTAGTTATATTGTAGCTATATTAGGGTTTAGTTTATAGGTAAGTATTTAGTTTTAAATAGGATTAATTTATTTAATTTTAGACATTTTATTTCATTTTATTTAAATTATATTTAACTTAGGGCGGTGTTAGGGTTAGACTTAGTTTTAGGGGTTAATAACTTTATTATAGTAGCGGCGACGTTGGGGGCGGGAGATTAGGGGTTGATAATTGTAGGTAGGTGGTGGTGACCTTGGGGGGGCAGATTAGGGGTTAATAAAATGTATTATAGTGTTTGCGAGGCGGGATTGCAGCGGTTTAGGGGTTAATACATTTATTATAGTGGCAGCGATGTCCGGTTGGCAGATTAGGGGTTAATAAGTGTAGGTAGGTGGCGGCGACATTGGGGGGGCAGATTAGGGGTTAATAAATATAATATAGGTGTCGGCGATGTTAGGGGCAGCAGATTAGGGGTTCATAGGGATAATGTAGGTGGCGGTGGTGTCCGGAGGTAAATAAGTGTAAGATTAGGGGTTTTTAGACTCAGGGTTCATGTTAGGGTGTTAGGTGTAGACTTGGAAAGTGTTTTCCCATAGGAAACAATGGGGCTGCGTTAGGAGCTGAACACTGCTTTTTTGCAGATGTTAGGTTTTTTTTCAGCCAGCTCAGCCCCATTGTATCCTATGGGGAAATCGTGCACAAGCACGTTTAGCCAGCTTACCGCTACCGCTACGCTGGTATTGAGGTTAGAAGTGGAGCTAAATTTTGCTCAACGCTCACTTTTCTGAGGCTAACGCAGCCATTCAGAAAACTCGTAATACCAGCGTTGTTTAAAGGGACCGCTGGAAAAAAAAGGAGCATTAGCTCCGCAAGTTTTTACCGACAAAACTCGTAATCTAGGCATTAGTTTGTTACAGAATGGCAAAAATGACTGCAGATTCCTGGGTCTTACCAGCAGTAGCTGTCCTTCCATTAGATTTTATCAATACTCCATTCCAAAAGTCCATTCCCACTCCGATAACATTTTTCCAAGCATACCAATCTCTTTTAGACATAGAGATTTTAAATCTATTATCAAAACACGCCAACGAACTTGCTCCCTCCCAATAAATTTCTTTTAACAGCAACATATTTGTGGTAAAAAAAGACCTTCCTTTTGGTCTTTCTTCTGTTCCATATGTGTTCAGAAAGATTTTAAAACCTGTAGTTGCGTGGCTTCAGGAAACGGTAATTGGTTGGATCGTTTATTTAGATGACATTCTTCTGATTCATCAATATCCTTCTGTTCTCAAAGACCTTCTATCCACTACTATTAATTTACTTCAAACTATGGGTTTCTTTATCAACTACATGAAATTTTCTCTTGTTCCTTATTAGAACCTAATTTTTTTAGGTTTCAATATAGACATGATTTCTATAACTATCAACCTACCTCTATACAAAACCAAGAAGATCAAGAAAGAAATTTGTTACATCCTCAACAAACAAAAATTTCCTATTCGTCTACTTGCTCCTTCATTATAGGGCTCTTCAGAAACTTAAGATATTTATCTTTAAAAAGGCTATTCTTATCAACACATGATAAGAAGAACTGAATCGGTGGCGGTGGCAATGCTATTTTTGGCAGTTCTCCAGATTTGGTCATATAATCCGATGCAAGCAAATCTGGTTGGGGAGCAAGATACAGACCTCTAAATATTGGAGCAAAATGGTCTTATTCAGATAGACAACTTCATATCCACTGTTTAGAACTGCTAGCAGTTGCTTTTGCTGTGAAGAGCTTTGTCAAACACAATCATACTATCTCAATATTACTACGTCTGGAATACGTGCTGTCTAATATATCAATCGTCTTGGAGGAACAACCTCAAAAACTTTATTAGATTTAACAAAACATTTAATTCATTGTTGTCTTTCTCAGAATAGCTCTTTTTCAGTCAGAATATATTCCTGGCCTCAACAATCAGATTGGGGATCCAGATATCTTATCGTATTACAGGGACAGGAAGTTTAATCTTTTAATTTTCAAAAGTTTCATCATTTAAGAGGTCATTTTACAATATACTTTTTATTTGCTTCTTGTCTGAATTATCAAATCCTCCCTTAATTAAGCTAGAGACCGGATACAGAGACTGTTGCCATAGATGCATTTCTTCATAAATGGCCCAATCAAGAAGCTTATGCCTTACATGAAGAACAACATCTTTTTATACTTCTATTTTCTATACCTATTTTTACAAACAATCTTAATTGTGTGTGGTATGGTACGTTGTTTTAAAGAATATAAATGTAGAACTCTGTCTCTAAGAACACCTTCTTCTAGACAATTTCTAAACTCGTATGCTGTCCCTCATTTACCTGTTTCTTCTCCTACTTTTAGTAGATAGGTTGAGTGGGTTATGGTAGAGGCTGGTGTTAATCTAGATTATTCCATCACAAATTTAGAATAATCAAGATCTTATTAAAAGGCCAGAGACCCATATTTTGCTTGTTTACAGCAAAAATAGAATTATGTTACCAGCTGATGTGGAATAGAATGAATAGGCTTAAAATAAAATTGTCTAAAGTTTTAGCTGAAGACCAATCTGCACCATTCAAAATGTCTTGAAGAAAAGCAGGTTTGCAAAAAGCTTTAGAAGCAGAAGTTCCTGTGATAGAATAGCGTGAAAAATTATGATTTTATTAAAGAGATATAGACAAGTATTTACCCTCCTCTTTATATTGTTTTATTCCATCCATATTTGTGTACATTTTTCATATTATATTTCTAATATTTTGTTTATCTCTTACAATTGCGTAACCTTCCAGTTTCTGGAAATTTGTTCTCCTTCTTTGGCATCAAAGAGGAGTAAATACCACCTGTTGGACATTTTTTTTTTCAAAAAGCTTTATTGAAGTGAAACAATTATACAAAATCCTGCTGAGAGGATGCATAAAAGATGTACAAACAAAGATTTCTTAACAGCAGCGTTGAAAAACATATCATTCACGTCTATATACACGTGTTGGACATTTTATATTTAGACTCATCTGATTAATCACTACTCTCTCTGACCACTCATCACTGTCTGTATTTTTTGGGTAAAATGTTTGTATTCTTTAAAATGCTGGCTGAGCAGTAAAGGAAAAGTTAATATCAATAAACCCATCTCTGTCTCTTTAATACAATTGTAAACTATTCACTTTATTGTAGTCTTGCTGTATAGTATGAAAGGTGCCTCCAGGTGCTGGCTATTGGTGTTCTAGAGAGTTCTAGAATGTTTATGAATGTTTTCTGATGTTCAACTTCAATAAAAAAAATGTCCATTAAAAACACTAAAGGGACAGTTCACCCAAAAACTTTCTCCCCTTTAAATTATTCCCAATGATCCTTTTTACCTGCTAGAGTGTATTAAATTGGTTGCAAGTAGCTCCTTTACTCATATTTCAGCATTTGAAATAGCTGATTTAGCTTGTGGTTTCCCAACTTATACTGAAAGTTTTGATACTGGCGTATACGCTATTGACAAGCCTAAGTAAACACAGCCAGCAGAAGAGATTACACCCTCAGTGGGGGGCATGATAGTTAAGTAATAAAATGATAATTTTCCATTGTTCTCTCTATGTATTGAGCTTTGGTGTTCCAGACAAATATAAGATAAGGAAGCAAGTGTGTGTACATAAAAGTGATAACAAAATGAGATCTGATATTACCTGAAGCTCAACCCATTGTAATAGGCTGTGGTTTCAAAGCACAAAACCAGCTACTTCATATACACAAATAAACCCGAAAATGCAATTTCTCAAATATTTTATACTCTGCAGTTGGTATAACAAGTCATTTAAAATACATTAATGGAAAAACAATTTTACAGTGTACTGTCCCTTTAAAAGTACAGAAAAAAACTAAACTAAACTAAACCTTTATGATTCAGATAGGACATGCAATGTTAAATAACATTACGATATTTTTTTGATATCTAGATTGCTTTGTTCTCTTGGTATGCTTTGTTGAAAAGCATACTTAGGTAGGCTCAGGAGCAGCAATGCACTACTGGGGGCTAACTGATGATTGGTGGCTGCATATATGTGCCTCTTGCCATTGGCTCATCAGGTGTGTTCAACTAGGTCCTAGTAGTGCATTGCTGCTCCTTCTACAAAAAGATACAGAATGAAGCAAATAATAATAGAATTATGAAAGTAAAATGTAAAAGTTTAAAATTATATGTCCTATCTGATTCATAAAATAAAATGTCGGATTTAAAGGGACAGTCTACCATAGAATTGTTATTGTTTTAAAAGATAGATAATCCCTTTATTACCCATTCCCCAGTTTTGCATAACCAACACAGTTATATTTATATACTTTTTACCTCTGTGATTACCTTGTATCTAGGAACCTTCTTCCAGCCCCCGATCACATGACTGTGACTGTTTATTATCTATTGTCTTAAATTTATCATTGTGTTGTGCTAAATCTTAAATAACCCCCTGTGCCTGAACACAGTGTTATCTATATGGCCCACGTGTTGTGTTAAAAAGAGATTTAAAAAGCATGTGATAAGAGGCAGCCCTCAAAGGCTTAGAAATTAGCATACGATTCCTACCTATGTTTAGTTTAAACTAAGAATACCAAGAGAAAAAAGCACATTTGATGATAAAAGTAAATTGTAAAGTTGATTAAAATTAAAAGTCCTATCTGAATAATGAAAGTTTAATTTATACTAGACTGTCCCTTTAAAGGGACAGTCTAGGGAAAATTAAACTTTGATGATTCAGATAGGACATGCAATTTTATAACAACTTTCCAATTTACTTTTATCATCAAATTTGCTTTGTTCTCTTGGAATTCATTTTTGAAAGCTAAAGCTAGGTAGGCTCAAACTGATTTCTAAACCGTTGAAAGCCTCCTCTTATCTCAATGCATTTTGACAGTTTTTCACAGTTAGACAGTGCTAGTTCATGTGTTACTTGTGAGAGGGCACTGATTGCCTAAATTGCAAGTCTGTCAAAAGAAGAGATACGGATAAGCGTTGAGGAATCTGTTGGCGCTCAACAAATACCTGATAATAATAATAATAATAAAGGGACAGTCTGCAGAGGTTTAAATACAAGGTAATCACAGAGGTAAAAAGTATATTAATATAACCATGTTGGTTATGCAAAATTGGGGAATGGGTAATAAAGGGATTATCTATATTTTTAAACAATAAAAATTCTGGAGTAAACTGTCCCTTTAACAAAGCAAACGTGAGCTGAATTAAGCGGAAGGAGCGGAAGGGGCGGAGCCACGCATGGTGTCAGCGTGGCGATACTCAGAGCGGGAAGGAATACAACCGCTTCCTAATACACCGGCAAGCCATCCTTGGGGCCGTGGTTCTTTAGACGGCCGGCGGATACCAAAGCTCTGGCAGAGAGCAGCTTGCAGTCCGGATCTTACGCAGGGGAACAAGGCTTCTTCCCCAGGCCTATGCTGACCGATATCTGGCCCGAGGTTAAAGGCATCACTGAGGAGGTCACAGGAGACACAGTGCTACAATGCAAACAACGGTGAGACCAAACGGCTGAAAACAACGGACTCAAGAGTGGTGAACTGCACAAATGGTCACGCTAGCAGTATGACAAGCCTGGAGACCCGTTGTGACAAAGAGGTATCCCAACCGCGATTTGGTGGACTCTGGTAAGGTAACTGGAGGGGGGTACGCTGTAAGATAAGAAAGCCGCAATCTTCCACAGTCCCTGCAGAATTAAAACAGCCCATCCGCAATTTGATGGACACTAGTAAGAGAGCTGGTGAGGGGCGAAAGACTGCAGAGAAGTGAGACACTTACAAAACGTCTATAGAAAGGAGATTAAAGCAGTAAATTGGCCTTGGCTGTGTATCAATATGGAATATCTGGTGGATTAGAGCTTTGTCATACTGGGGAACTTGCAGCAATATTAATCTTAGACCCAGGAACTGATTAACTGTTAAAATCTTGGCTAAAATCTATAAAGGGCCCTACTGGAGTGATATCTTTACGGAACAATCTGCTGTAATAATCAAAGGAAATGGTAGAGAGCCCTGTCACATTGAACTGGCAACTATATTTATAGACAGGGACAAAAAGGTTTCAAAAAGATCTTATGAGTGCATGATAAACCCTAATCATGGCAGTCTTACTAAAATAAGGCTGCATTCTGTGTTGAATAATCATCTGCTTATTGTTTCCAAAGAGTTTAATCTAAAGTTTGCAGTGTTTTTTTTTTTTTTTTTTTTATTAGAGTTGAACATGTAATGATATTGGTTGGTTAAATGCAAAGAAAGAAAAGGAATTGCTAAAATCTATTTACATGTTGTACATACCCTGCACCACTAACTAGAGATAGTAACTTTTAAAAGAAGAAAAAAACAGGAAAAAGAGGAAAGAAAAAAAGGGGGAAAAAAAGGAAAAAAAAAAAAAAAAAATTTCCTTTAGATGGGTTTACCCTATTGTATTTCACTATGCCTGCATAAATTTTTTTCCTTGTATTTATCTCACTAAAAGTATTCCACAGGCCACTTATATTTATTTACCGTTTTGAATAAGAAGGCCTGAATGATTGAAACTTAGGCTTACTAGGTTTGAAATTACACATAGCATTAAGGTATATTATTTTGGGAGTAGTTGAAACTTGCTTAGTTAGGTTTGCTTTTGGAGGGGTTTACTCTCTTGCATGTCATGATGCATATATAAATCCTCTTTATTGCACAGATCTTCTTAAAGGTTCCCTATAAGTCACTCATATTTGCTGCCCAGAATAAGAATGCTTGAGAAGAGTGGAACCTAGGCTTACCAGGGGTGGAAATATCTATAGAATTAAGATAAATTTGTGGAGGGTATCTGATATTGGATTAGCTGCTTTGTTATTTTCTAAACTAAGTAGACTTAAGGAATGTTTTTTCTTCCATTTTTCCTCTTCCTATAAGGACAATTGACTTGTATGTACAAAAGGGAACGTGTGCGCACGTGTAGTTAAAAACATATATATATGTAGGACACAGTCTAACACAAGTACCCATAATTTCTTATTTTTCAAGTTCTTTTGTTTAAGCACTTATTTTTTTGCTGTTTGTTGCCTCTTACCCTATCTTTCTCTCTTTTCAAGTAATAACACATCGCATTAAACTTACTGCATATGGAGAGATTTATCACCAATTACAAGACACAATCACCAAACATGCCAGTCAAAGCCAGAGATAGGAAAAATAGAACTAGTACTGACAACGCAGGGAATCTGCCTTTAACAACCAATACAGCAGACACTACCAGCCTAGAATCACAGGATATAGTAAAACAGATAGCAGAACTTATGCTACCACAATTTGATCAAATCAAAGCAGATATAAATAATTTGACAATAGAAATTAAACAATTTACATTAAGACTTAATGAAGCGGAACAACGTATATCCGATCTAGAAGACGCTAAGATAATGCAAGAGCACATAATGAAGGAACAGAACACACAGATAGCAAGCTTACAATATAAACTAACTGATTTAGAAGACCGTTCACGTTGCAATAATGTTAGAATTCTGGGCATACTAGAAGCGAGTGAACCTCAAGATTTAATACACCTGGTTTCACTGTTAATACCCCAGAGACTTGGAATAACACCTAATTTATTACCACTAATAGTCGAAAGAGCCCATCGCTTAGGAACACCTAAGACCTTACCAGATGGAACAACTAAAACAAGACCGATCATAGCCAGATTTTTAAATTTTCAGGATAAGGTAAAATTTATGCAATGCTATAGACAGAAAGCGCCATTAATTTTTGAAGGTAAATCTATCCTAATGTTTCAGGATTACTCATCTGAGACATCACAAAAACGGAAAGAAGTAACCCCAATATGCACAAAATTAATTCAGGCAGGGATTAAAGCTACGGTCATCTATCCAGCAAAGATTAAGATTTTAACAGAGGGAGAAAATAAGATACTTAATACCCCAGAGGAAGCCAAGGAATTTGCAAAATTGAAAAGCATTGCACTTTAAATTGAACAGGAATAAAGAGAATGATATTAAATCACTTATAAATATGTTAATATGGAGTGTCAAAGTATATTGTTTATTGTGCTGAATTCGGCCAAGGAGCCTGATGCGGTTCAGTATTATTGTTTTTTAACTGTGTCTTATTGTTTGGTGGTGGAGTTTTGTCTTTTTTTTTTTTTTTTTTTTTTTTTTTTTTGGTGTTCTCTCCGAACCCCTCCTCTCCCCCCCCCATTACACACCCCTCTTTTTATGGAAAGATCTTAGTGTCAGATAACCTATATATTTAAAAATGAATAATATACTTAACCTTGCTTCTTGGAATGTGGGGGGGATAACCTCACCACAGAAACGCAAAAAGATATTAAAACAGCTAAAAAGATATAAAGTAGACATTGCTTTCCTTCAAGAAACGCACTTGAATGAAATCGAACTAGGTAAACTCAAAACTGACTGGGTAGGCGAAATAGTGGGTACACCGTGCTTGAATAGGAAAAAAGGGGTCGCTCTTCTGTTTCATAAAAAAATTAAATTTAAAGTACTTAATACGGAGATAGATCAAGATGAGAGATATCTTATCATGCAACTTGAAATAGCAGGGACGAGATTTACATTTTGTAATATTTACGGCCCTAATAAAACAGATAAAGCCTTCTGGGCAAAGTTACAAAGAAAACTACTACCCCATTTTTCAGAGAATCTAATTGTGGCAGGCGATCTAAACTTAGTTAAATACCCCACATTAGATAGATTAAAGCCATCACTAAATAAAAATAGTAAACAAGAAACGAAAATATTTAAAAACTTTTCTAACTTACTACATCTTAACGACATCTGGCGGATTCAAAATCCAGACCTGAAAAAATTTACATGTGAATCACACGCACATCGCACATTGTCTAGATTAGACTATTTTTTAGTAAGTGATAAAATGTTGCGTTTAGAGTTGAAACCCGAAATACAAGAAATACTCATTTCAGACCATGCCATTATTACTTTGCACATTAAATTTTGTAACCCACAGGAAATGAATCTTGGTAGGTTTTTTTTTCCCAGGCATCTTGTTTCAAACACACAATTTAAGGCATGGATAAGATTAAAATGGATAGAATTCATGCAGAATAATGAAACAAGTGAAGTTAAAACAGAAATACTCTGGGAGACTTTTAAGGCAGTGATAAGGGGTGAAATAAAAGCATACTTGGTAGTACAAAAACGAAAGCAAATGGCCAGGGATTTAGAACTTGCCTCACAGTTACGTAATGCGTTTAATTCCTATATTAGTGATCCATCCGAAGTGCTCTGGTTATCATATCAAAAAGTTAAAAAAGAAAGAGAATTATTTCTGACACAAAAGGTGGCACAAGATGATCTCAGGAAGAGGTTTTTTTTCTATAGACATGGGGGAAAAGCAGGTAAAGCTTTAGCCAATCTAACTAGAGCAAAAAAAAAGAAGGAACCAATTACAGCCATTAAGACCACAGAAGGTCGTATTATAAATAAACCAGCAATTCAAAGTTATATCTGTACATACTTTAAGGAAGTCTACTCAGAGACAGCAATAGATACGCAAGCTAAAAATGAGTTCTGGGAAAAAATAAGGGTCCCAAGGCTAGATAAATCGAGTTTGGATGAACTAAATCTCCCCATCACTCCACTTGAAGTAACTAATGCAATTAAAAAATTGGCAGCTAATAAAGCTGCTGGCCCAGACCAACTCCCTGCCGAACTCTATAAACTACTTGCGGAGGATATTTCCCCACTATTAGTTTCCTTATTTAACCAATTTTTTATTAAAAATAACTTACGGTCAAAATATTTTGCGGCATCACTTATAACTCTGATACTTAAAAAAAACAAAAACCCAGAGGAAATAGGTTCATATAGGCCGATCTCACTATTAAATAGTGACTATAAACTTTTAATGTCTATAATGGCACATAGATTTAAACAAGTCATTGGATCCCTCATTCACAAAGACCAGGTGGGTTTCATGCCGGGCCGAAACTCATCACGCAACTTATGCAAACTCCAGCTAGTATTAAATACATATCAAAAACAAACAGAAAGGAAATTATATACCACAGACATAGACGCAGCAATAGTATCAATTGATGCAGAGAAGGCCTTCGACTCCATAACTTGGGACCATCTATTTACAGCATTAAAAAAGTATGGAGTCGAGGGCCCTTTCTTTCAATTTATACAAGCATGATATCATTTATCGTCTGCCGCAGTTATTATCAATGATACTACTACAGACTACTTTTCTTTAAACAAGGGTTCAAGGCAGGGATGTCCATTGTCCCCCTATCTATTTAATCTAGCGCTCGAGCCTCTGGCTATCCAGCTCAGAAAAGAATTGGAGGGAATTAAAATAGGTAAAAGAAAGATAACAACATTGCTATATGCGGACGATTTATTAGTACTATTATCCAATACAAAAAAAAATATCCCCGCCCTAAATCAAATACTACGAGATTTTGGGGTCTTTTCAGGCTATAAGGTCAACCTTACAAAAACAGAAATTTACTGGCTAAATAAAAATAAGGACTCATTACAAATCTCCCCTTTTAAAGAAGCAAAAGATCACTTTACTTATTTGGGTATTAAACTGTCAACTAATTTTGAAGACTGGTATGATTTTAATTACCCACCAATCTTCCTTAAAATAAAACAATATATGGAAAAGTGGGCCAAATTTAAACTCATGTTGACAGGCAAAATCAATCTAATTAAGATGCTATTATTTCCCAAATTGTTGTACCCAATGCAAAACCTACCAATATTAATAAAAAAAAAGGATCTTAATAGATTTAAACAAGAATGTATACAATTCCTATGGGGGGAAAAAAGAAAGGCAATCTCATACAAGAAACTCATGCTGTTTAGAACCGAAGGAGGGCTAGCGTTACCCGACATAGAAATGTATAATTTAGTCTGTATGGGCAAGATTGCCTTAGACTGGCTGACTGAAGCTGATTATTATGCAGCTCTGCCGTTAGAAAGAGTCTTAGTATACCCATTTTCCCTTACTGCCCTCCTTCATATACCTAGAGATAAATGGCCTTATAAAATTAAATATCTGCCTACTGTCCAGATGGTAATTATTGCATGGCAGAGAATACTACAGATCTTCGATATTGATAGTTCTTTCTCCATTTATCTACCCATATTGGGAAATCCTAATTTTAAACCAGCACTGGATTCAAGTATATTTAAGACCTGGGCTCAAAAAGGGATTACCAAGGTATATCAATTTATAGATAAAGAATTATGGACCTGTAAGACCTTTACTAAAATAAAACAAGAGTATGAGATAAAAAACAAAGAATTCTACGCCTTTCTACAAATTAGGCATTATCTACAGGAAATACTACAAAGTAATCTGGCGATAGATGCCTGGGACCCAATAGAACCTATTTTAAATCTCTTTAAGGCAGGCAGGTATAGTATCTCAACAATATATAGGCTGATTATTTCTAATAATGGCTTCAATAACCTACAAAAACTAGCAGAAAACTGGCGGGTTTCGCCAGAAAGAATCCAAGAAAGCTTTAACCTTATAGATAGAGCAACAGTCTCCACCTCATGGAGGGAGACACATACTAAATTTATAAATAGAATCTATATTACTCCACAGGTAAAGGCCAAATGGGATAAAACTATACCACCCTGCCAGAAGTGTAAGAATAATAGCGCAGATTTGCAACACTGTTTCTGGTACTGTTATAAAGTTAAAAAATTTTGGTGCAAGATAGGTAACTGGGCTAGTAAAATTAATCAATGTAATTTTCAAATAACGGATAAGAATGTTTTCTTTTTCATTAATCAAGAAGAGACAGCTCTTAAAAACATCCGCCAATTGAATACTATAATCATTACAGGAAGGCTTTTAATTCTGAAATTTTGGAAGTCTAAAAAAGCCCCAAGTTTGAAAGAATTTAAGCAAAAGCTCCAAAATCAAATTATTTTGGAACAAATGGATACGTCAGTAAACTCAGAAGCTCAGGTCAAGAGATTTTTTTGCAAATGGAAAAGTGTAATTGTTGATATACCAGAAAACATGCAGAGACAGATAATTACACCTTTTAGGGGTACAATATATATGGAACAAGCTATAGCGAATAACGAATATCCTGGGTAGTCAGCCATTGGGGGTCGGTGTGGAGACGGGAGACAGAGGGGTTCGGAGAACTATTTTTTTTTATTTTTTTTTGTGTGTCTTGTGTGGTTCTGTTTTGTCTTGTTTTGACTCGTTTTTGGTTGTATCTCATTTTTATGATATAAGAAAATTCCCAATTTCAACATGCAAATAAGGTTTTGGTAACAATTATTGATTCCACAGAAGTATCTTCCTTCTCTCATTAATGTAATTAGATACACATTTACAAATGCATGGAAACAGTGTGTTTTGTTTAAATCTATGTATAAAACTGTGTCGACAAAAAGTGTGTTGTGATACCAAGAGTAAGTGTATCGACTGTACTAGGGACTCCTGATGTTCTTATTCTGCCTTATTTTCTTTTTCTTTTGTTCTTACCAATGGAATGGAACGTTGAATTGGTCAATAAATAATTATAAATAAAAAAAACAAACAAAGCAAACGTAAAACTATAAAAAAACAACCAACCAATGAAATAAATAATGAACTACAACTTAAACGTGCTAAACACTTATGTCATCAACAGTTGTAAATGACAAAATATAGAATATACATGATAATGCACAATTATCTAGAATTAGACTCAACAATATTGACCTTAATTACACTCCACACAGCATGGAAACAGTCACTAATAATTAGATTAAAATGAAGTTATTATGGGTTTTCCCAGGAATATCTATATTAAAAAATCAATACATTTCATACACCAAACTCTTAATTTAAAACCATTGTACCTTGCAAAAATGATTATACAGTATCATACTTTTTAACTTACAAACAAAAAAACATGCAGTATAGCGATCTCAACACAAATTAGTTACCAAATATAGCCAAACAGATTTTAAAGGGACATTTGAAGTCAAAATTAAACATTTGTCATTCAGATAGCAATTTTAAACAATGTTAATACTATTATCTAATTTAATTTGTTCTCTTGGAATGCTTTGTTGTAAAGCATGCCTAGGTAGGTTCAGGAGAAAAAATGCACTTCTGGGAACAGGCTGTTAATTGGTGGATTTACATATATGATGTGTTAAAGGGACACTGTACCCAAAAAAAATCTTTTGTGATTCAGATTGAGCATGACATTTTAAGCAACTTTCTAATTTACTCCTATTATCAAATGTTCTTCTTTCTCTTGGTATCTTTATTTGAAATGCAAGAATGTAAGTTTAGATGCCAGCCCATTTTTGGTGAACAACCTGGGTTGTCCTTGCTGATTGGTGGATAAATTCATCCACCAATAAAAAAGTGCTGTCCAGAGTACTAAAACAAAAAAAAAAGCTTAGATGTCTTCTTTTTCAAATAATTATAGCAAGAGAACGAAGAAAAATTGATAATAGGAGTAAATTAGAAAGTTGCTTAAAATTGCATGCTCTTTCTGAATTACAAAATATGTTTTTTGGGTACAGTGTCCCTTTAAGCTTGCTCCCAGTAGTGCATTGCTGCTCCTTCAAAGGATACCCAGAGAATGAAGCAAATATTAGAAATAACTTTGAGAATTGTTTAAATTGTATGCTCCATCTGATTATATATATATATATATATATATATATATATATATATATATATATATATATATATATATATATATATATATATATATATATATATATATATATATATATATAAATAAAGGCAAAGTTCAGTATCTGCACTCTCACCACCTCTCCACAACTGCCAGGGTGCTCTTAGTAGTATGTAGCAGCAAATGATTTCAAGCACTCTCTGGGCTTCTGACAACAAATATAAATTTTATTAAAGTATTTATATTTGTTGTCAGAAGCCCAGAGAGTGCTTGGAATTATTTGCTGATTATATATATATATATATATATATATATATATATATATATATATATATATATATATATATATATATATATATATATATATATATATATATATATATATATATATATATATATATATATATACATACATACATACATACAGTGTTGTGCAAAGGTCAGGCAACCATTAGATTTGTTGTTTTAGCATTGGTATAATGACCATATATAATTATTTATCAGTCTATTTATTTGAATACAATCAAATCATTCCATTAAAAATGCCAAAGATCACAGAACTTGACAGACATAAAATGATACTTTTGCATCAGCAAGGTCACTTTCAAAGGGAAATCAGCAAACAAACTGAATTCTATAGATGTGGTATTCAAGCTGTTGTAAAGAAATTTGAAGAATCAGGAGAGGTCAAGAACAAAAAAGGTCTGGAAGGCCAAGAAAACTTTCAAAACCTGATGAGAAGTTTCTCAGAGTTTCTTCTTTGAGAGACCGGAAGATTTCCAGCAAGAACCTGGCTCAGTATCTGGCAGCTTCCTCGGGATGCCAAGTTGACCTTTCTATAGTCTGAAGACGCTTGATCAGGAATTAACTTTGTGGAAGGGTAGCTTTATTTAACCATATACATATTTATATATTTACTGCCTTTGCCGCGCTACTTACCCTTGTAGGGGCCCATACAAGCTTTTGGGGTTATAATATAGATTAGAGAGGGCCCATTGTTCAGTTCAGAAATAAAAGCACTTTATGTCTTGCATGGTGTTTACTGTTACCACAGAGATCAGACAAAATTCCTATTATTTTTTGAGAGATGGACTTGTCTACAAGAAATAAACTGTATTAGGGATCTCTGCACATACCAGATTTATTTTACTGCACATATAATGAAATCCACATGTGTTTCTTCTACTTTATTTTTGAATGATCTGTTGTGTTGTACCGCTCTAAGATCTTTTGAAAGAGCGGGTTATTCTCTTTCAAATGAGGGGTATTGGAGGTTAGTAACTGCTATGGGATCTAAGATCGAGGGAATTGAAGAACCTCCCAACATCCAGCTCCAATGCAGCTATACTGAGCGTCCCGGTTCTGCCCCCTTTGTTACATCACCACGTGGCCATCAACGATCTCCGGACTGTAGTGAGGGGGTCGCCAAAAACAGTGTTTGATCAGGGATCCCCTGCATGATGAGAAGGGCTCGTTATGCACCTTCAGGTAGCGATATGCATGACGACAACGCCTCATCATGCGCATCGAAAGGGTTAAAGGGAAATTAAACAGTAATTGCAGTTCATTAGCATAGTATTGAGGTTATTTGCTGCTTCCCTCTAGTCATGAGTGCCGCCATGTTGAAATCTATCTTTCACAAAATTTCAATGTCGAACTGTTTGCACATGTGCAGTAACTCTCCTTCAGATACCTGCAGTGTAACCTAGATTCCAATATGGCAGCACACATAATTAGAGGGAGGTGCAAGAAATGTCATTAGTGTTTAATGTTCCTTTAAAAATCCATCAGTTTTTAGGCTAGTTCTTTTAAGAAATTCCCGGTAGCGAAGACCCCAGCGAAGACCACAGCCCCCTTGTGGGACTTTGACAGAAAGTAATGGACCATGCACAAATAAAGTTAAAAAAAAAGAAATAAAAGTTAAAATCCTTTAAAAGTGATGAATACAATATATTACAATGAATTCTATTAAGTATAACCCACTGCTTAGTGCTTTTTTTAACAAAACAGACTATATTCCTTTAAGCGATTACTGTGTAGCAAGTAGAAGAGTGAAGGGTCTGAATTCCCGCATTCCATTCCACTTACAGGGGGTTCTTCAAAGCTACAATTATCAGATTTAATTACAGGAAAGGCAGGCAAAATATTATGAATGTGCATAGCAATTTTTTACTGTGCATAATTAAACAGTTCACAGGAAATTCCATTTCTTTTTTTTTCTGAAACACTATATTTTACATTTGCTAAAGGTGACTGACAGTTTAAACAGAAGTCCAAAATTTTGCTAAAAGCATTTTACCCCCATCAAATTTAAAGAAAACTATAGTTTGAACTTAAAATGCAGCTACACAGTTATGTTCAATAAATACTTGAAACAAAATTGTATTTAATGTCATCTTCAGTTTAACCTATATATTTATTATAAAATAATATAATGCATAAAGTCAGTGCAAAATGCAATTCCCTCAGATGAATAGATTAACTAAGCCATCAATAGATGCAGTGACTTTTTTGTATTGTATTGTCACACCTAATAAATGTCTTTAAAACAGTTCAGTCTAATGATGACAGGCAATGTATTTGTATAGTAGAAGCATACATTATACTTAGTTTTTTTCAAGACTAGCTCTATTAAACTAAGCCCTATATAACCATTATTTTTCAATGTAACATGACGATCACATCTATTTTATGTCACAATGAAACCGCAATTGTGTTTGGAATAATTTCAGTATGATTCATGGGCAAACAACATGTTTCATTTAGACTTCTTTGCTTACGTTCAATTTATTTAACACATCAGATGTGGAGGAAAGTTATCTAAGAGTTTTATCAAGTCTTAAATTTTCTGCAAATGACTATGTATTTGTGTGTTCATATATATTGAATTTTTAAGGTATTTAAATAAATAAATTCCGGATTAGATACATTTAAAGAAAAATATAAAATGCAATGTTATTTAGATGCAAATGAGCACATAATATTGTTTGTGCTTCTCAAAATCTTTCTTGTTTTCACAATGTAATTTTATATCAAACAGCATATTTAGTCAATGTATTATCCTATGCTGAGATTATAGTGTTAGACTTGAATTTGATCTGCTTTTGTTTTCAATTTTGTACTGTTGGTAATTGTTGAAAATCAAAATAACAGCCAATTTGCAGCAAAAACACTGAATTTCTGCAATCTAAAATCACGCGGTTCAGGCTGATAAACATGGCTCATCAGCCAATGCGTGAAAGGTTGCAGGGATATATATATATATATATATATATATATACATTCTTGCAATATTTCACGCATATTGGTCATTCGCAAATAAAGGTACCGATTCTAACAAAAAATTGCCGGTGCCGATTGGCTGATTGGATCAGCCAATAGAATTGACCTCGCATTCTATTGGCTGATCCAATCAGCCAATCGGATTTAACTTCAATCCGATTCGCTGATTAAATAAACCAATCAGATTTTTCCTACCTTAATTCCGATTGGCTGATAGAATCCTATTAGCCAATCGGAATTTGAGGGACGTCATCTTGGATGACGTCATTTAAAGGACCAGGCATTCGGTGTTAGGACGTCGTTGGAAGAAGATGGCTCTGCGTCGGCTGGATGGAAGATGGCTCTGCTCAGGATTATTGAAGATAGAAGACGCCGCTTGGATAAAGGATTCGGCCCGACTGGGTGAACACAGCTCACGGTAGGGTGATCTTCAGGGGGTTAGAGTTAGGTTTTTTAAGGGGGGATCGGGTGGGTTTGAGAGTAGGGGTGTGTGGGTGGTGGGTTGTAATGTTGGGGGGGTTGTATTTTTTTTACAGGCAAAAGAGCTGATTACTTTTGGGCAATGCCACGCAAAAAGCCTTTTAAGGGCTGGTAAAAAAGCTGATTACTTTGTAATTTAGTATAGGGTAGGGCATTTTATTATTTTGGGGGGCTTTTTTATTTTATTAGGGGCTTAGATTAGGTGTAATTAGTTTAAAGTTTTTTTTTATTTTCTGTAATTTAGTGGGGGGGGGGTGGCGAACGTATTCAGGTCCGCGGCGGCAATTGTAGGCGAGCTTAGGCGAGCTTATTGGGCCGGCGAATGCAGGTAAGTAGACGGCTTGATACATAGAGGCCTATGTCTCCCATACAAATACTGAGAGCAGTCTGCTAGGTAAAAATTTGAAATAGTACAAAGGAGGGAACCAGTGTGTTTAAAACATGAATATTACACTTAATACAAATCAAATTACACTGTACCTTAAATTTATATGCATAGATTTTCCTTTCAGAATAATCAGTGTTTTAAGTATTATTTTAACTTATGAAAATTGTAGTGTGAAAATGTTTATAGAATTACATTGGGATTTGATAGGAAATTTCATATACGCCCATAAAACACCCATATTCAGCTCATTAAAAAACAACAACACAGTTATACTTTATATTTTGTACTTTTAAAGGAACACTAAATCCAGAATTTTTCTTTTATGATTTAGGTAGAAAATACAATTTTAAACAACATTCCAATTTATTTCTATTATCTAATTTGCTTATTTTTTTAGATATCCTTTGTTGAAGAAATAGCAATGCACATGGGTGAGCCAATCACATGAGGCATCTATGTGCAGCCACTAGATATACTTTTAAGCAAAGAATATCAAGAGAATGAAGCAAAATAGATAATAGAAGTAAATTAGAAAATTGTTGAAAATTGCATGCTCTGAATCATGAAAGAAATAAATTGGGTTAAGTATCCCTTTAAGTAAAAATATCTTGCTTTTTTTGTACATTTGGTGTACATAAATTACAATTTACGATGTGTATACTAAATACGATTTATTCCTGTGTAATTTACCTACAAATTTTACTTTTTTTTTATAAAATACAATTTTTCTTCAACAATTTTGTTACGAATTTTGATGCACCTTAACAATACAATTTTCCCTGCTTATTTTGTGTGAACGGTTCAATTATTCCTTTTGTAAGATTTTAAAATTACGAATTTTATTGTGCAATTTAGTAATGTATGTATCTCCTTCCCATATGACAATGCAGTGTACGCCCCTTAGTGAGACACCCTGTTTTCGGGGTAAAAAGTGGCTTTAAATCATTCCACCAGGAAATAGAAGGGCTGGCGAGCATTCTTATAGAATCTCACCAGCCCAGAGATCTTTTAGAATCAGGGCCTATGCGAGAATACCAACATGCTTGAATGCTCGCTGCAAATCTTCACCAGTGCTTTGGTCCAATTAATGATGTCATCTTTTTCTACACACACAGGACCCCTTAAAGGGACACTCAAGTCAAAATGTAACTTTAATGATTCAGATAGAGCAACCAATTTTAAACAACTTTACCATTTGCTTCCATAAACAAAGTGGGCACAGGGAAGGCAGGGATAACAGATGTGCAATAATTATCTGTATTGTTAATCCTGTGATTTCGTAATCGAAAAATGAAATGTGAACGTCATAGAAACATAGAAACATAGAATTTGACGGTAGATAAGAACCAAAAAGGCCCATCAAGTCTACCCATATTACGTTACTTTTTCCTTAGGATAGCCTTATGCATGTCCCAGGCATTTTTAAATTCCTTTACAGTCTTTGTGTTTACCACCTCAAATGGAAGTTTATTCCATGAATCCACCACCCTTTCTATAAAAAAATGCTTACTCACATTTCTAATGAATCTGCTACCCTCTAACTTTAGATTGTGACCCCTTGTTTTGGCATTTATTTTTTTGTGAAAAATGCTTTCAGCTTCTATTTTATTAAGTCCCTTCATATATTTGAAGGTTTCTATCACCACCAAATTAAGGATGATTACTGGAATTTACCAATTACTTCACAGGTTGAAGGGTGTGTATGTTGATTATTATTATTTTTTTTATTTTTTTTTATTTTAAAGGCACAGTAAACACCTTGATTTTTTTTATTGAATGTTTAGTTATGAATAGTGAAACAACTTTGCAACATATTTTCATTTTTTTATTTTGCCCATTTTTATTTAATTTAGCTCTAAAATTTGAGCAATTTCTAATTCATGAATGGAATGCACAGTGTTGACTTCTGAAGGCTAACTCTGTGGCATATCTGTCACTATTTGGCTTTTGCTGAAAACAACTGCAAAACAATTCACTTTATACTAACTTTATGACAGTGGCTAGACCTGCTGTCTGAGTACTAAATCCCAGATTGGCTCCTCCAATTAAGGCAAATTGTGGGTGGAGTTTGACTATAGGAAAATAATTGCAGTAAAAAGGATGTTATTTGTT
The DNA here is from genome assembly GCF_027579735.1 of Bombina bombina. Taxonomy (NCBI): domain Eukaryota; kingdom Metazoa; phylum Chordata; class Amphibia; order Anura; family Bombinatoridae; genus Bombina; species Bombina bombina. The sequence goes on from NC_069507.1 coordinate 204,841,380, forward strand.
TTAAAAAATTTAAGACTTGGCTGATATGTCTTGAAATTACAAAATGTTTAATCTCCCTTTAATTGATTGAGCAGAAAGCTTTTGTATCTGTTCGGTGACAAACTTGTCATCCAATATGGTAGAGTCATTTCAGAGTATTTTGTTTGTGCACAAACTCAGTGTTACATTCAATAACTTTAGAGGTACTTGATAATAAGTTAAAGGAAAAGCGTATTGTAAAATTGGTTTCTCCTTAATGTGTTTCAGTTTACTTGTTATACCAGGTGCAAAATGTGTGGGAAATTGTTCCTTTAGGTATATTTTTGTTTATCAAATAAATGCATCTGCTAACTGAAACCACAACACAATACAGGACTAGATTACAATTTGAGCGTGAATTTATCACACGTCCGTAAACGGGCAAATTCACCCTTTTATGGGTGTGTGATAAATATCCAGCCATTACAAGTGACTGGTTATTGCTACTGAAAGCTTGTGGTAGTACCTTTACATTACAGTTTAGGGGAACTGTGTGACCATCGCTGCCCGTTTTACCCCCTTCGTTGTGCTAGGTTCTCATGCCGTGTCTCATAGCATGAGGAGGCTCCCATTGGAGCCTATGGAAGTGCGCTCTCATTTGCGTGCGCTATTACAAAGTGGAGCGCAAATATTGCTTTCACAGAAGCGATATTTTGACCTCCACTTGTAATCTAGCCCCCAATAGGCTGATCTTGTAGGGAGAGATTACATTATCTTATTTGTCTAATTATTAACACAAAACCCTCCTTATATTTTTTACTACTTTTTACTCAATACTTAGTCTCGATGATCTAAACCTCACCAGATCAGATGTGGTTTTTCTTGCCCACCAGAGGCTGCCCTGGTGGAATTATAGTAAATAAGGGGCAATCCCTGCGAGTGGTGAGATGTCTTCTATTGAAAGTAATGGAGCTCGCTGGAAAGGGACAACTCGCTCTGTAGAGCGAAGTTAGCAGTGAGCAGGGCCAAAAATGAACAGCAGTGCTCGGCAAAGGTAAAAGGTAATCCAAACTTTATTCAAACATGGAAGCAGTGCATAATAAAAGATATAAAATACCGCAAGCAAGTGGAAAAATGGTCTGTCACGTTTCGGCTCACACCTTCATCTGAGACCTAAACTCATTCTCATATGTCACAGATTCATATCTACAGGTTGTTTCTGATTGGATCAAAATGGCCCTGCCCAGAGAGATCTGCTTAACCTCTAAGGTGCATGCATATAGTCTCTAATTAAATACAAATTTAATAATTTATAATAAATTCACAGAAATCAATTCCAGATATAGTGTTAACATTTATATAACCATTTAAAAATACACACGTATGAGTGATGTATATTAATATATGAAGAATGTGTTATAACTTTTCTCTAATATATATTGGACGATTTAAATGGCCAAAAGAGTTTAAATTTACAATTAATACAGTTAACACCAGACACTGATGATATGGATATTATTATTATCGGCTCCAAAAATGGGCCAGCTCCTATGCTTACATTCCTGCTTTTTTAAATAAAGATACCAAGAGAACGAAGAAATTTTGATAATAGGAGTAAATTAGAAAGTTGCTTAAAATTGCCTGCTCTATAGAAAGCATGAAAGAAAAAAATCTGGGTTCAGTATCCCTTTAATATATGATGAATGTTTTATAACTTATCTCTAGTATATATTGAGAGATTTACATAACGAACAGTGTTTAAATATACATTTAAAAACACCAATATTAAACCTCATAAATCTCTGTAGAATAAAAAAAAAAATCTCAAAATCCAATTAGCACCACACATTGATGATATCAGCTACTGAATTGAATCCTAAGGGGACCGTTGTCCTTAGGGTAAAAATCCAAAAGGCTTTTTGAAGAGATAAGAGGGTATCCAGAGCTCCCCCTCTAACCGATGCTCTAACACAATCTATTGCTAGCCAATTACAAAAAATTCTCTTTGATGACAGGCTACTAACTATCTGTGATTTTGCTAAATTCTCCCGCAAAACCAAATCCAACAATGGGCAGTAGTTTCAATTAGCGGCTATTTAAAACACACAAAACATTTAACCTAATACACTTAATACTGGTATAAAAAGCTTTCGGAAGCACAATTAAGAGAAAAATAGTATAGTACAGTGTCCCTTTAACAAATATTGTTCTTATAATTTTCAATTTCCTTTTCACTAGCTGAGAGAGGAGAACTAGTAGTGGAAATTCCTCATGACACTTGTCTAGGTTCTTCCTCGCTTACCCTTCATAACATGACCTTTTTGCACTGGGACAATTGTTTTTCTCTCTTGAAAATGCTTTCAGGTGTGGACTTATACCCCAGAGGGTTTAAAAGTCTCCACTTTATTACTTATTGTGAGACTTTCCACTACAAATATAATATAAAATCCAGAATGGCAATTTTGCTGTTTATGGGCTTTCTGGGGAAAACCTCTCCCCGAGTTCTCCAGTTGAAGCTGTAAAACAGATTGTATGTGAAATGTTTGTGGCAAACTTTGTGCTTAAAAAAATGACTATTAAATGCTCAGCCCCAATAATTTAGCTTCCTGTCCACAAACCTATTTTATCATTGTAAATTACTTAACAAATGTGCTTGTTTTACAGTAAAGGGACACTGTATTCGAGGGCTTCTATCATTTTTGGGAAAGAGGAGTATTTACAAATATTGAAATTGGTTTTGACCTTAAAGAGATACAAAACCCAACATTTTTCTTTCATGATTCAGATAGAGTATTGATTTTAAACCATTTTCTAATTTACTTCTATTATCAAATTGTATTTGTTCTCATGGTATCTTTTGTTGAAAAACAGGGACATATGCTTGGGAGCCAGCCCATTTCTGGAGCACTATATAGCAGCAGTTTGAAAGAATGTTATCCATTTGCAAGAGCACTAGATGGCAGCACTATTTCCTGCCATGTAGTGCTCCAGATGCCTACCTAGGTAGCTCTTCAACACAATATTATGGGAAAGAAGCAAATCTGATAATAGAAGTAAATTGGAAACTTTTTAAAAATGGTATGCTTTGTCTGAATCACAAAATAAAAAATGTGGGTTACCTATCCCTTTAAAAAAAAGTCAAGTAAAAGCTGCACAAAATTAAATTAAACATAATACAGCTGTATCATATGTGTACTTCTTGCTAATGCTTACTGTGTGACAGACAATTCCTAATATTATGTTGATTGGCTGATAGGTACTTTCTGCTTATGATAATTGGCTGATAGGTACTTCCTGCTTATGATAATTGGCTGATAGGTACTTCCTGCTTATGATAATTGGCTGATAGGTACTTCCTGCTTATGATAATTGGCTGATAGGCACTTCCTGCTTATGATAATTGGCTGATAGGTACTTCCTGCTTATGATAATTGGCTGATAGGTACTTCCTGCTTATGATAATTGGCTGATAGGCACTTCCTGCTTATGATAATTGGCTGATAGATACTTCCTGTGAATGTCTAATATTTAAAAGCTGCTCTTACATATCAGTGAGTGTTTTGAGATCTATGTCAATCTAACTATAATTAGCTCCAAATTATAAGCACATGGGGTTTATTTCAGAAAAATAATAAATTAAATGTCGTGAGTTTTGTTTTCAGGTAATGTAAGACACATGCATTTAAAGGGATCATATAAGTCACAATGAAAGATAGAGCATGCAATAAAAAAAAAAAAAACATTTACTTCTATTGACAAATGTACTCCTTTCTTTTGTTACATTTTGTTTAAACATAATTACTTTACATGGCAGAATACCTAGGTAGGAGTGAGCATGTGCCTTAAAGGGACACAATCAAAATTAAACTGTCATGATTCATATAGAGCATGCCATTTTAAACAACTTTCCAATTTACTTCCATTAACTAAATGTGCACAGTCTTTTTATATTTAAACTTTTTGAGTCACCAGCTCCTACTGAGCATGTGCAAGAATAAGTGTGTATGCATTTGTGAATGGCTGATAGCTGTCACATGGTACATGTATGCATTTGTGATTGGCTGATGGCTGTCACATGGTACAGGGGAGTAGAAAAAGACATAATTTTTAAAATTGTCAGAAAAAAAATCTACTACTCATGTGAAGTTCAGACTAAGTGCTATTGCATTGTCTTGTTATATTGCATTTGTTGATTATGCAAATTTACTGTGTTGACTGGTCCTTTAAGTGATAGGATGGACAGTGAAAAGAATCAGGGAGGATAAGCATCAGAAGCTGTGCTGAAGATAATGTATGCACTGAGACTGTAAAGCCAAAAATATATACACCCTCATATTAAAGGGACATTAAACAGTAAATAAATGCAAGATATAATGATGTGATCAAAGCAAAGATTAGCCTAAAAAAATGTAGATGCATTTTTAAAAATTATATGAGTTGTTTAAGCATTAAAGGTTTAATGTCTATAAATCACTTTAGGCGTTAAAAGAAAGTGTGCAAACGAGGCTAACAGGGTTACAGAGTTTTTTTGCTACACATAATTAAACATTTTAGGTCAGATTATGAGTGGGCTTACCGCTGGTACTATGAGTTGAAAGTAAATGCGATCACGTAAGCGCAATCGCAATTTACACTAGAATGATTACCGTGTCCTAAGAACACTGGTTAACTGTTTCACTAGAAAAAAAATGCACAAAAAACACATCAAAAATACATTACAAAGTTTAGTTACACTCATAAAAACACCATCTAATAAAAAAATTGCACACAAACGTTATAAAGGCTCAAAGATAGGAGGTCTCAGGTGTTAGAAAAAAAAGGCCTGCAAAGGGCTTTAACATTGAGATACATACATATACATGTCAAAAGATGTATATGTATGTATATATGTTTTTATGTGTGTACATATGTATTTATTTGAGACCTACAAGACCTAGAATGGTGATACAAGACACACACATGGTTTTTGGAACACAGGTGAGGCATAATCTGAACATGGATGAGAAAAAGGCTATTGAGTGTCTAGCCAAGGATCCCACAATAGTAATAAGACTGGCGGACAAGGGCGGAGCCACAGTCATCTTGGACTATCAAGACTATAAGGATGATTTAATGTCCCAACTACAAGATGGCATCACCTATATGCCCCTAGATGGGCACCCAACCAAGAAATTTCAAACTGAAATCAAAATTGTTCTACTTGAAGGTTTGGAAAAGGTCTGGATACAACAGAACACATTTGATTGGATGATGGTGGCTTACCCCATCACACCAGTGTTGTATACCATACCTAAGGTGCACAAAAGATTGGACAAACCGCCCGGAAATCCCATAGTCTCTGTAAGGGGCTCTATTCTACAAACCCTTTCCATATGGGCAGACCAATACCTACAACCATTGATCAAACATATGAAGTCATACATCAGGGATTCAACAGACATGATGGACAACCTGAAATGCATGGACATATCACCTACTGACTGGCTGGTTACCATGGATGTAACCAGTGTCTATACTGTTATACCCCATAGCGATGGGGTTCAAGCCATCAAGATGGCCCTCCTACATCACCCATATGTTGGACCGGGCCCTGAATTTATCTTCAAGATAATCGAACTTTGTCTAAAACTGAATTATTTTAGATTTGAGACTACATTCTACCTTCAATGTATGGGTACGGCAATGGGGTCCAATATGGCCCCATCATATGCTAACCTCTTCATGAAGGATTTAAAAAACAACACCATGAAGGTATATGATAACAACAGCATGCAGGGTTAGAAGAGATACATCGATGATATCTTCTTAATTTGGAGAGTAACAGAGGAGGAACTTGATACATGGGTATCTGAATTGAACGGCTTGTCCACCACTATTAAGTTCAAGACCAATAAAAGCCTAGAGGAAATAGACTTTTTAGACCTTAGGATCTTTAAAGACAACAATAATCTTGCTACGGCACTGTTCTAGAAGCCCACAGACAAGGGTTATCAGGAACAACACCAAGAAGGAAAGAACAGAGATACAACTACAAGAGATGTCTCAGAAGTTTCTCAAAAGTGGCTATGCACACAATCTGATCTCTGATGTGTACGATTTATTATCGGCTGATTGTGAAAAACTACTGTCTCATAATAAAGAGGACATTAAACAGTGACTAACCTTCACGTCAACCTATGGACCGAACATTCAAGTCGCTGCCAAGAGCCTACATGACAAATGGTGGATAGTACAGTCTGACCCCACCCTACCCTGTGCATCACTTGACCCACCAAGAATGGGATACAAATGGGCAAGTAACTTAAAGGATGTACTTATGCTTACAGATCCTACCCACTGCTATAAGCAAGAAACAGGGCTAAAATAGAAGAAGATGGGATCTTTCAGATGTCCATGTTGTGTTACATGTCACGCCATGGTACAGGGGCCTACATTCAGACACTCGCATACCAACAAGAGGTACCAGAATCGGCACTACTTGACATGCAACACCAAATTTGCTATCTACCTATTGAGTTGCAATTGTGCCAAATACTATATAGGTAAAACTGGTGACAACATCAAGAAATGGATGGCGAACCACAGGAGTGCTATTAGATTGGAAATACAGACCAACCAGTAGCCAGACACTTTTTTGAGGCCAAACACAATGTTAAGGATTTGCGTTTCACATTAATTGACCATGTCCCACCCCTTAAACAAGGGGGTGACAGAAAGAAGAAACTCCTACAAGTGGAGGCCAAATGGATATTCAGATTGGACAACTTATACCTTAAGGGGTTAAATTGATTGGCATTGTTTTCTCTAATGCATAATTGTTCCATTTAGATTATATCCTGTATTAGAACATTAATTACATAAGTATATTTGTTTATGGTTTTTTTCGTAATGCACATCGTACTTTGACTATGTACTTAATATCCATATAAGGGACCTGTCACATACGTGCATTAGTAACACCTTGCATAGTCTAGTTTGGGGGTGGTAGATTGATATATATGTATATATATAGCCTATGTGTACTAGATTTTGATTGTGGTTGTTATTTCTCATAGCCTGACCGTGACACACATTTTAGCTGTCTGCTGGCATATACCTATTAGTTGCCTATGAACCAATCAGCAGCTGGGTTGGTTCGCACCCCCCCCTATTGTGTCATTTGACTATACGTTTTAGTGGCCCTGCCCCCTATGGCCCATGTATGTGCACGTTTGATTGCCATGTTGAATATACACGTGCTGCAAACAGTGTTGAATACGAATGTGTACACTGTTACTCTTGTAATGTTTTTACTTTAAACACGCTTCCTTACACTGTTTCTTTAGGGGCATATCACTAGTCATATGTCCTGTATATGCTTCACTAGTTAGATATTACCTTACATTTGGCTAGTCTTCTAGACTCATTTTGTGACTAGTACATTGTCAGTATTCACTTAGGGTTATAATGCTCCTAACACCACACACGCTATGCTTCTATGGTTTTTCTGGCCTTTTTTAATGAAAATTGGGCATCTTTCATGTTCTTTACTTTGACTTGAAAATGATTATAATATATAAAAAAATGTGCAAACTTATGATTGCGGAGTCATTCTGTAGGTCTGTTGCTATAGATATCTCCAGACTGCTATATATATATATATATATATATATATATATATATATATATATATATATATATATATATCTTTATTTTGTTATTTTCTTTAGTATATGATGCTGTTAATTTAACTTGCTTACATAGGTTTCGGGACTCTGTATTAATTAATTGATGTTACATACCTGAATGTGATTTAGGGTGTGTCCTTATCCACCAATCAAGTGGCTTTGTATGTGATTTGTTGCACTAATGAGGGGAGAGGACTTTGTATCTGTATAAATATTTTCACTGCTCACTTTGTATTTGTCTGAGGAAGGGGTGAATACCTCGAAACGTCACACTAGTTAAATATACTATTTGTTTTACAAAACCAGAGAGTGCTTTTTTCTTGCTAGTCTATATATCTATAGTATGCCTATATATAATCATGTAAAATCATGTATATATACATATATACTGTATATATACAGGGCTGTAAGCTCAGGAGCATGCACCAGTTTGGAACACTATATGGCAGCAGTTTTGCAAGAATGTCACAAATTTGCAAGAGCACTAGATGACAGGATAATTTCCTGCTGTGTAGTGCTCCAGGCACCTACCTAGTTACCTCTTTATGGATTAATGGGTTTAACTATGTATTTACTGTAAATATTTCACATTCCAATGTTCTGCACATAGCAGAGTATGTTTTAAGTATTTATAAATAGATATTCCTATATATGTATATATCTATACCTATATATAATCATGTATAATCATGTACAGTATAGATGTATATATATATATATATATATATATATATATATATATATTTATATCTATACCTATATATAATCATGTATAATCATGTACAGTATAGATGTATATATATATATATATATATTTATATCTATACCTATATATAATCATGTATAATCATGTACAGTATAGATGTATATATATATATATATATATATATATATATATATATATATATATATATATATATATATATATATATATATACAGGGAGTGCAGAATTATTAGGCAAATTAGTATTTTGACCACATCATCCTCTTTATGCATGTTGTCTTACTCCAAGCTGTATAGGCTCGAAAGCCTACTACCAATTAAGCATATTAGGTGATGTGCATCTCTGTAATGAGAAGGGGTGTGGTCTAATGACATCAACACCCTATATCAGGTGTGCATAATTATTAGGCAACTTCCTTTCCTTTGGCAAAATGGGTCAAAAGAAGGACTTGACAGGCTCAGAAAAGTAAAAAATAGGGAGATATCTTGCAGAGGGATGCAGCACTCTTAAAATTTCATTCAAAATAGTCAACAGGGTCGCAAGCAGCGTGTGGAAAAACCAAGGCGCAAAATAACTGCCCATGAACTGAGAAAAGTCAAGCGTGCAGCTGCCAAGATGCCACTTGCCACCAGTTTGGCCATATTTCAGAGCTGCAACATCAATGGAGTGCCCAAAAGCACAAGGTGTGCAATACTCAGAGACATGGCCAAGGTAAGAAAGGCTGAAAGACGACCACCACTGAACAAGACACACAAGCTGAAACATCAAGACTGGGCCAAGAAATATCTCAAGACTGATTTTTCTAAGGTTTTATGGACTGATGAAATGAAAGTGAGTCTTGATGGGCCAGATGGATGGGCCCGTGGCTGGATTGGTAAAGGGCAGAGAGCTCCAGTCCGACTCAGACGCCAGCAAGGTGGAGGTGGAGTACTGGTTTGGGCTGGTATCATCAAAGATGAGCTTGTGGGGCCTTTTCGGGTTGAGGATGGAGTCAAGCTCAACTCCCAGTCCTACTGCCAGCTTCTGGAAGACACCTTCTTCAAGCAGTGGTACAGGAAGAAGTCTGCATCCTTCAAGAAAAACATGATTTTCATGCAGGACAATGCTCCATCACACGCGTCCAAGTACTCCACAGCGTGGCTGGCAAGAAAGGGTATAAAAGAAGAAAATCTAATGACATGGCCTCCTTGTTCACCTGATCTGAACCCCATTGAGAACCTGTGGTCCATCATCAAATGTGAGATTTACAAGGAGGGAAAACAGTACACCTCTCTGAACAGTGTCTGGGAGGCTGTGGTTGCTGCTGCACGCAATGTTGATGGTGAACAGATCAAAACACTGACAGAATCCATGGATGGCAGGCTTTTGAGTGTCCTTGCAAAGAAAGGTGGCTATATTGGTCACTGATTTGTTTTTGTTTTGTTTTTGAATGTCAGAAATGTATATTTGTGAATGTTGAGATGTTATATTGGTTTCACTGGTAAAAATAAATAATTGAAATGGGTATATATTTGTTTTTTGTTAAGTTGCCTAATAATTATGCACATTAATAGTCACCTGCACACACAGATATCCCCCTAAAATAGCTAAAACTAAAAACAAACTAAAAACTACTTCCAAAAATATTCAGCTTTGATATTAATTAGTTTTTTGGGTTCATTGAGAACATGGTTGTTGTTCAATAATAAAATTAATCCTCAAAAATACAACTTGCCTAATAATTCTGCACTCCCTGTATTAATCTGTATTGCTCAGTTACTAATTATGCTTAGCGATCCCATGAGTTTCCATATCAGATGTTTACACCACCATTACCACACTAATCCTTTATCTTTAATCAAGAGAAGGGAGGCGGTTCATCTTTGATGAGGGGGTGGGACCTGTTAAATAACTTGTTTTGTTTGTTCATTTTCACTTTGTCTGATGAAGGGGTGAGATCCCCGAAATGTCACGTTTGATTTTTGTGCAAAATAAAGCAAATTTTAACCAATTCCAGAGAGTGCATGCCTGTTGTGGAAATATATATATATATATATATATATATATATATACTGCAGAAGGTGTAGAAGCACTCCAGCTACATAAGGCTTGATAAGCTATCCTTGCCCTGGGTGCACTTCAGAAATAAATAAGGTCAGCATCGAAGGAAGTCACTCACAGGGTCTTTCATAAGATACACAAAGTATATATAATAAATACTATGTGTATCTTATGAAAGACCCTGTGAGTGACTTCCTTCAATGCTGACCTATAAATATATTTGTTTGTGTGTGTATATATGTATATACATGGTCTGAGGACGGGGCTAACTACCCCGAAACGTCACTACTTGTTATGGTGTATTAAACACACTAATTACTAAGACCCGGCGAGTGCGTCTCCTTTTTTATGTATATATATATATATTTATACTCCAAAGAAATAACTTGCACCCGGTTTCTACAATAAGGATGTTACCACTTTATTCACATATTGTGGTACACTTCACACCCAAAAATGTTTTTGGGTGTGAAGTGTACCACAATATGTGAATAAAGTGTTAACATCCTTATTGAAGAAACCGGGTGCAGGGTTTTTCTTTGGAGTGTGTTTTGAGACTCTGCAGCGGCCATTGTTGCCTTACAGGGAGTGCTAAGGTTATGTAAGATATATATATATATACACACACATTATAAATATATATACACACAGAGAGAAGTACACTCACAGGAACGAACAACTGGCTCAATACTATAGTTAGCCTGTTCTATGGCGATTTACCACCTGGATGCAGCTTCTTTTAGCCCACTACTGCTTTTCACAGAGAAGAACTTTCCTGTAGTATATCAGTTTGATCCCGCCTATTACAGTCAGTCCAGCACCGAAATACCAGGCAAGTCCTCTCTGAACAAGGAACACAGCAACCCCAGACAATCGTTTCAGCCTTCACTGGGCCTCGCCAGTGAGATGTAGCCATATTCCTCTAAGCACACTGAGCAAGGAGTCCACTTCTGGTTCCCCTTTTTCCCATATGGAGACTAAATACATACAGAGAGAAGTGCACTCACAGGAACGAACAACTGGCTCAATACTATTGTTAGCCTGTTCTATGGCGATTTACCACCTGGTTGCAGCTTCTTTTAGCCCAGGCTAACAATAGAACAGGCTAACAATAGAACAGGCTAACAATAGTATTGAGCCAGTTGTTTGTAATAGGTGGGATCAGACTGATATACTACAGGAAAGTTCTTCTCTGTGAAAAGCATTACTGGGCTAAAAGAAGCTGCACCCAGGTGGTAAATCGCCATAGAACAGGCTAACAATAGTATTGAGCCAGTTGTTCGTTCCTGTGAGTGTGCTTCTCTCTGTGTGTATTTAGTCTCCCTATGGGAAAAAAAGGGGAAACCAGACGTGGACTCCTTGCTCAGTGTGCTTAGAGGAATATGGCTGCACCTCACTGACGAGGCCCAATGAAGGCCGAAACGATCATCTGGGATTGCTATGTTCCTTGTTCAGAAAAGAATTGCCTGGTATTTCGGCGCTGGACTGACCGTAATAGGCGGGATCAGATTGATATACTACAGGAAAGTTCTTCTCTGTGAAAAGCATTACTGAGCTAAAAGAAGCTGCACCCAGTTGGTAAATCACCATAGAACAGGCTAACAATAGTATTGAGCCAGTTGCTCGTTCCTGTGAGTGTGCTTCTCTCTGTGTGTGTGTATATATATATATATATACATAGTATATACATATATTATTTATAGATATATGGAAATATACATTTTTCAATTCTGATTCAATCTTTCATTCATTCATTCAATCATTCGCTCATTTACAGAAAATTACATTTTGAGTTATAGGTCCCTTTAAAGCCCTTCACATAATTTTCTGCTGACCAGAATAATATTCAGATCCTATCATACTCCATTTGTACAGTGAAGTACGATAGCATGCCCTATCACATGCTTCCTAGCTCATATCTCACCTCCCTCTCCATCATTAGTAAATCAAGACCTTTGACCTGAGATTGAAATTTATAAATTGTTTCATTTTTACAAACATACATAAAATATTTTGTTTGATACATTCTCATTACTTCCAGTGTCGGAGAAACATGCAACATGTCCCACTATATAATTCACCAAAGAACTGATTATTTCAAAAAGCGGCCACCAAGTACAATAGCCAAGGGGCATGCAGAAAAGGGCATAGCATTCAAATCCAATGTGTAGCAAGAATACTAAATTGTAGTATATATATATATATATATATATATATTCACACTGTACATTTTGCAAGATCATGTTTTATATAGAAAGGTAGAATTTAGTGACCACCACAGAATTGTATTTATTTATAGTCTTATTATATATTTATACTATGCCTTAGGCGGATATACATACATACAACCTCAGTCTACTTGATCACTTTAGATTGAAAATCTTACAATATATAGAGTGGGTGTGCGGTTATAATGTTCTTGATTTGTTTTTTCTTTTATGCATCTCTTGTTGTAGAAAAGAGAACATATACCGGGTCACAGGGACAGATGGCCCCTTTCATTTTGTTTATGGCTTCCTACCTAGATTCATTATACGACGTTTGATGTCAAACAATAAATCTATTTCCTGTATTACATGAATGTGTAGTCATTATATTTCATAGACTTATGATAAAGGGCTCTTCATGAACGTAATCATCAGTATTTGATTGACAATCTCACTCACCAGGGCAGATTTGAAGTAAATGTGTTTTAGACCATTTATTCATATGTCTTAATGTTAATAATCACATATGGTAACACAAAGCTTTATTTCCTCCTTATGAACTGAAGCAGAGCAAATCATCTGAGAACAAGTGCTAAGATTCACAATACTTACTCCAGCAATATCTTTGCAATGGTTTAAGATGTGAAAGCATTTGTACATTTATATTCTCAGATTAGTTTTAAAAAGCACTGATGCATTCTATTCTTGGCAAATTTGATACTTTAAGGCAAAACAAATGTGAACGAGCTATTACATGAACATTTCACTTTGTGCTTTAAGCTAATCCTCAAATACTAAGAACTGTGATACATTTTGGGGATGATAAATAGAATACAAGTGTCTGGATATTCTTAAAGTGATACTAACATATATTGTTTAAAAGGGACATAAAACATATTTGTTTATGTGTGTTTAGTATATATCAGCAATTAAACACTTGATAGCAAAATATCTACATGCTAAATAAATTATTTAAAAGCATTAAACTCTACACTTATTTTGTATGTAAATATTTTGTATTTGAGTACTTAAAGTGAATGTAAATTTTGATGCTAAAGTGTCCGGTTTTTAAAACTTCGATTAAAAACAGGGGCACTTTAATTCATCAAAATTTACATTTCACTCCTGTTGTGAAAAAAACCTTACCTTTTAATCTTCACAGCAGCTCCAGCTTCCTCCACCCATTTCAAAGCCTCTTCCTGGGTCTAAAATGAGGCATCTGGCTTCCTCCAATCACAGCGTTGAATCAGACACTGATTCCCCTGGGGGGAAAGCTGTGATTGGAGGATGACCTATCAATCATTTCTGACATCAGAAATGGCTTGTGAGACCGGAGGAAGCTGGAGCTGCTGTGAAGATTAAAAGGTACGTTTTTTTTTCACAACAGGAGTGAAATGTAAATTTTGATGAATTAAAGTGCCCCTGTTTTTAATCGAAGTTTTAAAAACCGGGCACTTTAGCATCAAAATTTACATTCACTTTAAAGGGACAATGTACTTAGACAAGCACCTGATAGTATTTAATTCTGTTTAAAGAAGCTGCAAGTGCCCCTTTTTCAAGTGGGCTAGGATCTCTTCCACCCCACTGGGAGCTTGAACTCTGTTGCTGATGCTTGTTTACATAACCTGTTTTATTGTCAATACTACAATATTGAGATTTTCAGTATAGGTGGCAGTTTCAAATGCTTATAAAAATACTGGAAGTGAGTTCAAAGTTAGATACCACAAAACATTAATTAAAAATGGTTTTGTTTGCAACCAGCCTATTATTGATATCTCTCACCAAGGACCCAATGATCAAAACTTTGCCGGGTAAGACCTGAAAAACTACATTGACACTCTCAGTGGCAGCCCTTATGGAATTATCTAAAAAAATGGGTCTGTCCCTGCCAGTGGTGAGATGTCATTGTCTCCTATAGAAAGTAGCCCGCTGGTAAGAGCTCGCTGGTAAGGGAAACTTTGCTTAAGAGAGCAAAATTAGCAGGGGGCGCACTTTAAAAATTAAATACTGCAGCCAATACAAATCAGATTACTTGGCTTCCAGTGTATAGTACCTGACAATCACCTCCATTTTTGTATACATGTGTTTTACCATTGACACAACCTTGTCACTTTTTAGTTTGCGAGAAAAAAACAGTGGAAATGCAGGGGAAATGTTGGAAGTGCAGGGGAAATGTTTAGATAATACACGAGGCCTGGAGGAGAAATTTCAGATACACCCATGGGACGCCCCTGTTTAGCCCACTAGCAGAAGCGGGTAAACTCATTTAACAATAAGGAATACATTATGTTTTATATTTTGCTTTATACATGCACATTTCACTGTGTTTTTGCATGTGCAGTGTAGTTTTATTACAATTTCTACTGTGCACCTTAAATAGTTTATTTTTCTGAATCATTTCCCATTTTTTTTTTCAATACACTTTTTTATATATTATGAAATACGATCTTTGCAGAATAATTTCATTATGATTTTTAATGTGATTAAACAATACAATGTTTACTGTGTATTTTTATTTCAATATTTCATTACTTTGTTTTATACAATTTATAAATGATGATTATTTTGTGAGCCCTAAAAGGATCTGAAACCCAAAATGTTCATCCTTTATGATTCAGATAGAGCATGCAATTTTAAACATCTTTCTAATTTACTTCTATTATCATTTTTTCTTCATTCTTTTGGTATCTTTTGTTGAAAAGCAGGCATATGCTTAGGAGCCGGACCATTTCTAAAGCACGTATGGCAGCAGTTTTGCAAGAATGTTGGAATGCTATCCATTTGCAAGCGCACTATTTCCTACCATGTAGTGTTCCAGATGCTGATCTAGGTATCTATTCAGCACAGAATATCATGGGAATAGAGGTAAATTATAAACTTTTAAAAATTGTATGCTCTGTCAGAATCACAAATTTTGTTTGGGGGGGTTTCCTATTCCTTTAACATACTTAAAACAACCTTTTGGAAGACACACTGTTCTCAAGGTAAAAACTACCTTTAGAGAACTAGGACGGAGTTTCATAGTACTGGAGAGATTTCTTAGAAAATCTCACAAGTCCAGAGAGCTTAAATCATCAAGCCCTAAGACTCTATCATGGAATCATTGGTGCACGCTTATATTTTTGTAAATACTACTATTATACCATTATTTACTAAGCTACTGATAAGAGCAATCAGACTTTTCAGTTACGAATGGTTAATTACAAGTGCTTTTTTAGCTAATTGTAAATAATATGTCCTGGTATATTGGGAACTAGAATTAAATACAAGTTAACTGTACTTTGCAAGTTCCATACATATCTAAAGCAAGGTGACTTGTTGCATTTGTAAGATTATGCCTTTTGATCTATGCAGTTCTGGGTTCTGGGTACACAAATAAAATATGTGAAAAATATTAATAATATACAACCATTTAATTTAAGTTTGATCACTTATCTCAGTTTCAGAATGGATATCACAGTTAAACCTGTGAATTGATTGAGAGTATTTTGTTAATAAAAACTTCATGGGGTAGATTTATCATAGTGCGAGCGGACATGATACGATGTAACGTATCATGTCCGCTGCACATCGATAAATGCCTTCAGCATACGCTGTCTGCATTTATCATTGCCAATCGGCTGCTAGCAGGGGGTGTCAATCAACCCGATCGTATTCGATCAGGTTGATTTCTGTCCGCAGCCTCAGAGCAGGCGGACAAGTTATCGGCCCCCATGTATCTCAATAAAATGTATTTAGACATCAAAATTTTAATTTTTCATAAATTAAAATTTCTTTACTTATTGGAAAACAACGAACATTAGAATATACATACACCCTTTATATTGCTTGAATTTGCTGTAAAATACATTCTGATTACTTTAAAAATTGTGTTTGTCCCACATTCCCTAGAAAGGTTGAAATGCAAATTTGTAACAGTTTACTTCAAAATGTTGCACATTGCCCGCCTCATCTATATGCTAAAAAATGATTGTTTAGATAAGTGTACATTTTGATAATGAAAGTATATTGGAAAGTTGTTTTAATTTGCAGGCTTTATCTGAATAATGAAACTTAAAATTTGACTTTAGAGGTCCTTTAATATAATGTGCACCATTTTTAAAATTATTTGTGACAACTTGAAATGCTTTAAAAACATTCAGGGCCAGATTACGAGTGGAGAATCAACATTTGTACATTATCGATAAGGGGCTGTTTGTGCTCGTCGGATTTATCGCTGTTATTACGAGTTGAAAGCAAACATGATCGATTGAGCGCCATTGCTATTTACACTAGAATCATTACCGCATCCCCAGAACTCTGGTTAACTGTTTGGCGAAACAAAAAAGTTGCCCAAAACACATAAAAAATACATTACAAAATATAGTTACACTCATAATAAAACTATCTAATAAAAATTATTCAAAAAAAATATTTCAAACAAAAGTTATAAAGGCTCAAAGATATAAGGGCTCAGGTGTTAGGGAAAAAAAGGCAGCCAAGGACTTTAACAAAGAGATATATAGATATACATGTCTAAAGATATAAATGTATGTATATATATATATATATATATATATATATATATGTGTGTACATATGTATTTAAGTATTAATATTCATTTCTAATAAAGTGTTATACTGTGTATTTACTGTAAATATTTCACATTCCAATGTTCTTCACATAGGGGAATATGTTCTATGTATTTATAAATAGAAATTCCTATATATATATATATATATATATATATATATATATATATATATATATATATATATATATATATATATATGTGTGTATATATCTATACCTATATATTATCATGTATATAAACCTGTATATAGGTATAGATATATATTGTACCATAAAAAACCATATATATATATATATATATATATATATATATATATATATATATAAAGAAATATTTATTTATGAATAAATAGAACATATTACTGTATGTGAAGAACACTGGAACGTAAAATGTTCATATTTTCATGTCGCGTTAGCGCACATGAGATAATACGATCGGGTTTGCAAGCGAGTAGGGTGTTAGGTTGTTTTTCTTTTATTTTTTTACTCCATTCTTTTTTACTCACACTTCTATGGGGGAATGCGTGAATGCGCACGCGATATTCTAAATTCGGCTTTTTACACTACTTGGGTTAGAGCTTGAGAGGGGAGAGTTAATTAGCGCTCCACTTGTAATCTGGCCCT
This sequence comes from Bombina bombina, assembly GCF_027579735.1. Lineage (NCBI taxonomy): Eukaryota > Metazoa > Chordata > Amphibia > Anura > Bombinatoridae > Bombina > Bombina bombina. The sequence goes on from NC_069507.1 coordinate 204,859,173, forward strand.
CGTTTTTTAAGTAGGTCTTCTTCAATTTAGTGCCTCATTGCTGATATAAACTTTACACATACTGAATAAACATGCATTTAATTTCCCTTTAATATTTGTCAGGAAGCTGATGTTAGTTGGTTTAAAGTATATTTAAGAAGGTATTGTCTGACAAGTTTACAGACAGGGAACCTGTTCACCTGCAATTTCCACAGGCAATGCAGTGTTGGCTGGTGAAATTTAAGATTGCACAAGAACTTCTAGGTAAGTTGATGTTTGTGAATTCTAAAAACCAGATCTTAGTGAAAATTCCCTATCAACTTTATTTCACCTTTCATATTCAGTTATAAAGAATTGTATCCAACATTTCATTTAAAATATCGTTCACATATAAGCATGAATATTAATTAACATATTTTAATGTGATTTTAAAATATATTCATCATAAAAAAATGTATACAAATCATTAAAATCAATGATTCCCCCTTCTCTCCATCTCATTTCAAGATGCACAGCAATTAGCTATTCGTGATTGATTTGATTGATTGATTGATCTAAACAATAATGATGAGACTGTGGAATGCATGATTTATAATTTTGTATGTAATTGTTCATGGTACATATCATTTAACAAATAAACAACTAAAATCACATAGATTATACAAGATAAAAATTGCTAAAAAATATAATAGGATGAACATATATGGTCATCTCATTTGTTTCCATTATTACAAGAATATCAGAATTATTGCATTGGTTGTATTCTGGAACCTTATCTAAAGTTGGTTTTAAAAAAATAAATTGAATATAACATGAAAATATGTCAGTGAATGTTTTTTATGTAAAAAATATGCCTCTCTTAAAACATTGATTTGGAGTCCATAACATAAACAAATTCTTCAATACTTGCTAGTTTATTAAAAAATAATATATCTGAACAAAATAAATATCCCTTATAAAAAAATGTTCAACAATAATCCTCAGCCCTGATCAATAATGGAATGGCATTTTCTTGTTAGACCTAATGCCTTCTGTGTGCCATTTTTGAAATGTGAATATTAAATATTAATACAGTCAGAACCAATGAAGTCTCAGATCTCAACCCATGAAAAGCCTTAAAATGTGTGGTTTACTCAGTCAAAGGTTAAAGGTCAGGCTCATCAGAATGCAATATTAGATAATATTGAGAGCATCTGCCGTTATTACTATACAGCTAATTATATTTTCAATAGTAGTTATATTTTCTGTAAATAAATAAATAATGCTAAAGATTATTCACAGAACTCCATGTACTATTTCACACATGGTGGAGTTAATTTATGATAAATATAAATATTATTATTATTTGCAGATAAGGTATTTGTTAAGATTGTGAAATTCAAAACTATAAGGGAGTATTACAATTGTCATAGGTTCTAAATTCAATTCCATTCCAATCAATTAGAAACCTTGGTTATCACATACATTTCCAATGTCTTCTTTTTTATTGGGATCATTTTAATTATTTTTGTAGGATTTTTTACGTTCCAAGCTCCTAAAAAAATATTTTGGCCTCTTCTAAATGGTGTAAATTTGTTGGTCACAATTTGTTTATGAATTTTAGATTTTTTACACATGCTCAGTTCAAATATAAACATGTCATTTTAATTCACTCATATACAAAAATTCCAACATTGATATGGGAATGAGCAATGGAAGGTGAGACTTTAACTAAAGAGACAAAAAGAACCTATGATTGGAGAAATAAGATTATATCTAATAAGGAGAATAATAATTATAATTATATTTAACTCTTTGAAACTTGAACAGTCCCTTAAAGCTCATTCTCTTTCTATTTTTATATGAGCAAGAAGCTGCTAATGAGAAATTAAGAATTAAAAGGACATTAAACTCTAAATACTAGATTTAATGATGTATTCAAACCAAAGATTAGCCTGAGAATAGTGTATGTAGATGTATTTTTAAACATTTTAAAGGGACATAAACCCACAATTTTTCTTTCATGATTCAGATAGAATATCAATTTTTCTTTGTATTCTTGTTATCCTTTGTTGAAAAGCAGACAGGTAAATTCAGGAGTGTGCACATGTCTGCAGCACTATATGGAAGCAGTTTTTCAACAATGTTATACATTGCTAGAGCACTAGATGGCAGCACTATTTCCTGTCGTGTAGGATGGCCGGACGGGTATGTAGACGTGGCCGGGCATGACCAGGTATAGTCGGGGGCATGGTCGGGCATGTCGAGGGCGTGATTGGGCGCGGTCAGCGCGAGAGAGAGGGGAGAGAAATAGAAAGAGAGGGGGAGAGACAAAAAGAGATATGAAAGAGCTTAAGAGAGGGGGAAGAGCAGAAGAGAGGGGGGAGAGAGAGAGCAAAATAGAGGGAAAAGAGCAAAAGAGAGGGAGCAAAATAGAGGGAAGAGAGAGAAAAAGAGAGGGAGAGAGAGAGAGCAAAAAAGAGGGAGAGAGGGAGCAAAAGAGAGGGGGGAGAGAGAGCAAAAGAAGAGAGGGGGAGAGAGGGGGAGAGAGAGCAAATGAGAGGGGGAGAGAGAGAGCTATAGAGAGGGGAAGAGAGAGAGCAAAAGAGAGGGATGGAGAGAGAGCAAAAGAGAGGTGAAAGAGCAAAAGATAGGGGGGGAGAGAGCAAAAGAGAGGGGAAAGAGCAAAATAGAGGGAAGAGAGAGAAAAAGAGAGGGGGAGAGAGAGCAAAAGAGAGGGGGGAGAGAGAGCAATAGAGAGGGGGAGAGAGAGAAAAAGAGTGGAGAGAGAGAGCAAAAGAGAGGGGAGAGAGAGCAATAGAGAGGGGGAGAGAGAGAGCAAAAGAGAGGGGAGAGAGACAAAGCAAAAGAGAGGGTGGAGAGAGGGGAAGAGAGAGAGCAAAAGAGAGGGGGGAGAGAGAGCAAAAGAGATGGATGGATAGAAAGAGCAAAAGAGAGAAATGGAGAGAGAGAGCAAAAAAAAGGAGAGAGACTGAGCAAAAAAAAGGGGGGAGAGAGAGACCGCAAAAGAGAGGGGGAGAGAGCGCAAAAGAGAGGGGGGAGAGAGTACAAAAGAGAGGGGGAGAGAGAGAGCGCGAAAGAGAGGGGGGAGAGAGAGCACAAAAGAGGGGGGGAGAGAGAGAGCGCAAAAGAGAGAGAGAACGCAAAAGAGAAGGGGGAGAGAGAGAGCGTAAAAGAGAGGGGGGGAGAGAGCGCAAAAGAGAGGGGGAGAGAGAGCAAAAGAGAGGGGGAAAGACCACAAAAGAGAGGGGAGAGAGGGAGAGAAAGAGAGGGGGAGCGAGAGAGAGCGCAAAAGAGAGGGGGAAAGACCGCAAAAGAGAGGGGAGAGAGCAGAAAAGAGAGGGGGAGAGAGAGCAAAAGAGAGGGGGGAAAGAGAGAGCAAAAGAGAGGGGGGAGAGAGAGAGCAAAAGAGAGGGGGAGAGAGAGAACAAAAGAGAGGTGGAGCGAGAGAGAGAGAGCGCAAAAGAGAGGTGGAGAGAGCGTAAAAGAGAGGGGGAGAGAGCACAAAAGAGAGGGGGAGAGAGAGAGCAAGGGGTAGGACCACTGTACTGCAAAAAATGGCCCGTGTAAACGGGATTTAGGACTGGTAAGGGTATAAGAGGCTTGATGGATAATTGATCCTTGTGGTTGAAGAAAACTTTGTAATATTACAACAGCAATATAAAAAAGGAGAAACAGTTCCATCTTAGATTAAAATAATCTCTATTCTTTATTTTGTCTAGTGACTTAAAAAAAGCTAATTACAAACGTTACAAATGAAAAAAATGTCTAACTTGTTTCAACTGATATGTAGCCTTAATCATACAATAGTATTAAAACAGGTCATTAAAGGGACAGTATACTCCAGAATTTGTATTGCTTAAAAATATAGATAGTCTCTTTATTACCCATTCCCCAGTTTTACACAGCTTACACAGTTATATTAATACAATTGTTACCTCTGTGGTTACCTTAAATCTAAGCGTCTGCAGGCTGCCCCCTTATTTCAGTTCTTTTGACAGACTTGTATTTTAGCCAATCAGTGCCCTCTCATAAGTAACTCCACGGGAGTGAGCACAATGTTATCTATATGGCACACACAAACTAACACCTTCTACCTGTGAAAAACTGTCAAATGCATTCAGATAAGAGTCGCCCTTCAAGGGCTTAGAAATTAGCATATGAGACTACCTAGGTTTAGCTTTCAACAAAAAATACAAAGAGAACAAAGCAAATTTGATGATAAAAGTACATTGAAAATATTTTTTTTTTTAAATTACATGCCCTATATTAATCATGAAAGTTGAATTTTGACTAGACTGTCCCTTTAAAACAAAGGTTGTCCTCCAAAGACTATTGGGTAGCTTAAATCAGTTTTTCTCAACCATTTTGTATCATGTACCCTTATAGACATACAGTTTTGCCGTAAGTACCCCTTGGTACAACAGATAATATTAATTATTATTAAGTTAAAAAAAAATAAGAGGCAATCATGGATACCACAAATTGTGAAAAATTGGTATCAGATATAGCTTTCTGTTTTTAGGGATTTATGTTAAAATACAGTTTTACTGAATACAAATGGGATGGATGTAAAAGTGTCCTAGACTTCCCATTGTGTGTTAAAAAAATGTAGCACGCTCCTGTGCAGGATAAAATCTGCTGCTTTATACAGTGCTGGAGCTCTCTACATCAAGGTGAACAACGCACTCTAGAGAGAACTGTGATTGGACAGCAACCCTGTGACACGTGTTTTTTTTTTTTTGTTTTTTTTGTTTTTTAAAAAAAAAGCTTTAGAATGCCGGTGGTCTTTGAAGAGAGAAGCAGAGGCTATTTTGGGTGTTGAAATATACAAGGAAGCTTGTTACATGTGCACTTACTACATAATAATGTTATTTAAAAATAACATTTACTGACACTTTAAAAAAAAAAAAAAACACTTTATTTTTATATGATTTTCAGGGCAGCTTTTCCTTTCAGTTACAAATAGATATACATTTATCTTTTAATATTTTATAGTTCAGTTTAGAAGATATTGGAATGGAATCCAATTGTAGATAGATATTAACCTTTTTGTTCAATTCAGATTCTTTGAAGGAGATTGCACAAGCCAAGCTACTTGTTAACACAGTGCTTCCAGATGCAACTCCTGTTCAAATCAATGGGAGTCACAAATACTACTGCCATGCGTTCATGTAAGCTATTCTGATGAAACAACCCCCACTGTTTGACAATGATAAATAAAAGGGTGTACAAATACCGTGTTGCTTCTTGTCCAGCTATCTCAAACCGATTTACTACACAAAAGGCAAAGTCCCTATGCGTGTAGATTAGGTATAATGTTATCTTAAAGGGACATTATACACTAGATTTTTCTTTGCATAAATGTTTTGTAGATGATCCATTTTTATAGCCTATACAGCTTTATTTTTCTAAAAAAAAAGTATAGTTTTGTTTAATTTTAAATAACATTGTGCTGCTTTTCAGACTCCTAACCAAGCCCCAAAATTTTATGAGAATACTGATGTATACCTACTCCAGCTTGCTCCTGTTTGTGTAAAGAGTCTTTTCATATACAGAGGAAGGGGGAGGGAGAGTGTCTGCTATTTCCCACTTGCAGTGGGTGGTCCAGCTAACTTTTTTAACAGTGTTAAACTGGGAGCTTCTAAGTAAATTTTTAAATGGTTTTATACTGGGTCAGTATCTGTGCATATTATTCTTTATAGTAGTGTCTATTACATGCAGTTATGTGAAAATTTGTGTATACTGTCCCTTTAAAAGGACATTAAATGCAAATTGTAAGCAGCATAACAATGCACCTTCATATCTGAGAAGATTTTTGCAATTAATAATGCAGTTTTATTTAGTTAAATGAGCATATTGTTGTTGTTTTTTTTTCCCACTGATTTTTCTGTTCCCCAGAACAAAAGAACCAATCACAAACTAATACGCAGATATAGCATAAACTCGGTTTTCACATGTGACTAGGGTAGCCTCCCCTCTTCTATTTGCTCAAGGTGGTTTGGCACTAATTAATTAGTAAAATATTTATTTAACGGATATTTAAATAAACAGATATATATTAATTTTAAAACTTGATATAATAGCTAAATATAAATTAATATTTAGATATACACAATATTATTAACACTTAAACTACCTTGTACGCTCAATGCTTTTGCAGAGTACTTTTTCTATCAAAGTTGTTGATGCAAAACTGATAATCCACCTTAAAAAAAGCAAATGAGTACAGAGAATATAAGATAGGAGGGGGTAAACAAAACATCACAGATAAATTAGCTACAAATATTAACCCAAGCCTCCCTGGAAGAAAGTGGAACAAGTACAATTTTCAGATGTATCTTAAAGCAAAAGGAATTAAAATAAACAATGAATGTATATTGCAGTAATGTTTTATTAATAATGAAACATTCCATGCGTAGTTGAAACTCAGAGTCTAATGGTATTGTAGCACTAAAATTTATTTAAAGGGACATGAAACCCAATTTTTTTATTTCATGATTTAGAAAGAGCATGCAATTTTAAACACCTTTCTAATTTACTTTTATTATCTAATTTGTTTCAGTCTCTTGATATTCTTTGCTGAAAATCATATCTAGATAGGCTCAGTAGCTGCTGATTGGTGGCTGTGCATAAATGCCTCGTGTGATTGGCTCACCCATGTACATTGCTATTTCTTTAACAAAGGATATCTAAAAAATTAAACAAATTAGATAATAGAAGTAAATTGGAATGTTGTTTAAGATTGTATTCTCTGTCTGTATCATGAAAGAAATTTTTTGGGTTTAGTGTCCCTTTAAGGTATAAAAGTAAAATAATAATCTAATATACTGTTGGTAATAGACAAACTCTGTGAAAAATATAAACAACAAAACAAATCCTTGTGCAATTTTCTCTCTGGGGAGGCTTATGGTGAAAAACTTACCATCGTAGAGAGAAATCACGCAAAATCTTAGGGTGCTTTATCATTATATTGCAATTTAGGTGTCTCTCCTTGACATCCACGGCCTGATTCTAAAAACTTTGCTTGGCCAAAAGTGTTTTTCCAATGCAGACACTCATAGGGGTTGCACTCAGGGAATTCTGAAAAAAAGGGAATGTCTCCTATACAGTGATTGAGCTCACTGGAAAGGGAAAATTCACTGGTAAGTATAGTATCTTAAAATAATGTTTGTATACATGCGTTTTTCTATTAGGGTAATAAGGGTTTTGCATATTTTGACACAATCTTGCTACCTATTACCTTGTGAGAAAATCAGTGATACCTGCAGGGGGAAAACGTTTACAGAATATGCCAGACCTTGAAGAGAACGTCCCTGTTCATCCCGCTAAAAGAGGTGGGGAAACTAATTTACAATAAGGAAAAAATCATCTTTGAGTTAAATATTGTAAATATAAATTTCATAGCATTTTTTTGCAGATGCAGTGTAGTTTTATTACGATTCTACTGTGCACTTGAAATCATATGGGTCTCAATCACAACCTATTGGCTGCAGTCTTTTTGGCTCTTTTTCTGGTCAAAAATTCCACTTTTTGTTGCAAGACAACCACAGTAGTGCGTTTTCTGCTCTTTTCTGCAATCACAAACAGGTTTTCGGATCCTTGCTAAAAGCCTTATTTCTCCTATTGGACCAAAAAGTTCTTGTTGATCACAATTCATTTTCATGTCACTTTTCAACATCGTATGGAGGCCAGTTTTGAAATCTGACACCTCTAGGCACCTGATAAGTCCTCAAACATCCATTTTCAACATCTTTAATACTATTTCAGAGCTATATGGAAACAGTTTAATATCTTACACATGTAACCTGTAGTTGCCATCTTGTTTTCAGATCACTCCAAAATGGAAACAGAGCAACAGAGAACAAACAATAGAAATAAATATTGCTAAAACAATACTTGTCCAAATTTAAATTAAAGGGTCACATGGCTACAATAAAAAAATAGCTGGTGAATTAGATTATTCTGTTCTTGCATTAATGCTTGCTTACACCTATGTGTTTAATCCCAGCTAAGAGGTAAAGGAACAGTGTACTCAAGTAAGCAGCAGATAAGAGTTAATTGTATTTAAAGCAAGTTCAAGAGCAACCCCACTTGGAGGTTAATTTCTTCTGATGCCTCTTGCTTACATACATTTTTTTTCATTAATGTAGTATTGAAATTTTTAGCGTAGGTTGAGGTTTCAGCAGGAAAACATGTCAAATGACAAAATAGAGCTAGATAAGTTGTTTGTAAACAATACACTCCAGAAGGTAAAATTGAACACTGGGAACACGTTACACGTGTGAAGTGTGAATTTTGCATTGCACTATCCCTTTAAAATCAGCAATGCACTGCTAGTCTGGATCAATCAGAGACAGAAGATGTGCGTAGGCACCAATCACCAGCCAATCCAGTGCAGATGTTTCAAGGTTTAAACACATAGATACAGATAAGCAATGGCATTATTAGGAAATGTTCTAACATATATATAATATTAATTAATTAATAAGTCTTATCTTATTCTAAAATATCTAAAAATAAATTCATTTTTTGTGTAGAGTAATAGACCACATTCCTTCAAGGTCATTCCAATTACAATAAAATAATGAAATTGCTTATTCAGTGACTTTTCTGGTTACCAACCATGCATGTCTTTTATAATTTTAATATTTCAACTCCTATAAAAAAAACAGATTGATCGATCTTAACATTTTTGACTTTTTATTTTGCTTGTCTTTATCTTCATTTTTGTTGTCAGTTACTAATTACAAAAATATTGAGAAAGATAAGAGGGTGGATTTATATTCCAGTAGACATATTTCATCTAATTCTACTTAGCTATATTTCTTTTATGCAGGTATTTCCAGAATGACCCACTCATGTACATTTGACCCTAATTTACAACAATAAAATGTTTTTTCTATGAAGTTCTAAAGAGGGTATATTAAATTCCTATAGGAGTTAAGGCACAACTTTTGCATTTTAAATAATCTGATCTCCGGGAGATAAAAAAATCCTAATGAGGATTAACCGTCTTTGAACAGAACCTTTTTCACCTCTTTTGTTGCAAAAAAACTGTTTTCTGAAACAAACAGGTTATTGAAAGAATCATTTTGGATTAAACTATAATTTGATTGTCCATCAAAAATATAGAAATATGTACCAATATTCTATTGTTCATCATAGTTATAAAACAGCTAATAAAGAATGTGAATAATATAAATTATTTTACCCCTTTTGAAGGCCTCCAAGTTTGATGGTATCATAATAATTATATGAATTCATTATACGTTCTTATCATTTTGAATTTTGTATCCTTTGAATTAATTATAGGTGTATTACATTAGCAAGAAAGCTTCCAGTGACCTTTATGAAAGTGCTTATAATGTTATGGGTAGCTTCAGTGTTGAAACTAAAGGTAAAATATTTTCCTAGTTCCCTGATCTTTCTGGTAGGATGTGGTGCTTATGCTGTGAGATGTACGGACCATGTATACATTTTCTTTCAATGAGGAGTTTGCATTACCCTTGGATATTGGCTGCTAGTGGCAGTAGTAACCTTAGCATTCTGCTAGTGTTAAACACATTTTATAACATTTTTACTTAAACATTTAAAGGGACATTAAACTCAGCATTTAATCTTTCTCTGAAATGAACTATTAAGGGAAATAAAACATTTATACAAATAATATTTTTTTTACCTGTTTTAGAAATACCTATGAAAATGTACTTCTTAAACTTTCTTCTGAGAGGCTGCCTAATTATGTTGAAATTTACTTGAGCCTCAAAATTCTACACCATGATTGGTCAGCACAGAGCACAAGAACATAGTTGGCCACAGCAAAGGTAACCAGGAACATGGATTCCACAGGACTTTCCAAGAGGTGTATTAAATTATTTTAAAGCATTCATTTTGCAATGCTGTGCTTAACTGGTGATATCCGCTATATGTTTAATGTCCCTTTAAATAACAATGATAAAAAAACTGCAATGTGTGTTCATTATTTATGTTGCCTGCTTGTCCTGTAATTTTCTTAGGTAAAATATGCTTTTTCCACCACCACCACAGAGAGGCTGGAGTGCATTCTGCGTAATTAGCTATACTACAGTTAAGTGACTATGCTACATGGGGGAGCGGGCAAAATCCAATAAGACATCTCTCTAGCCTTTCCTTATTTATCGTCCTCACCAGCCTTTCCTTCTTCACCATTTCCTTTCATTCTATGCAGCTGATTCACTACAGCTCATTCATCTGCCCCTTCTTTAGTTAATGAGTTCCATAAAATATAAAAACTAGAGAGCTTGGTGAGGCCAGCAATGCTGGAGAGTAGGGTTGTGCCTTTAGATCCTTTGTTAGGATATGAATGCAGAAGTGGGCGGCTGCTCATGGCGTTCGGCTCTTTTCAGAGCCAGATTTATTCTTGTGAAACTTCAACGTACTAAGATCTGGATTTGCACAGATCTTAGTGTATTGCACTTACACAAGAATAAATCCGGCTCCGAAAAGAGACGAATACCACGAGCTGCCACCTTTTTCTGCGTTCGGATCCTAACAAAGGATCCAAATGCACATCCCTACTGGTGAGTTATTTTACTGTGTTTTGCACAGTGATAAACCCAGGTCAGTACAAGCTACTTATTTTTGGCCTATAATTGACCATAGCAAAGGAACTAGTTAAAAGGACAAAATTAAGCTTTAATGATTCAGATAGAACGTGCAAAAAAACCAAAAAACTTTCCAGTTTACTGCCGTTGTCAAAATGTGCACAATCTTTTTATATGCACACGTTTTGAGGCATCAGCTCCTACTGAGCATTTGCAAGAGATCACAATATATATGTGTTTTGATTGGCTGATGGTTGTCACATGATACATGGGCAGGAAAATGGATGTAACTTTAAATTTTGTTAGAAAAAAATGTACTACTCATTTGAAATTCAGAAGTAGTGAAGTCATATTGCCATTTTTATTAGGCATTTGTTGAATATGCAATTCTACTATATTGAATTATTTAAAAGTATGCTAGAGGCTTTTGCAAAAACTCTGCAAATAAAGCTAAATGAGTTTGATTTTTTTTTTAAATTAGGTCAAGATTATAAGAGACTTGCAGTTAAAGACATGTAAGCTGCCTTAAAGCAGCAACAGCCCTGTCATACTTTTTTGCCATTAGAGAAGATAAATTGGTTGACCAAGACTTATTTGACATCAGTATGCTGTAAATGGCAGTTCACATTGGCCTAGATTACGAGTTTTGCGGTACAGCTATACCGCTGAAAAATTGGCCATTGTGCATGGAATGGCCGGTAATGCATATTACGAGTCACGGCGGTATAGGCTGTAACCCAAGCATTTTAGCCTTAATGCAACCCTCCATTCCGCATCTCAAAAAGTGCAGGATTTTCCATAGTGCCGTATTACAGGTTGTGCGTTACGGCTAAAATGCTTATGTTACAACCTTTACCGACACAATCCATTCTGCAATCTGAGACTAGTAGTTATGGATTTTGTGAAACAAAAATGTTTCACAAAACTCATAACTAAAATGTTACAAAGTACACTAACAGCCATAAACTACCTATTAACCCCTAAACCTCCACCCTCCCGCATCGCAAATACTATATTAAACCCATTAGCCCCTAATCTGCCACCCACCCACATCGCCAACACTAAAATAAACCTATTAACCCCTAAACCACCGCCCCCCCACATCCCAATACTATATAAACCTATTAACCCCTAAACCGCCAGCCCCCCACACCGTAACTAATAAACTAAACCTATTAACCCCTAATCCGCTGCTCCCCAACATCGCAGACACTAAATAAAGCTATTAACCCCTAAACCACCAGCCCCCCACATCACAACTAATAAACTAAACCTATTAACCCCTAAACCTTTGGCCCCCCACATCGAAAAACACTAAATTAAACTTTTAACGCCTAAACCTAACACCTCCCTAACTTTAAATTAAAAGTTACAATATAAATATCTTTAAATAAATAAAAACTTACCCTGTGAAATAAAAAAATAACTAACATTAAACTATAAATTAACCTAACATTACTCTTCTTATAAAATTAAAAAAACTACCAATTAAAAAAACTAAATTACAAATTTAAAAAAACCTAATACTGCGAAAAAAATAAAAAATCTAACATTACAAAAAATTACGAAAAATAAAAAAACTTTAAGATTACAAAAAATAATAAACGGAATTATCAAAAATAAAAACAATTACACCTAATCTAATAGCCCTATAAAAATAAAAAGCTCCCTCAAAACAAAAACACCCCCTTACCTACAATAAACTACCAATATCCCTTAAGTTAAACAGCTTTTTTACATTAAAATATTACAAAGTCCCCCCTAAAAGTAAAAACCCCCACCCAACCAACCCCCCAAAATAAAAAACCTATGTCTAAAAATATCCTAAGCTACCCATTGCCCCTAAAGGGGCATTTGAGTGGGCATTGCCCTTAAAAGGGCATTCAGCTCTTTTACTGCCCTTAAAAGGGAATTCCGTTCTTTTACAGTGCCCATCCCAATCTAAAAAAAAAAAAAACACACCAAAAAAATTAAGAAAAACCTAACACTAAGGCCATAATATCTACTCACGGTTCCTGAAGTCTAGTCATCCATCCTCATCCAGCCAACGAGAAGTCTTCATTACTCCATCGCGGGACCATCTTCTATCTTCCTCTCAGTGTCACGGAGCTGTGGAGGCACGGAGCTTCTTTTGCTGCACGGACATCCAGCAGGGAAGATCCTCTTTATACGGTCACCACCGTACACTGAAGCTTGAATGCAAGGTACCCGTTTAAAAATGGGGTGACTTGCATTCCTATTGGCTGACATTTTCAAATCAGCCAATAGGATGAGAGTTACTGAAATCCTATTGGCTGTATAAATCAGCCAATAGGATTTCATTAGCTCTCATCCTATTGGCTGATGTGAAAAGATCACATGATTGCATAGCAAATATAAAAACAGCTGCACTGAATTTAAATTGGTAGAGCGTTGTACCGATGATTTAGCATGCATGATGTACCTTTTTGCAAGATGTTCTGTCATTCCAGTGCAATTTTAAGTTTACGTGGTTAAAATTCATAGCCAGCTAGTCTTCATTAACAACTTATTTTTGTAAATGAGCTGCATCCACCTTCTCTTTGTGTGTTCGCTGGATTTTTTTTTTTTAATCACAAAGTACCTTGGTTTAGAAAGCTTTAATTAAACTCTAATAATAACAGTTTATTTTTCTGCCTGTAGGAAGTCATCAAAGGTATGGGTCTTCATCTTCAAAAGCAGTTACATTATGGGATCTCTAATGCTTCGGGAGCAATCATTGCAAAGGTTTAGAAACAACCTAACACAACATACTAATTATATCAAAACACATGTCATACTACTCCTTTTTTTTACAGTTCCTTGGGTTCTCACCATTTGTTCATTATTTAGCTAGCTATTACTTATGCACAGGCTGATGATGTGCACTCAGATGAGATCCAGAGATCTTTGGCAGCAAAGCAGTTAAGCAAATTATCAGCATAAAACAACATAGGCATGAAAGTGTTTGTGCTTGTCTTTATGTAGAAAATTAAAGTTAAAATATCATTAGCATCATTGTATCTCCATTTATTTAATTTGCCCACCCACACGTTCCTCCCGAAAATGATTGTGTCTGAGCCCTAATTAGCATAGGCATGAACTGCTTGTAATTACCAGAATAGTGACCCAACGGCAGAAGTCATTTGATAATAATTAAGTCTTTACTATCATTCCAAAGCCATCATTCTGCTGCAAGGTGCTGGGAATTTTTTTTAAATGGATTGTGCACTTTGTTTTATATGTATAATGCTCTGATCTCTTTGAATAATGTTTGTCCTGTCTAATAAGGAAACATTAACGAGGCATTTCATTTTTAAAATTATATGTTAAATGATATAAAATATATCTAAAACAATATGTCATATCCATTAATAAATTTCTGGAAACAAATATATTAAGATGTTACCTTATGTTTTAAATGTCTATGCCACCACATTGTTCTTTAAGCATTTTACATAAGTAGCTTTATACTGTTTAAGGTTGGTTTGAAATTAGAAGGTTGAATTAGTCTGAGACCAAAAGAAATTCAAAACTGTTTACTCCTAATGCAAAGGAAAATGTTTACTAGTCCACTGCATTTTAACCCACTCAAATACAAAGCATCAGGGCTTTCCACAGTGCAATCATCACATACACTATGTGATGATGTAACACACAGTGTACTAGATTCACAAAAGCTTGTTAGGCTTCCAAAAAAAGGGAGATCATGTTCAAAATTTATTGGTAGATATCTTGCACAGCAAATAAGAACCACTAGCAATCCAGAAAAGCAATAATACAACCTCTATACATCAAACATGTATTTGTGTGAGGGTAACAGAGTTATATTTTTGATTGGTGGAATTCACTTGGACAGAAGTTCTGAAATTCAAGGTCAGGGTTTCAGCCAAGGTCCATAGCTGTGTAGGTGGACTGAAACCAGGTATCTGTGCCAGAGGAGAGCACAGGGAGTAGAAGAGTAGCCAAGAAACAACCCAGGAGAGTAGTCAAGAAACAACCCATGGTCAGGAATTAGAAACACAATTTGTAGACGAGAAGTGATGCACAGGGAGAAGATAGAAGAATAGTAAAAAATACCGTTCCAATGGTCAGCAGCCAGTTTATCAGTCCAAACACAGTCCAGCACACCCATACCACAGTGCAGCCTGTAAGGGAAACTGTAATCCCACTATCAGTTGCAATCACAAAAAAGCAGCAGCACCAAAGTTAAACAAGTTTATTGGCACCAAAATATGTCCACAACATTTCGGGAGTTACCCCTTAATCAATAACTTAGAAAAGGGGCTGACAAAAGCCAGGATCTACTTCATGCACCAAGTTGTCCTACCCCACCTTAATAGTCTCATAGCACTACCGCATGTAAGGCGCAAGTACAGGATGGCAACTACTTAGGGGACTGAAAATGGCCTTGATTGCAATATATTGGCAATTTGCTCTCACAAATGCTTCTTTCTTTCTTACCAAATTGATAGACAAGTTTCTTAAATAATCACAATGCTATATCATTTCATTTGTTAAAACCCTGCCACCACAAACAAGTTTTTAATTAGAAAGCTCCCAAAAAGGACTTTTCGCGTGTTAAGTACCTGCTTTCAAAATAGAAACTGAGAGTTCTCCCAAAGCTAACAGATACAATAGTCCATTCACAACTCTTATGGTTACAGTAATACTGTATTCAAGTAACCCTTTTGTTCACTCTGCCAGGAAAATACTCATTTGCATGTTTGACATTAACTTGCTGTCATCACAATACATCTTCAACACTCAGTATCCATATTAATGCCATATATATCTTGATATGATGGACATAGTTCTATAGTCATTTTAGGGCAACAACATCAACAAAAGGCATGTTTTTAGATTTTATTTTTTTAAGTCTCACTTACACTGTCAAGATTACCACTAACAGTAGAGTCTTTTTATAATCAGGTTTTTAAAGGAGACCACTTAGTCGTGTCTTTCATAGTTAATGGGCCAGTCAACACCAATTGGTCACTTACCTTTTCCAAAATACAAATGTTACCTGCTCCCTCACTTACACCGGAATTCTGCATCGTAATTGTTGTGAGATTGATCCAACCTAGTTATCATAACCTCAAGACCGGCAAAAGTTTAAATTTGTGACGTAACATACGATCCGCCAGTCTCAATCTGACGCAGATTGATGCTTACGTCATTACAGATGTTCCGAATACACCTCCGGCTCTATTTGACACTTTTTCCCATTTATCAAACTTTTAACAGGTACGTTCGTGGCTATTCGGACGCATCGTACCTGTTTTTCAAACCGCCACCCTTGAGGCCGTGGATGCCATAGAAATCAATGGGAGTATGAAAGCACAGAAAGCTTATGTTTGATGCTGCAAGAGAATGAAGCATACCCCATTGATTTCTATGGTAGAAAAATAGTTACGTTTACACCTAACACCCTAACATAAACCCTGAGTCTAAACACTCCTAATCTGCCGCAACCGACATTGCCGACACCTAAATAAAGTTATTAACCCCTATCCTGCCGCTCCCCGACCCCACCACAACCTAAATAAACTTATTAACCCTTAAACCATTGGCCTCCCACATCATCACCACTAACTAAACCTATTAACCCCTAAACCGTCAGCCCACACATCGCAAAAAGCGAAATTAAGCTATTAACGCCTAAACCTAACAACCCCTTAACTTTAAATTAAAATTACAACATCCCTATCTTCAAATAAATTAAAACTTACCTGTAGAATTAAAAGAAACTAATTTTAAAATATTAATTAACCTACCCTAACTATTATAGTACAATTACATTAAACTACCAAGTAAATAAAATAAATTACATATTAAAAAACCTAACCCTACTAAAATTATTTAAATCTACAATTAAACATTATTACAAAGTCCTAAAGTACAAAAAAAACAAAAACACTAACGGCTAGATTACGAGTTTTGCGGTAAGAGCTCACCTCCCTACAGCGCTGCTATTACAGGTTTTCAAAAACCCAGCGTTAGCAGGCAATAAGTGAGCGTTGACCAAAATTGAGCTCCATACCGCACTCCAATACCAGTGCTGCTTTGAGCTGGTTTTACGTGCTCTTGCACGATTTCCCCATAGACATCAATGGGGAGAGCCGGCTGAAAAAAGTCTAACACCTGCAATAAAGGAGCATAAAGCTCCGTAACGCAGCCCCATTGATTCATATGAGAAATAAAAAATGACACTGCCGACACCTACATTACACTTATTAACCCCTAATCTGCTGCCCCGACACTGCCGACACCTACATTACACTTATTAACCCCAAATCTGCTGCCCCCATTGTCGTTCTACCTATCTACACTTATTAACCCCTAATCTGCTGTCCCAATGTCGTTCTACCTATCTACACTTATTAACCCCTAATCTGCCGCCCCAATGTCGCCACCACCTACATACAGTTATTAACCCATAAACTGCCGCAGCCGACATCGCTGCCACTATACTAAAGTTATTAACCCCTAAACCTAACCCTAAGTCTAACCCTAACACCCCCTAACTTTAATGTAATTAAAATAAATCTAAATAAAAATTACTATCATTAACTAAATAATTCCTATTTAAAACTAAATACTTACCTGTAAAATAAACCCTAAGCTAGCTACATATAAAAAATCGTTACATTGTATCTATCTTAGGTTTTATTTTTATTTCACAGCTAAGTTTGTATTTATTTTAACTAGGTAGAATAGTTAGTAAATAGTTATTAACTATTTACTAACTACCTAGTTACAATAAATACAAAGTTACCTGTAAAATAAAACCTAACCTGAGTTACACTAACACCTAACCTTATACTAAAATTAAATAAATTACATTAATTAAATACAATTAACTAAATTACAAAAAAAACAAACACTAAATGACAAAAAATAAAAAATAAATGATCAAATACTTAAACTAATTACACCTAATCTAATAGCCCTATCAAAATAAAAAAGCCTCCCAAATATAAAAAAAACCCTAGCCTAAAGTAAACTACCAATAGCCCTTAAAAGGGCCTTTTGCGGGGCATTGCCCCAAAGAAATCAGCTCTTTTACCTGTAAATAAAAATAAAAATACCACCCCAACAGTAAAACCCACCACCCACACAGCCAACCCCCCAAATAAAAAACCTTAGCTCCTGAAAAGGGCATTTGTATGGGCATTGCCCTTAAAAGGGCATTTAGCTCTTTTTCAGCCCAAACCCCCAATCTAAAATTAAAACCTACCCAATAAACACTTAAAAAAACCTAACACTAACCCCCAAAGATCCACTTACAGTTTTTGAAGACCCGACATCCATCCTCAACGAAGCGGCAGAAGTCCTCAGCCAAGCCGGCAGAAGTCTTCATCCAAGCTGGCAGAAGTCTTCATCCAGACGGCATCTTCTATCTTCATCCATCCGGCGTGGAGCGGCTCCATCTTCAAGACATCCGGCGTGGAGCATCCTCTTCAATCAACGACTCTTCCAGAATGAAGGTTCCTTTAAGGGACGTCATCCAAGATGGCGTCCCTTGAATTCCTATTGGCTGATAG
This sequence comes from Bombina bombina, assembly GCF_027579735.1. NCBI lineage: Eukaryota > Metazoa > Chordata > Amphibia > Anura > Bombinatoridae > Bombina > Bombina bombina. The sequence continues at coordinate 204,877,282 of NC_069507.1, forward strand.
AATTCTATCAGCCAATCGGAATTAAAGGTGAAAAAATCAGCCAATAGAATGTGAGCTCAATCCTATTGGCTGATTGGATCAGCCATTAGGATTGAAGCTCAATCCTATTGGCTGATTGCAACAGCCAATAGGATTTTTTCACCTTTAATTCCAATTGGCTGATAGAATCGTCGTTTGAAGAGGAGCTCCGCGCCGGATGGATGAAGATAGAAGATGCCGTCTGGATGAAGACTTCTGCCGGCTTGGATGAAGACTTCGGCCCGCTTGAATGAAGACTTCTGCCGGCTTGGCTGAGGACTTCTGCCGCTTCGTTGAGGATGGATGTCGGGTCTTCAAAAACTGTAAGTGGATCTTTGGGGGTTAGTGTTAGGTTTTTTTAAGGGTTTATTGGGTGGGTTTTAATTTTAGATTATGGGGTTTGCTCTTTTAAGGGCAATGCCCATACAAATGCCCTTTTCAGGGCAATGGGGAGCTTTGGTTTTTTAGATAGGTTTTTATTTGGGAGGTTGGTTGTGTGGGTGGTGGGTTTTACTGTTGGGGGGGTATTTGTATTTTTATTTACAGGTATTTATTTTTGTATTTAATTCAACTAGGTAGTTAGTAAATAGTTAATAACTATTTACTTACTAGTCTACCTAGTTAAAATAAATACAAACCTGCCTGTGAAATAAAAATAAAACCTAAGATAGATACAATGTAACTATTAGTTATATTGTAGCTAGCTTAGGGTTTATTTTACAGGTAAGTATTTAGTTTTAAATAGGAATTATTTAGTTAATGATAGTAAATTTTATTTAGATTTATTTTAATTACATTAAAGTTAGGGGGTGTTAGGGTTAGACTTAGGGTTAGGTTTAGGGGTTAATAACTTTAGTATTGTGGCGGCAATTTTGGGGCAGCAGATTAGGGGTTAATAACAGTAAGGTAGGTTGTGGCGATGTTAGGGACAGCAGATTAGGGGTTAATAATATTTAACTAGTGTTTGCGATGTGGGAGTACGGCGGTTTAGGGGTTAATACATTTATTATAGTGTTTGCGATGCGGGAAGGCCTTGGTTTAGGGGTTAATAGGTAGTTTATGGATGTTAGTGTGCTTTTTAGCACTTTAGTTATGAGTTTTATGTTACGGCTTTGTAACATAAAAGCCATAACTACTGACTTTCAGTTTACAGTATAGATCTTGACGGAATAGGCTGTACCGCTCACTTTTTGGCCTCCCAGGCAGACTCGTAATACCGGAGCAAAGGAAGTCCCATTGAAAAAGGACTTTTGGAAAGCTGCGGTAGTTACGTTGCATTACGGCAAAAAAAGTGTGCGGTGCAGCTAAACCTGCAAGACTTGTAATACCAGCGGTAGTGAAAAAGAGCCTTCAAGCTGCTTTTTCACTCATACCGCAAAACTCGTAATCTAGCCGTATATTACCAAAAAAAACAAACACTAAATTACGAAAAATAACAAAACAAATTATCAAAAATAAAAAAGAATTACACCTAACCTAATAGCCCTATCAAAATAAAAAGCCTCCCCAAAATAAGAAAAACCCTAGCCTACAATAAACTACCAATGGCAATTAAAAGGGCATTTTGTGGGGCATTGCCCCAAAGATATCAGCTCTTTTACCTGTAAAAAAAATACAAACAACCCCCCAACAGTAAAATCTTTGATGGCATTACTTGCATTCAAGTTCCAGTGTACGACGGTGACCGTATGAAGAGAATACTCCGTGCCGGATGTCTTCAGGATGGACCCGCTCTGCGCCGGATGGATGAAGATAGAAGATGCTGTCTGGATGAAGACTTCTTGCTGCATGGATGAAGACTTCTTGCTGCATGGAGGAAGACTTCTTGCCGCATGGATGAGACTTCGCCGGCTGGATGAAAACTTCTTGCTGCCTGGATGAGGACTTCGCCGGCTGGATGGATCTTTCAAGCAGGACTTCAATAACTGTAAGTGGATTGTCGGGGGTTAGTGTTAGGTTTTTTTAAGGGTTTTTTGGGTGGGTTTTATTTTAAGATTAGGGTCTGGATAGTAAAAGAGCTAAATGCCCTTTTAAGGCTCATCGCCCCGTACTTGGTGCACGTATTTTTGATGGCTTTTTTTATAAATATGGAGATCGTATTGAGATCCGCGGATGCGATGTTTGGCAATGTTAGGCGAGCATATTGATGCCGGCGAATGCAATACAGTTGACGGTTTGATAGATATCCCCCAATGACAATACTGACCAACATTTAGAAATAATAATCTGCTGAACTTAGTAAGAGGATTGGGATCAAACCTCAGAGTACTTTTTAATCAATAGAGAAATTATAAAATATATTAGTACATAAGATCTATTTTTTATTGCTTCGTTATATATGTTATTGTGCACAACATGCTTGTTTGTGTTCGAAGTAGTTTAACATAAAATACAACACACAGGATGATTATGTCTCATTCCAAAAACATTCTAAAAAGCTTAATTTTCTCAAGGGACTTGGAAAGGTAAAAATATAACTTAGGGTTCATTACAATCAATCAGTGATTTCCTCCATGAATGGATTTTTGCTTTCCACTTGAATTGGTCTTTAACTTTCTTAAATGATCACCTCATGGCAAAGAACTCTATGAGGATCTGAAAAAAAGGATTGTTGCTCTACAAAAAGATGGCCTAGGCTATAACAATATTGCCAAGACCCTGAAACTAAGCTGCAGCACGGTGGGAAAGACCATACAGCAGTTTCACAGGACAGGCTCCACTCAGAACAGGCCTTGCCATGGTCGACCAAAGAAGTTAAGTGCATGTGCTCAGCGTCATACTCAGAGGTTGTCTTTGGGAAATAGACGTATGAGTGCTGCCAGCATTGCTGCAGAGGTTGAAGGGGTGGGGGGTCAACCTGTCAGTGCTCAGACCATACGTCGCACACTGCATCAAATTGGTCTGCATGGCTGTCGTCCCAGAAGGAAGCCTCTTCTAAAGATGATGCACAAGAAAACCTGCAAACAGTTTGCTGAAGACAAGCAGACTAAGGACATGAATTACTGGAACCATGTTCTTTGGTCCGATTAAACCAATATAAACTTATTTGGTTCAGATGGTGTCAAGCATGTGTGGCGGCAACCAGGTGAGGAGTACAAAGACAAGTGTGTCTTGCCTACAGTCAAGCATGGTGGTGGGAGTGTCATGGTCTGGCCCTGTATGAGTGCTGTCGGCACTGGGGAGCTATAGTTCATTGAGGGAACCATGAATGCCAACATGTACTGTGACATACTGAAGCAGAGCATGATCCCCTCCCTTCGGAGACTGGGCCGCAAGGCAGTATTCCAACATTATAACGACCCCAAACACACCTCCAAGACGACCACTACCTTGCTAAAGAAGCTGAGGGTACAGGTGATGGACTGACCAAGCATGTCTTTAGACCTAAACCTTATTGAGCATCTGTGGGGCATCCTCAAACGGAAGGCGGGGGAGTTCAAGGTCTCTAACATCCACCAGCTCCATGATGTCATCAAGGAGGAGTGGAAGAGGACTCCAGTGGCAAACTGTGAAGCTCTGGTGAACTCCATGCCCAAGAGGGTTAAGGTAGTGCTGGAAAATAATGGTGGCAACACAAAATATTGACACTTTGGGCCCAATGGGGACATTTCCACTTAGGGGTGTACTCACTTTTGTTGCCAACGGTTTAGACATTAATGGCTGTGTGTTGAGTTATTTTGAGAGGACAACAAATTTACACTGTTATACAGGCTGTACACTCACTACTTTACATTGTAGCAAAGTGTCATTTTTTGTGTTGTCACATGAAAAGATATAATAAAATATTTGCAAAAATGTGAGGGGTGTACTCACTTCTGTGGGATACTGTACTTTTATTATCAAATTTACTTTGTTCTTATGTTAGTCTTTGTTGAAAAAATATTGAGATAAGTAGCATGCACGTGTCTAAAGCACTACATGATACATGAAAGGAAATAGTGCTGCCATCTAGTGCTCTTGCTAATGTATAACATTGTTGCAAAACTGCTGCCATATAGTGCTACGGACACGTGCACAATCCTGTACTTACCTTCCTAATTTTTAACAAAGAATACCAAGAAAATGTGATAATAGAAGTAAATTGAAAAATGCTCTGCCTGAATCATGAAAGAAATTTTTTGGGTTTTATGTCCCTTTAAGTAACTGTTTTAGAATTAGAAACTAGGAAGTCACCTGAAACTGACAGATACAATGGGGCATATTTAATTATGTGCGAGCGGACATGATACGATGTAACATATCATGTCCGCTGCACAACGCTGCAGCGTATCATGTCCGCTGCACATCGCTGCAGCATACGCTGTCGGCATTTATCATTGCACCAGCAGTTCTTGTGAACTGCTGGTGCAATGCCGCCAATCGGCTGCTAGCAGGGGGTGTCAATCAACCCGATCGTATTCGCCTCAGAGCAGGCGGACAAGTTATGGAGCAGCGGTCTTTAGACCGCTGCTTCATATCTTCTTAATAACTTCTGTAGGCTCACTGGAAACAAGGGGCCTCAAGCTTGATAAATCTGCCCCATAGCTCTTTATCACATCTTAAGGTTAAAAGTAAAAGTATTTTTCACTGTGGAAGGGAAATACTCATTTACATGTTGACATAAAACTAAACTAAATCCATCCTCATCACATAACCATCTGAATGCTATTTGTACCTTGGCATGATGGGCATACCTGAAGAATCAAATCAGTACCCAAACATCTACAAATGGTGTGTAGTAATTTCTTTTTTTTTAAGTCACAGTTGCACTGTGTTGATTGTCTCTAACAATACAGGCATCTTCATAATTTGGCTTTAAAACAATATTGCACAGAAGTATGTTCCAAAGGAGCATATTGCAATCCCTTTCTATCCGTACCACTGCTAAACCATCTGAATGCCAATTGTATGTTGGTATGATAAACATAACGGGCACAATTGCTCAATAGCTATATTGTCACTTTAAATCTATTGACAAGTTCTGTTTTTTGCAATATTTATTTTTATTGTTTGTTAAAGCACTGTTTCTGGCTAGGGAGTGTTCTGAAAAAAATGAAGACTACTGTTTTCTGTTGAAAGGACTTATGATATCTTCTAGTCCTGGATTTTAACTGTGCTGAAACTGTAATGCGTGATCCCGCTCCATGGCAACATTGTATTTGCATAGAAGATGTAAAAATGAGATGCATGTCTAAACATGGTCAGTGTGTTTCAAAAACCTTGCCCTTACATTATTGAATGCACATTCATAAAGGTGTGTTCCTATTTAGAACTTCAATAATGTAGGCACAAGGACTTTGAAACACGCTGATATGACAGGAACATTTTTAAAAATGGTATGCTCTGTCTAAATCAGGTAAAAAACATTAGGTTTTCATGTCCCTTCAACTCTAACACACTGCAACATCTGCAGACTTGTAGACCTCCAACAATTACTTACATAACAGAAAAAATGTAACTTTATGGGAACATTGTGTTATTTATAATGGCAAGTTAGTGAGAGGTTTAGAGAAATGGCACAAAAATACCAATACATTAGCATTATGGAATATATACTAACAATACATTTCCATATCATATATAGTTTCAGGAAGGGCTACAAAATTACTAGTAAGGTAAATTCTTGTATGGTTTTGCATGGTGCGTTTATTTCTAAATATATTCCCAAGTACAAATGAACTGAGAGATAATTATGCTAGACCTTGGATTGCCCTGTATTTACCAGGAGACATTTTCAGGTGGTTCACAGTACAGTTTTTTTGGAACTATTCAAATAATAGAAAGTAAAACCAAATAAGCAATGTAATTTACTCTTAATCCAAACCAATATTACTTGTGTTCTCAATTTATTAAAAAACAACATCTGGAGTCCAGCTACAGCAAATCTAAATGAAACACACACTTTATGTCTCCATCCAACTTATTTTTACAACAAGCTGTAAACTTTTTTTTAGCCTTTGCAACAGGTGGGACCAAAACAATTTGCTGGGTCTGTTCTGTAAATCTGGGATCACAAACCTCAAGTTTTCTGGTGCAACTTCCAGATAAATAGACATTATTTCCTATTCCCATGTTCCATGAGCCAAGCATTTGTTTGCAGTATACAGGGAGTGCAGAATTATTAGGCAAGTTGTATTTTTGAGGATTAATTTTATTATTGAACAACAACCATGTTCTCAATGAACCCAAAAAACTCATTAATATCAAAGCTGAATAGTTTTGGAAGTAGTTTTTAGTTTGTTTTTAGTTATAGCTATTTTAGGGGGATATCTGTGTGTGCAGGTGACTATTACTGTGCATAATTATTAGGCAACTTAACAAAAAACAAATATATACCCATTTCAATTATTTATTTTTACCAGTGAAACCAATATAACATCTCAACATTCACAAATATACATTTCTGACATTCAAAAACAAAACAAAAACAAATCAGTGACCAATATAGCCACCTTTCTTTGCAAGGACACTCAAAAGCCTGCCATCCATGGATTCTGTCAGTGTTTTGATCTGTTCACCATCAACATTGCGTGCAGCAGCAACCACAGCCTCCCAGACACTGTTCAGAGAGGTGTACTGTTTTCCCTCCTTGTAAATCTCACATTTGATGATGGACCACAGGTTCTCAATGGGGTTCAGATCAGATGAACAAGGAGGCCATGTCATTAGATTTTCTTCTTTTATACCCTTTCTTGCCAGCCACGCTGTGGAGTACTTGGACGCGTGTGATGGAGCATTGTCCTGCATGAAAATCATATTTTTCTTGAAGGATACAGACTTCTTCCTGTACCACTGCTTGAAGAAGGTGTCTTCCAGAAACTGGCAGTAGGACTGGGAGTTGAGCTTGACTCCATCCTCAACCCGAAAAGGCCCCACAAGCTCATCTTTGATGATACCAGCCCAAACCAGTACTCCAGTGATGTTGCAGCTCTGAAATATGGCCAAACTGGTGGCAAGTGGCATCTTGGCAGCTGCACGCTTGACTTTACTCAGTTCATGGGCAGTTATTTTGCGCCTTGGTTTTTCCACATGCTTCTTGCGACCCTGTTGACTATTTTGAATGAAACGCTTGATTGTTCGATGATCACGCTTCAGAAGCTTTGCAATTTTAAGAGTGCTGCATCCCTCTGCAAGATATCTCACTATTTTTGACTTTTCTGAGCCTGTCAAGTCCTTCTTTTGACCCATTTTGCCAAAGGAAAGGAAGTTGCCTAATAATTATGCACACCTGATATAGGGTGTTGATGTCATTAGACCACACCCCTTCTCATTACAGAGATGCACATCACCTAATATGCTTAATTGGTAGTAGGCTTTCGAGCCTATACAGCTTGGAGTAAGACAACATGCATAAAGAGGATGATGTGGTCAAAATACTAATTTGCCTAATAATTCTGCACTCCCTGTAGATGCACAATTCACAAATATACATTGTTATCATAAATAGGTGCTGATGTAGAAAACAAACATGTGAATGTATTACACTATTGCCCCAACAAGGCTTGGAGTGTGCACTGTGTTAAAGCTGGAACAATGCATGCACACACAAATGTGCAAGCGCGCACACCAATAAATACACATGCACTGATGCACGCACATCCACAAATCAAAATTACGTTATAATTACAGAATAATAGAACCATTATATATTTTGTATTTTTTACTTACATTAGCTGACAGTATTCAAATCAGTTTGAAGCGCATCTGTTTGAATTAGTTAGCCGACCTACATTACTTCATTAAAATTTCAGGAGCATCTCTATTTCTTACATTCAGATTGCGTAAATGAATGAATATGTATATGATCAAGGCAGTTTTGTGGCCTTTTCACAGACCCTTCTCAGAAGGAGCCAATTGGGAAAAGAGAGCATCATCAAAAAGTGACATATTAATGTTTAGTGTATAAGGCCAAGTAGACTGCCAGAATTTTAGCTGTGTAGTTAGAAATGAAGAAAGTGTCTGTTGTGTTTTTTACACTCCCACAGGCAATTTTCAGCTTCCCCAATGATGTGGAATGCTCACTTCTGTCATTTCTTTTTTTCTTCTGGGTGAAAATGTGGGTTTGCAATCATTGCTTTACTGTGCTTAAAGGGACATGATACCCACGTGTTGAAGCACTTGAAAGTGATGAAGGATAGCTGTAAAAAGCTGACTAGAAAACATCACCTGAACATCTCTACGTAAAAAAAGGAAGACATTTTGAATAAAAATTTCCTCAGTAGCCACATCCCATTGTATGGATGCTAGTCTCATGACTTGCAAGGGGTACGTGCATCTGGCAAGTGCATGCACATGTTATACTCATGTCATGTCCCTCCACATTTTAAGGAAGTTTACTATGAAACCTTGTGAGATTTCAGTGAAATCCCATGAGATCACAGTAAAGCAAAGTGTGACCGCAGCACTGATGAAGCTGATTGGCTGTTGTTTTTTTTTTTCCAGCCGACAGTAGATGATCACAGAGCACTAAAAGAATACATACTATTTTAAGCTGAAGACATTTTGAGGTAAAAAATCTTCCTTTTTTTACACAGAGTTGTCCATGTGATATTTTCTTGTAAGCTTTTTACACTTATGATAGGAAGGACGGAATGAATCTTCAAAAATTACCATGATTTTTTTAAAATCCAATCGATCTAACAATAAAAACAAATGTATGTTTAAGCAAACAAATGTTAAGTCACTATATCTCTGTCAACTAGAAGAACAGATACTAACGTACTCACACTTTGAATCTTGCTGATAACTAAAAAGCCACTCATTAAAAAGTTAATGCAAGCAACTCATTGCGCATAATAACAATTAATGGACTTCTTGTATTTCATATCATTAGCCCCTCATATCCAGGGTGCTGTATTTGTGTATTGCTAATTGCTTTAGAACTACAAAGATAAGGCAACAAATCATGCACCTAATGAGAGAGAACAAGCGCTGCGGAATCTGTTGGCGCTCTACAAATAACCGATAATAATAATAATAAAAGTTTATGGACAATGCATGTCCTGTATAGTTCATCATGTTAGTTGGGTAACCTCTTTACCCTCTCCAATCCTGTTTATTCTTTGGAAGCCATTCAGTAAAGTTTGCACACTAATCAGTAAATGGTCTTGACAGAATAACATACAAATTTGTGAGACTGGATAAGTTAGAGTGAATGGAGAAGCTATTAGTTAAAATATCTCAGGGGACCTGATCAGAAAATAAATAGCGACAAAGGACAAAATTCCCTAACATCTCTTTCCAGCCTTTCTATATTATTTCATGCAGCTTATTTACTAAAGATTATTGAGCTCTAGTGAATTAGGCACAAAGGATAGAAAATCTGGAGAGATTAAAGAGGAATTTTAGTGAATGTTTCCTTATGTGAGAGTTGCAGAGAGAAGAGACCAGACTGGTACAGCTTTAGGGATAGATTTACTATAGCAAATCATCTCCGCTCGACATTGCTAAATGCCGACAGCATACGCTGTCTGCATTTATCATTGCACAAGCATTTCTAGTGAACTGCTTGTGCAATGCTGCCCCCTGCTCACTGATGGCCAATCGGTCGCTAGCAGGGGCTGTCAATCATCCCCGACCGGATCAGGATGATTTCACTCCGCCACCGAAAAGGTGGCGGACAGGTTAAGGAGCAGCAGTCGTATGACCACTGCTCCTTAACTTCCATTTCAGGCGACCCTGAAACGATGGGCCTCCAAAGCAGCATTCCCTTAGCCTCAACCAGCAACTATGTATATTTATTTGCAGTTTTAACATTGTTACCTGTGAATGCAAAGAATTTTTTTTAAATTAATGAAATACATTTATTTATCTTTTTCTGTTTTCTTGCCTATCAGATGACTGTACATTTGAATATACTGCTGTAGTTAGCCACTCAGCATTACAGGAGCAAAGAGCAGTGTTTGTAATGCACTTAAATATATATATATATATATATATATATATATATATATATATATATATATATATATATATATATATATATATATATATATATATATATATATATATATATATATATAGAGAGAGAGAGAGAGAGAGAGAGAGAGAGAGAGAGAGAGAGAAAGGCCCCTATGTATCAAGCTGTCTACTTACCTGCATTCGATGGCCCTAATACGCTCGCCTAAGCTTGCCTAACATCCCCGCCGCGGACCTGAATATGTTCGCCAAAGTTATAAAAAAGGTGTCAAGAAGCCGCGCACCAAGTACGGAGCGATGAGCAGCGGACTGTTGTTAACTAACAGTCATCGATCTCGCTGCTCATCGGCTTCTTTGCAGCTTTCTTGCTAGCCTGTCACTAAGCACCCACACTATACTATACAGTTTTACCCCCTAAACCGCCACTCCGGGAGCCCCCCGCACCTAAATGAACTTATTACCCCCTAAACCGCCGCTCCCGGACCCCGCCGCAACTATAATAAATATATGAACCCCTAAACCGCCGCTCCCGGATCCCGCGGCAATATAATAAATATATAAACCCCTAAACCGCCGCACCCGTAGCCCTCCGCCACTTACATTACATTTATTAACCCCTATCCTGCCCCCCTACACCGCCGCCACCTACAGTACATTGATTAACCCCTAATCTACCCCCCCTACACCGCCGCCACTATGTTAAATGAATTAACCCCAAAACCTAAGTCTAACCCTAACCCTAACACCCCCTAACTTAAATATTATTAAAATTAATCTAAATAAATATTCCTATAATTAAATAAATTAATCCTATTTAAAACTAAATACTTACCTATAAAATAAACCCTAACGCCTAGATTTAGAGTTTTGTCATTAAAGATCCGCGTAGCTAACGCTGCTTTTTTTTCCAGCGCACCCTTCCAACAACGCTGGTATTTAGAGTTGTCTGAGAGGCTGCGTTAGGCTCAAAAAAGGGAGCGTTGAGTCTAACTTAGCTCCACTTCAACCCTCAATACCAGTGTTACTTACGGTAGCGGTAAGCTGGCAAAACGTGCTCGTGCACGATATCCCCATAGGAAACAATGGGGCAGTTTGGGCTGAAAAAAACCCAACACCTGCAAAAAAACAGCGTTTAGCTCCTAACGCAGCCCCATTGTTTCCTATGGGGAAACACTTTCTAAGTCTGCACCTAACACCCTAACATGAACCCCGAGTCTAAACACCCCTAACCTTACACTTATTAACCTCTAATCTGCCGCCCCCGCTATCGCTGACACCTGCATTATATTATTAACCCCTAATCTGCCGCTCCGGACACCGCCGCCACCTACATTATACCTATGAACCCTTAATCTGCTGTCCCTAACATCGCCGACCCCTATATTATATTTATTAACCCCTAATCTGCTCCCCCAACGTCGCCGCTACCTTACCTACACTTATTAACCCCTAATCTGCCGACCGGACCTCGCCGCCACTATAATAAATGTATTAATAACTAAACCGCCGCATTCCCGCCTCGTAAACACTATAATAAATAGTATTAACCCCTAATCTTCCCTCCCTAACATCGCCGCCACCTACCTACAATTATTAACCCTAATCTGCCGCCCGCACCGTCGCCACTACTATAATAAATTTATTAACCCCTAAACCTAACTCTAACCCTAACCCTAACCCTAACACCCCCCTAACATAAATGTAATTTAAATTAAACAAAATAATATTCCTAAAATTAACTAAATTATTCCTATTTAAAACTAAATACTTACCTATAAAATAAACCCTAATATAGCTACAATATAACTAATAGTTACATTGTAGCTATTTTAGGATTTATATTTATTTTACAGGCAACTTTGTATTTATTTTAACTAGGTACAATAGCTATTAAATAGTTAATAACTATTTAATAACTACCTAGTTAAAATAATTACAAAATTACCTGTAAAATAAATCCTAACCTAAATTACAATTAAACCTAACACTACACTATCATTACATTAATTAAATAAATGACCTACAATTATATAAAATAAAATACAATACAATAAACTATTCTATAACACAAAAACAAACAAACACTAAATTACAAAAAATAAAAAAGAATTACAAGCAGTTTTTACACCTAATCTAAGCCCCCTAATAAAATAAAAAAGCCCCCCAAAATAAAAAATTCCCTACCCTATTCTAAAATACAAAAGTAATCAGCTCTTTTACCAGCCCTAAAAAAGGGCTTTTTGCGGGGCCTTGCCCCAAAGTAATCAGCTGATCGGAACAGCCAATAGAATGCAAGTTCAATACTACTGGCTGATTGGATCAGCCAATCGGATTGAACTTCAGTCTGATTGGAGATTGCATCAGCCAATCAGATTTTTTCTACCTTAATTCCAATTGGCTGATAGAATTCTATCAGCCAATCAGAATTGAAGGTACGCCATCTTGGATGATATCCCTTAAAGGAACCTTCATTCGTCGTTAGTCCGTCGGTAGAATAGGATGGCTCCGCGTCGGCTCCTTTGAAGATAGTTCCGCTCCGCTCCGGATGGATGAAGATTGAAGACGCCGCCTGGATGAAGACTTCTACCGGATGGAAGACCTCTTCTTGTCCCGCTTGGATGAAGACTTCTACCGGATCAAGGACCTCCTCTGCGCACCTTGGATGAAGAATTCGGCTCGGCTGAGTGAAGACGACTCAAGGTAGGGAGATCTTCAGGGGGTTAGCGATAGTTTTTTTTAAGGGGGGTTTGGGTGGGTTAGAGTAGGGGTATGTGGGTGGTGGGTTGTAATGTTGATGGGGGGTATTGTATTTTTATTTTCATGCAAAAGAGATGATTACTTTGGGGCAAGGCCCCGCAAAAAGCCCTTTTAAGGGCTTGTAAAAGAGCTGATTACTTTTGTATTTTAGAATAGGGTAGGGAATTTTTTTATTTTGGGGGCTTTTTTTATTTTATTAGGGGGCTTAGATTAGGTGTAATTAGTTTAAACTGCTTGTAATTCTTTTTTATTTTTTGTAATTTAGTGTTTGTTTGTTTTTTGTATTATAGAATAGTTTATTTTATTGTATTTTATTTTATGTAATTGTAGGTAATTTATTTAATTAATGTAATGATAGTGTAGTGTTAGGTTTAATTGTAACTTAGGTTAGGATTTATTTTACAGGTAATTTTGTAGTTATTTTAACTAGGTAGCTATTAAATAGTTATTAACTATTTAATAGCTATGGTACCTAGTTAAAATAAATACAAAGTTGCCTGTAAAATAAATATAAATCCTAAAATAGCTAGGGAGGGCAGATTAGGGGTTAATACTATTTATTATAGTGTTTGCGAGGCGGGAGTGCGGCGGTTTAGGGGTTAATACATTTATTATAGTGGCGGCAAGGTCCGGTCGGCAGATTAGGGGTTAATAAGTGTAGTTAGGTAGCGGCAACGTTGGGGGGGGCAGATTAGGGGTTAATAAATATAATATAGGGGTCAGCGATGTTAGGGGCAGCAGATTAGGGGTTCATAGGGATAATGTAGGTGGCGGCGGTGTCCAGTCGGCAGATTAGGGGTTAAAAAAATGTATTACAGTGGCGGCCATGTGGGGGGGCCTCGGTTTAGGGGTGCATAGGTAATTTATGGGTGTTAGTGTACTTTAGAGCACAGTAGTTAAGAGCTTTATATTCACGCGTTAGCCCATAAAGCTCTTAACTACTGACTTTTTTTTGCGGTTGGAGTCTTGTCGGTAGAGCCTCTACCGCTCACTTCTCCCAAGACTCCAAATACCAGCGTTAGGCAGATCCCATTGAAAAGATAGGATACGCAATTGGCGTAAGGGGATCTGCGATAGCCTGGAATCACGGTAGGGAAGTGAGCGGAAGACCTGTACCTGCCTGACTATAAATACCAGTGGGCGGCCAAAAGCAGCGTTAGGAGCCCTTAACACTGCTTTTGACGGCTAATGCAGAACTCTAAATCTAGGTGTAAGATAGCTACAATATAATTAATAATTACATTATAGCTATTTTAGGGTTTATTTTTATTTTACAGGCAACTTTGTATTAATTTTAACTAGGTACAATAGCTATTCAATAGTTAATAACTATTAGCTACCTAGTTAAAATAATTACAAAATTACCTGTAAAATAAATCCTAACCTAAGTTACAAATACACCTAACACTACACTATCAATAAATTAATTAAATAAATTAACTACAATGATCTAAAATAAATTACAATTAAATAAACTAAACTATATTACAAAAAAAAACACTAAATTACAAAAAATAAAAAAATATTACAAGAAGTTTAATCTAATTACACCTAATCTAAGCCCCCTAATAAAATAATAAAATTCCCTACCCTAAACTAAATTACAAATAACCCTTAAAAGGGCCTTTTGCGGGGCATTGTCTCAAAGTAATCAGCTCTTTTACCAGCCCTTAAAAGGGCTTTTTGCGGGGCATTGTCCCAAAGTAATCAGCTCTTTTACCTGTCAAAAAATAAATAAAATCCCCCCCAACATTACAACCCTCCACCCACACACCCCTACTCTAAAACCCATCCAATCCCCCCTTAAAAAAACCTAACACTATCCCATTGAAGATCACCCTACCTTGAGCCGTCTTCACCCAGCTGGGCCAAAATAAATAGTTAAAATAAATACAAAGTTGCCTGTAAAATAAAAATAAACCCTAAAATAGCTATAGTGTAATTAATAACTATATTGTAGCTATCTTAGGGTTTATTTTATAGGTAAGTATTTAGTTTTAAATAGGATTAATTTATTTAATTATAGGAATATTTATTTAGATTAATTTAAATAATATTTAAGTTAGGGGGGTTTTAGGGTTAGGGTTAGACTTAGGTTTTAGGGTTAATTCATTTAATATAGTGGCAGCGGTGTAGGGGGGCAGGATAGGGGTTAATAAATGTAATGTAGGTGGCGGAGGGCTCCGGGTGCGGCGGTTTAGGGGTTAAACAATTAATTTACTTGCGGCGGGGTCCGGGATCGGCAGGATAGGGGTTAATAACTTTATGTACGTGGCGGCAGTATACGGGGCGGCAGATTAGGGGTTAATAGGTATAATGTAGCTGGCGGTGGGGTCCGGGAGCGGCGGTTTAGGGGTTCATATATTTATTATAGTTGCGGCGGGGTCCGGGAACGGTGGTTTAGGGGTTGATAAGTATAAAGTAGGTGGCGGCGGTGTAGGGGGGGCATATTAGGGGTGTTTAGACTCGGGGTACATGTTAGGGTGTTAGGTGCAGACACTTCCCATAGAAATCAATGGGATATCGGGCAGCAGCGAACATGAGATCTCGCTGCTGTCAGACTCCTATTGATTCCTATGGGATCCGCCTCCTCCAGGGTGGCGGATTGAAAACCAGGTACGCTGGCCTGGAATAGTGGCGAGCGTACCTGCTAGTTCTTTGATAACTAGCAAAAGTAGTCAGATTGTGCCAAACTTGCGTTCGGAACATCTGTAGTGACGTAACCATCGATCTGTGTCGGACTGAGTCCGGCGGATCGTATGTTACATCACTAAATTCTACTTTTGCCGGGCTGTAGGGCTTGATAACTACAGCGAATCAGCCTCGCCACAAATACGCTGCGGAATTCCAGCGAATTTGCGGTTGACGGCTTGATAACTAGAGGCCATAGAGAGAGACAGTGAGAGAGAGACAGAGAGAGAGAGACAGAGAGAGAGCGAGAGAAAGAGAGAGAGAGAAAGAGAGAGAAAGTGAGAGAAAGAGAGAGAGAGACAGAGGGCTCAATGATTTAAAGCTCTCTGGGCTGGCGAGATTATTAATGAATGCTCGCCAGTCCTTCTATTTCCCTGGTGGAATGATCTAAAGCCGTTTTTATCCTGAAAACAGGGTGTCTCGCTAAGGGGCGTATACTGCATTTTTTTATATGAAATGTGCACATCAAAATTGGTATTTTAAACATTATACAAAACAAATATTTGAACCATTCACACAAAAATAAGCAGGGAAAATTGTATTGTAAGGTGCATCAAAAATTGTAACAAAATTCTTCACCAAAAATCGTATGTTAACAAAAACGTGCAATTAGTATGTAATTTACACAGGAATAAATCAAATTAAATATTCACAGCGTAAATCGTAATTGTAGTACACTGGATGTGCAAAAATCACACAGAAATTTGAATTTATAAATACAAAATGCAAAGTGTAATTGTTGTTTTTTCGTAAAATGGGCTGAACATGGGCGTTCCATGGGCGTATATGACAATGTCTCACTAATCCCAGCGTAATTCGATAAAGATTTTCGCACTGCAGATATCACAGTGTTTTCTCGCCAACTAAAAGGTGGCGAGCTTTTGTCAAAACAATACGAACACTTATAACCCCAATAGAAAAACAAATGCATACTAAAATATAGGCAAATGTAAGATGCTATAAGCAGAAAGCAGCATAATGTGAGTTATATTGACTGCAGGATTTTCATTTTAGAGAGAGAGAGAGAAGAGAGAGAGAGACAGAGAGAGAGAAAGTGAAAGAGAGACAGAGAGAGAGAGAGAGAGAGAGACGTATTTCTTTCAGTGCTGCTAAAAAAATGAAATTTAGAAGATAGGAATTGTTTAAGCACCTGCCTTTCACCATATATCTGTTCAATATCTCTTTCTATATCACTCCCAAATATGTAAATATATTTTTTAAAGCACAATTCATAGGTTTTGAGACAGTTTAAACTATGACAAATTTAAAAAATATAATGCTTTTTTTTCTTCTTATTCCTTGTCTTATATGAAGCACTTAGGCGGAATGGCCCCTGATGCCCCTATTTGTGCACGCGCCTTCAGGCTCACCGGAAACAGCAGTTAAGAAGCAGCAGTCTTAAGACCACTGCTCCTTATTAACTAGTACGCCGCCTCTGAGGCTGTGGACAGCAATCAACCCGATCAGATACGATCGAGTTAAATTACACCCCGATTGGCCGCGGATCTGCAGGGGGCGGCATTGCAAGAGCAGTTCACCACAGTATGCTGTCGACATTCAACGATGTCGGATGGACATGATTCGTTACAACAAATCATGTCCGCCTACCATTTGGTAAATCGGCCCCTTAGTCCCTAAAACCTTGATGGACACGTTAAGCATTTTGTTATGGGGTCTGTAGGTACTGTCACCCTTGCCAGTGACATTTACTGAATAAACACACATATATATATATATATATATATATATATATTTAGATAGATAGATAGAGATAGATACATAGAAACATAGATAGAGATAGATAGATGATAGATAGATAGATAGATAGATAGATAGATAGATAGATAGATAGATAGATAGATGGATAGATAGATGATAGATTGATTGATTGATTGATTTATTGCTTGAGATATATATATATATATATATATATATATATATATATATATATATATATATATATATACTGTATATATTATAGCATACAGGGTGTGAACTACATTTCATTGTGTAAATGTTTCATTGTAACCTAGATATTGTATTTCTTAAATGTATGTATGACATCTCACGGAACATTGAGGCATTTGAAACATTGTTATTATGTTATACTTGAACAAAAATTCCAATCAATGTTCTTCTGCTTAATTTATAAGTGTATGGTGTTTTGTTGGACTCTAAACTGGAGTCAATAAATATTGTAATATTATAAGCATTGTAAACATAGGCCTAGATTTAATGAATACAAATAAAAAGAGATGCAGTCTGCCAGGATTCAGGAAAGAACAACAGCTCACTGACTTGTTCTATGGCCCGGTTACCACCTTGGAGTAGTTTCATTTAGCCCAATTGTGAAGAAAACTTTCCTGAAGTATATCAGTCTGATCCCGCCTAACAAGTTTAGTCCAGCCCTGAAATACCAGGCAATTCTCATCTGAACAAGGGAAATGGCAAGACATCAGCAAGATTGGTGCTATAAACAAACCAGATAAGAGGACTTTTTAACGGCCGCCGACTTAAAGGGTATGTCGGTGGTCATTATGGGGTTAAGGCTTGATTGATTCACCTTTTTACGGACATGTGATAAATAACAAGCCATTACAAATGGCTGGTTAATGCTACCGCAAGCTTGTGGTGGCACATATCGCTCATAAAATTAACCAGAGATCAGAGCTCTGGTTAATTTTATAAATGTCCCCCAATTGGCCACAAAATACAGAGGTGTGTAGTTTATTAAAAAAATAAAAATTATAGCATTTTTCTTTTTTTTAAATAAAATAACTGCAGGAAGCAGTTATGAGGGCTGAAAGTTGGCAGGTGTGGGGTGTTAGAAAAAAATTGGCACTGAAAAGTGCCTTTATGTTGCGGTCTATGGGGCCTTTGTGTTCCGAGTAAATATATATGTTATATGTAACTCACTTATTTATGAATCAGCACTGATTGGCTAAAATATAAGTCTGTCAAAAGAACTGACATAAGGTGGCAGTCTGCAGTGGCTTAGATACAAGGTAATCACAGAGGTAAAAGGTGTATTAATATAACAGTGTTGATTATGCAAAACTGGGGAATGGGTAATAAAGGGATTATCTATTTTTTTTTTTTTTTTTTTTTTAAAGTAATTTTTATTGAGGTAATATGGCAAACAAAAATACAATTTCGAAATGAAACATCATGGCAACATGCCCATTTGACATACATCAGGGTTTACATATTGGATCCAAACAAACATGTCTGCACAGCTGTAGAATGTAGGTATATCTTAAGCAAAAGGCTCCTTGGTTAGCCATGAATATTACCTCATTTTAACTAAGTGCATTCTCAGGAGGACAAATAACACAAATTAAAACAACTAACGTAGAATAAGCCTAATTATAATGACTAAATCGTAACCTATGCAGGCTTATTTTTGTCCTTGATATAGTTAACAGACTTTATAATATCTACAATTTCGATGCATGAACCTCCCAACCATAAAGAGGCTTCTCTTAAGCCGTCCATAACTGTGTGCAAACCATGGGAGGGTTATATATGTGGTATAGATAGAAGGGCAGAGACTCCCCAACTCTGCCGGAATTTGCGGAGGGGTTTGGTCACCCTTTACCTGTGTAAACCATAGGTGGGTTATATATTTGGTAGAAAGGTCTTCCACACTACATTCAACATAACCCATAATTAAGTAAAGGGTGCAAAATAGGGGGAATGCTAACACGACCACTCCTGGGCCCAGTGCATAAATAGGGTATTAATAAGGAGCGAGGAACCCCCTAAGTATATGAATGTTAGTGTAGAGCGTACCCCAGTTAACCATTAGTGGTCACATAAGGACCTCAGGTATGAAATAAATGTAAGGGGTAAGTGTTGGGGGATACAATGATAAGGTATGGCACGAGATCCCTTGGTGTGACCTTTAAGTTGCTATATGCCCTTGTAGGACCTTAAAATGCACAGTGAATAAATAACGTATTAACATCTACATAATAAGACCAAATATAAAAGTGTGAGAGATACCTCTCCTAGGCAGGGAACACCCTCTGTGGAACAAAAACTATTCTTGGAACTCACATCTGTCTCATAACTACTGTTTCTGTATATTATATGGTCATAGCTCGGTATATATGATGCACATAGTAAAAATTTAGTCCACATACCTTTAGAAAATATTATACGTCCATGAATTACAACATATGCAAATTCTATGAATTTGAGAGGCAAAGTACAAGTCAGGCAATGCATCGCAAGTATATAAAACAATCTTCTATAAAACAAGTGAGTAACATCTGCATACCTAATGTGCTGTCTCGGCCGCCGACAGCCCACCATTTACATAAGATTATTACAACCCACCATTTGCATAGGATTATTTACCTCACTGCCAAACAGCATACACAGAATCTTAAGGGATAACTTTTGAGGCATGTACATTTTACACAGATTACCGTGCACATGCTAGACCAATGGACTATGTACATATTGAGATATGACCTGCACTCTTATAGCAAATTAAAGTAAGTGGTATATACACAGGGGCAAAATGTATAGGTATCTGAGGGTATCCTGATTACACACTGAAATGTAGGGACTTAGGTAGAACCTCAGAGTACATTTTAATAAATCTACTGAGGGATATATATATATATAGTAAAGTGCTGGCCTATAGCTACTATAAATGCCACAGAGTGGGGACTGTTTTCTGAGCTGCTAGTTAAGCAATTGACATTGGTATATATGAAAGACTTGAACACCAAAAAAGTAGTGGAGAACAAGATTAGATTAAAGAAATAGTCCGAAAGTGTCACTGTTGCGGAGTCTCAAACTCCACCTGTATCAGTCCTGGACGTTAGCCAACACCAACCTTGTGTAAGCACCGTGACTGCTGTGGACCATGTCCGGCCGACATAGAGCACAGCAAGGACTGTGTGAACTCCATCCTGAGGAACATGAACTGTCGGGGCTCTGAGGGATCAGTCTCTCCTACCCAAGTCTCGCACAGACCCCCAGGAGCTGCTGTTTCCTTCCACATCTGTTCGGCCGCACAAGCAATAAGAGCACACTCCGGGTCTGTCTCCTCTCTCTCTGGCTCCGCAGTCACTTTCACTGTCTGCATCAAGGGAGACCAAGAGTAAGTAATGGCGCCGGCATGTTCCCCCTGACCGACCCTCACTTGAGTATCATAGGCTGCAGTTAGAACTTGGCTATCCGTAGAAGGGGTCGGGTCTCTCTGCTTGACATCAGAGGAGCTGAGAAAGTCTAAGGCCGCTGACTTGTCAGGCGCCGCCATCTTTGGCGGACAGTAAGCAGTCAATTCCCTCGTGGGCTGCAGGATCAGGATCAGCCCGTCGATCCGTTTGCAAATCCTCCGGTCAAATTCTTCCATCATTCCTTGGAAGTAAAAATACATCTCCTCCATGGCTCACGCTCTGTAGTACACTTAGTGCCTGAAGCTCCTGGTGCAGATTTGCCTCCGTATATCTGGCCACCCGCTGTAGTGCTTCTTAATCCTGGTCGGCTCCCTTCCAGAAGGCCAATGTCCCTCCAGTCTCCAGGGGGGTTATGTGTCCCGAAAAAAGAGCAACTTTAGTGCCCAAATTCAACTTTTATAGTTCACAATACACGGAGCTCACACATAGTACGTCTGTCTGGTATGGCAGCTAGCTCCGCCCCCCCCTATCTATCTTTTTAAACAATAACAATTCTGGAGTAGTCTGTCCTTGTTCACTAGACTCTTTATTCTGCAAGGACAACAAATTGATAGTTAATTTGAGCATTACAAGGAATTGATTGCTACTCAAAGTGAATATCCCTGTGAGGCTCAAATTATACTAAACATTTGTAATCCGTACAGAATAAGATGCTCTATTTATAACAAGTCCTAACTGGTCTCAGCAGAGGAGATAACAGGCTTTTAAACCTAGTGAAACCTAGGTTGTAATATGGCAGCATTAAAAATATACCTGTGTATTATTATAATTTTAAAATATTCTTTGAATGCATCATTGTGTCTAGCATTTATTAAGGGTGTAACATTCCCAGGGATCCAGCATTTTTGCTGGAGTGTATTAAATTGTTTACAAACATATTCTTTACCTTTATTTTGTCTATTGAAATATCTGATTTTGCCTGTGGAGTCCTCTACATATACTTAAACAGACATGACACCCAAAATCTTTATGTTATGACTCAGAACATACATTTTAAAACAACTTTCCAATTTACTTCTTTTATCAATGTTGCTTTATTCTGTTGATATTCTTTGTTGAAGGAACAGCAATGAATTACTGGGAGCTGGATGAACATATCTGTAAGCAAAAGACATATATGTGCAGCCACCAATAAGCAGCTAGCTCCCAGCTCCTGAGCCTATTTGGGTATCCTTTTCAGCAAAGGCTATGTAAACAAGGACCAGCAGGATAAATTACACTCACAGTGGTGAGTGGGAGTGAAATGTACTTAAAAGTTCAATGACACATTTCTATGTGTAACAAATTACAAGCTAAAGAAGTCTGATCTCCCAACAAGTGAAGCCCATTTTAATGAGTTGGGGTTTTAAAGAGCAAAACCAGGTATTTTATAATACAGGAACAATTTCCTATGCGTTTTATACTATGCAACTGGTATAACAAGTAATTGGAAACCCAGTACACTGTCCCTTTAGATTTGGATTGGTTAGCCAATTATATAATCTTCTTTTCCTAAGACTTAAAGGGACAGGAAACCTCAATATTTTCTTTCAGAATTTGGATAGAATATACAATTTTAAACAACTTTCCAATTTACTTCTATTATCAAATGTGCTTCACTCTCTTGTTATCCTTTGCTGAAGGAACAGCATTGCAATACTGGAAAATAGCTGAACACATCTAGTTAGCCAATCACAAGAGACATCTGATGATCCTTGGTTTACTGGATGTATAGAAATCACAGAGCCAACATAGTTCTGTGTCAGTAACTTTTTATTGTAGTAATAATTTTATTAATAATATCTAATTCAGTGCAGTACAACTTTTTGGGTGTGATGAACCAGATTTTTATTCACTTACTTACTGGGGCCTAGATTTGGAGTTCGGCGGTAAAAGGGCTGTTAACGCTCCGCGGGCTTTTTTCTGGCCGCACCATAAAATTAACTCTGGTATCGAGAGTTCAAACAAATGCTGCGTTAGGCTCCAAAAAAGGAGCGTAGAGCATTTTTACCGCAAATGCAACTCTCGATACCAGAGTTGCTTACGGACGCGGCTGGCCTCAAAAACGTGCTCGTGCACGATTCTCCCATAGGAAACAATGGGGCTGTTTGAGCTGAAAAAAAACCTAACACCTGCAAAAAAGCAGCGTTCAGCTCCTAACGCAGCCCCATTGTTTCCTATGGGGAAACACTTCCTACGTCTGCACCTAACACTCTAACATGTACCCCGAGTCTAAACACCCCTAGCCTTACACTTATTAACCCCTAATCTGCCGCCCCCGCTATCGCTGACCCCTGCATATTTTTTTAACCCCTAATCTGCCGCTCCGTAAACCGCCGCCACCTACGTTATCCCTATGTACCCCTAATCTGCTGCCCCTAACACCGCCGACCCCTATATTATATTTATTAACCCCTAACCTGCCCCCCACAACGTCGCCGACACCTGCCTACATTTATTAACCCCTAATCTGCCGAGCGGACCTGAGCGCTACTATAATAAAGTTATTAACCCCTAATCCGCCTCACTAACCCTATCATAAATAGTATTAACCCCTAATCTGCCCTCCCTAACATCGCCGACACCTAACTTCAATTATTAACCCCTAATCTTCCGATCGGAGCTCACCGCTATTCTAATAAATGGATTAACCCCTAAAGCTAAGTCTAACCCTAACACTAACACCCCCCTAAGTTAAATATAATATTTATCTAACGAAATAAATTAACTCTTATTAAATAACTTATTCCTATTTAAAGCTAAATACTTACCTGTAAAATAAATCCTAATATAGCTACAATATAAATTATAATTATATTATAGCTATTTTAGGATTAATATTTATTTTACAGGCAACTTTGTTATTATTTTAACCAGGTAAAATAGCTATTAAATAGTTAAGAACTATTTAATAGTTACCTAGTTAAAATAATAACAAATTTACCTGTAAAATAAATCCTAACCTAAGATATAATTAAACATAACACTACCCTATCAATAAAATAATTAAATAAACTACCTACAATTACCTACAATTAACCTAACACTACACTATCAATAAATTAATTAAACACAATTCCTACAAATAAATACAATTAAATAAACTAGCTAAAGTACAAAAAATAAAAAAGAACTAAGTTACAGAAAATAAAAAAATATTTACAAACATAAGAAAAATATTACAACAATTTTAAACTAATTACACCTACTCTAAGCCCCCTAATAAAATAACAAAGCCCCCCAAAATAAAAAATTCCCTACCCTATTCTAAATTAAAAAAGTTACAAGCTCTTTTACCTTACCAGCCCTGAACAGGGCCCTTTGCGGGGCATGCCCCAAGAAGTTCAGCTCTTTTGCCTGTAAAAAAAAAATACAATACCCCCCCCCCCAACATTACAACCCACCACCCACATACCCCTAATCTAACCCAAACCCCCCTTAAATAAACCTAACACTAAGCCCCTGAAGATCTTCCTACCTTGTCTTCACCATCCAGGTATCACCGATCCGTCCTGGCTCCAACATCTTCATCCAACCCAAGCGGGGGTTGGCGATCCATAATCCGGTCCAGAAGAGGCTCCAAAGTCTTCCTCCTATCCGGCAAGAAGAGGACATCCGGACCGGCAAACATCTTCTCCAAGCGGCATCTTCGATCTTCTTCCATCCGGAGCGAAGCGGCAGGATCCTGAAGACCTCCAGCGCGGAACATCCATCCGGACCGACGACTGAACGACGAATGACTGTTCCTTTAAGGGACGTCATCCAAGATGGCGTCCCTCGAATTCCGATTGGCTGATAGGATTCTATCAGCCAATCGGAATTAAGGTAGGAATTTTCTGATTGGCTGATGGAATCAGCCAATCAGAATCAAGTTCAATCCGATTGGCTGATCCAATCAGCCAATCAGATTGAGCTCGCATTCTATTGGCTGTTCCGATCAGCCAATAGAATGCGAGCTCAATCTGATTGGCTGATTGGATCGGCCAATCGGATTGAACTAGATTCTGATTGGCTGATTCCATCAGCCAATCAGAAAATTCCTACCTTAATTCCGATTGGCTGATAGAATCCTATCAGCCAATCGGAATTCGAGGGACGCCATCTTGGATGACGTCCCTTAAAGGAACAGTCATTCGTCGTTCAGTCGTCGGTCCGGATGGATGTTCCGCGCTGGAGGTCTTCAGGATCCTGCCGCTTCGCTCCGGATGGAAGAAGATCGAAGATGCCGCTTGGAGAAGATGTTTGCCGGTCCGGATGTCCTCTTCTTGCCGGATAGGAGGAAGACTTTGGAGCCTCTTCTGGACCGGATTATGGATCGCCAACCCCCGCTTGGGTTGGATGAAGATGTTGGAGCCAGGACGGATCGGTGATACCTGGATGGTGAAGACAAGGTAGGAAGATCTTCAGGGGCTTAGTGTTAGGTTTATTTAAGGGGGGTTTGGGTTAGATTAGGGGTATGTGGGTGGTGGGTTGTAATGTTGGGGGGGGGGGTATTGTATGTTTTTTTTTACAGGCAAAAGAGCTGAACTTCTTGGGGCATGCCCCGCAAAGGGCCCTGTTCAGGGCTGGTAAGGTAAAAGAGCTTGTAACTTTTTTAATTTAGAATAGGGTAGGGAATTTTTTATTTTGGGGGGCTTTGTTATTTTATTAGGGGGCTTAGAGTAGGTGTAATTAGTTTAAAATTGTTGTAATATTTTTCTTATGTTTGTAAATATTTTTTTATTTTCTGTAACTTAGTTCTTTTTTATTTTTTGTACTTTAGCTAGTTTATTTAATTGTATTTATTTGTAGGAATTGTGTTTAATTAATTTATTGATAGTGTAGTGTTAGGTTAATTGTAGGTAATTGTAGGTAGTTTATTTAATTATTTTATTGATAGGGTAGTGTTATGTTTAATTATATCTTAGGTTAGGATTTATTTTACAGGTAAATTTGTTATTATTTTAACTAGGTAACTATTAAATAGTTCTTAACTATTTAATAGCTATTTTACCTGGTTAAAATAATAACAAAGTTGCCTGTAAAATAAATATTAATCCTAAAATAGCTATAATATAATTATAATTTATATTGTAGCTATATTAGGATTTATTTTACAGGTAAGTATTTAGCTTTAAATAGGAATAATTTATTTAATAAGAGTTAATTTATTTCGTTAGATAAAAATTATATTTAACTTAGGGGGGTGTTAGTGTTAGGGTTAGACTTAGCTTTAGGGGTTAATACATTTATTAGAATAGCGGTGAGCTCCGGTCGGCAGATTAGGGGTTAATAATTGAAGTTAGGTGTCGGCGATGTTAGGGAGGGCAGATTAGGGGTTAATACTATTTATGATAGGGTTAGTGAGGTGGATTAGGGGTTAATACATTTATTATAGTAGCGCTCAGGTCCGCTCGGCAGATTAGGAGTTAATAAGTGTAGGCAGGTGTCGGCGACGTTGAGGGGGGCAGATTAGGGGTTAATAAATATAATATAGGGGTCGGCGATGTTAGGGCAGCAGATTAGGGGTACATAGGGATAACGTAGGTGGCGGCGATTTTCGGTCGGAAGATTAGGGGTTAATTATTTTAAGTAGCTGGCGGCGACGTTGTGGGGGGCAAGTTAGGGGTTAATAAATGTAATACAGGGGTCGGCGGGGTTAGGGGCAGCAGATTAGGGGTACATAAGTATAACGTAGGTGGCGGTCGGCAGATTAGGGGTTAAAAATTTTAATCGAGTGGCGGCGGTGTGGGGGGACCTCGGTTTAGGGGTACATAGGTAGTTTATAGGTGTTAGTGTACTTTAGGGTACAGTAGTTAAGAGCTTTATGAACCGGCGTTAGCCCAGAAAGCTCTTAACTCCTGCTATTTTCAGGCGGCTGGAATCTTGTCGTTAGAGCTCTAACGCTCACTTCAGAAACGACTCTAAATACCAGCGTTAGAAAGATCCCATTGAAAAGATAGGCTACGCAAATGGCGTAGGGGGATCTGCGGTATGGAAAAGTTGCGGCTGAAAAGTGAGCGTTAGACCCTTTAATCACTGACTCCAAATACCAGCGGGCGCCCAAAACCAGCGTTAGGAGCCTCTAACGCTGGTTTTGACGGCTACCGCCGAACTCCAAATCTAGGCCTGGGTGACCACACTACTTAAATTTTCATGCGCTATATTACAAGTAGAGTGCAAACATATTAGTGCTATTGTGCTCTAACATCGCTCTAGCGCAACTAATAGTGATTCTGTTTTTGTGCTCAGTTATTTTTATTGCTTAAAGGGACATTAAACCCATTTTTTCTCTTTCATGATTCAGATAGAGCAAGCAATTTTTCAACAACTTTCTAATTTACTTCTATTATCTAATTTGCTTCATTCTCTTGATATCCTTTGCTGAAAAGCTGCTGATTAGTGGCTGCACATAGATGCCTCGTTTGATTGGCTCACCTTTGTGCGTTGCTATTTCTTCAACAAAGGATATATAAAGAATGAAGCAAATTAGATAAAAGAAGTAAATTGAAATGTTTAAAATTGTATTCTCTGGGGTATATTTATTATAGTGTGAGCGGACATGATACAATGTAGCGTATCATGTCCGCTGCACATCGATAAATGACGACAGCGCATGTATCATTGCACCAGCAGTTCTTGTGAACTGCTGGTGCAATGTCGCCCCCTGCGGATTTGCGGGAAATCAGCCGCTAATAGGGGGTGTCAATCAGTCGATCTTATTCAATCGGGTTGATTTCTGTCCGCGGCCTCAGAGCAGGCAGACAAGTTATTGAGCAGTGGTCTTTAAATGTTGGGTTTAATGTCCCTTTAGGTTAAATTCTAGTATACATTGTCACTAACATCTTAATCTTGGATAGTGTGGGTGCACTAAATTCCTTACATAATAGAGTTGTAAGGGGGCACACAATAAAATTCATGTTAGATATCAATCAAGCACTAAGCCAATGGTGCGAAAAAAATCCGCTTCAAGTAGTTCTGTGCTATACTATTTCAATGAAAGTGTAAAACACTTCACACATACATACATACACATGTATTCATACGTACACACACATGTATTCATACATACATGCATACACACGTATTCATACGTACACACACATGTATTCATACATACATATATACATACACACATATTCATACGTACACACACATGTATTCATACATACATACATACACACGTATTCATACGTACACACACATGTATTCATACATACATACATACACACGTATTCATACGTACACACACATGTATTCATACATACATATATACATACACACGTATTCATACGTACACACACATGTATTCATACATACATACATACACACGTATTCATACGTACACACACATGTATTCATACATACATACATACACACGTATTCATACGTACACACACATGTATTCATACATACATACATACACATGTATTCATACATACACACACATGTATTCATACATACATATATACATACACACGTATTCATACATACACACACATGTATTCATACATACATACATACACATGTATTCATACGTACACACACATGTATTCATACATACATATATACATACACACGTATTCATACGTACCCACACATGTATTCATACATACATACATACGTATTCATACGTACACACACATGTATTCATACATACATACATACACATGTATTCATACGTACACACACATGTATTCATACATACATACATACACACGTATTCATACGTACACACACATGTATTCATACATACATATATACATACACACGTATTCATACGTACACACACATGTATTCATACATACATACATACACACGTATTCATACGTACACACACATGTATTCATACATACATACATACACATGTATTCATACGTACACACACATGTATTCATACATACATAAATACACATGTATTCATACGTACACACACAACCTTTGACCCCTTTCCAGTCCCACCACTTGTCATATTAAACCTTCAGTCTAAATAAACTAACGTAAAGGGACATGGAGCCTAATTTTTTTCTTTCATGATTCAGATAGAGAATACAATTTTAATCAACGTTCCAATTGACTTCTATTATCTAATTTGCTTCATTCTATTGGTATCTTTTGTTGAAGAATTAGCAGTGCACTACTAGGAGCTAGCTAAATGCATTGGGGAACCAATAACATGAGGCGTATATCTGTATCCACCAATCAGCAGCTCCTGATTTCAACAAGGATATCAAGAGAACAAAACATAATAGATTATAGAAGTTAATTGGAAAGTTGTCTAAAATCTTATTCTAAATCTGAATTATGAAAGAAAAAAATAGGGTTTCATACCCCTTTAAATCCTTTATTTCCATAGCATGTTTGTGTTTTGTTATGCAAACTTGCATGGGATAATAGTTATCTTCAAGTCTCAAAAAGCTTTAAATTTGACAGGGGTTGGCCATGAGTATGCGGCCATGTTAAAATGCTTTCTAATACCAGACAATACAATTATTTATCAGACCTACATCTTTGAGAGAACAAATTTACCAAACATTGCTGAAAATTGATCTGTGCCATAATACCATCCTGAAAAGTCCCATGTAACCTTTGAGCTGCTTAAAGGGACATAATACACTAGATTTTTCTTTGCGTAAATGCTTTGTAGATGATCCATTTATATAGCCCATACAGTTTTTTTTTTATTTTATTTTTTATGGATAGTTTTGCTTATTTTTAAATAACATTGCTCTGATTTTCAGATTCCTAACCAAGCCCCAAAGTTCTAGGAGAATACCGACGTATACCTACTCCAGCTTGCTCCTGTTTGTGCAAAGAGTCTTTTCATATGCAAAGTAAGGGGGAGGGGGGTGTCTGTTAATTCCCACTTGCAGTGGGTGTTTCAGTAACCTTTTAAACAGATCTAAACTGAAATCTTCTAAGTAAGTTTTAGACGGTTTTATACTGGATTTTTATATCAGTATCTGTGCATATTCTTCTTTATAGTAGTGTCTATTACATGCAATTATATGAAAATTGGTGTTTACTGTCCCTTTAATGTACAGCCCTGCTCTAGCCACTCCCTTCTACGAGAATGTTCCATGAGGATGGCAGATGGTTAACTAGAACAAATATGTAATGAAAGATTATTATAAGGTGCAGTTGGTTCTTGATCCTGGATGAATATAAGAGAATACTAGTAAAATATATATTTTTGACCTTGGTATATACAGGGAGTGCAGAATTATTAGGCAAGTTGTATTTTTGAGGATTAATTTTATTATTGAACAATAACCATGTTCTCAATGAACCCAAAAAAACTCATTAATATCAAAGCTGAATAGTTTTGGAAGTAGTTTTTAGTTTGTTTTTAGTTATAGCTATTTTAGGGGGATATCTGTGTGTGCAGGTGACTATTACTGTGCATAATTATTAGGCAACTTAACAAAAAACAAATATATACCCATTTAAATTATTTATTTTTACCAGTGAAACCAATATAACATCTCAACATTCACAAATATACATTTCTGACATTCAAAAACAAAACAAAAACAAATCAGTGACCAATATAGCCACCTTTCTTTGCAAGGACACTCAAAAGCCTGCCATCCATGGATTCTGTCAGTGTTTTGATCTGTTCACCATCAACATTGAGTGCAGCAGCAACCACAGCCTCCCAGACACTGTTCAGAGAGGTGTACTGTTTTCCCTCCTTGTAAATCTCACATTTGATGATGGACCACAGGTTCTCAATGGGGTTCAGATCAGGTGAACAAGGAGGCCATGTCATTAGATTTTCTTCTTTTATACCCTTTCTTGCCAGCCACGCTGTGGAGTACTTGGACGCGTGTGATGGAGCATTGTCCTGCATGAAAATCATGTTTTTCTTGAAGGATGCAGACTTCTTCCTGTACCACTGCTTGAAGAAGGTGTCTTCCAGAAACTGGCAGTAGGACTGGGAGTTGAGCTTGACTCCATCCTCAACCCGAAAAGGCCCCACAAGCTCATCTTTGATGATACCAGCCCAAACCAGTACTCCACCTCCACCTTGCTGGCGTCTGAGTCGGACTAGAGCTCTCTGCCCTTTACCAATCCAGCCACGGGCCCATCCATCTGGCCCATCAAGACTCACTCTCATTTCATCAGTCCATAAAACCTTAGAAAAATCAGTCTTGAGATATTTCTTGGCCCAGTCTTGACGTTTCAGCTTGTGTGTCTTGTTCAGTGGTGGTCGTCTTTCAGCCTTTCTTACCTTGGCCATGTCTCTGAGTATTGCACACCTTGTGCTTTTGGGCACTCCAGTGATGTTGCAGCTCTGAAATATGGCCAAACTGGTGGCAAGTGGCATCTTGGCAGCTGCACGCTTGACTTTTCTCAGTTCATGGGCAGTTATTTTGCGCCTTGGTTTTTCCACACGCTTCTTGCGACCCTGTTGACTATTTTGAATGAAACGCTTGATTGCTCGATGATCACGCTTCAGAAGCTTTGCAATTTTAAGAGTGCTGCATCAATCTGCAATATATCTCACTATCTTTTACTTTTCTGAGCCTGTCAAGTCCTTCTTTTGACCCATTTTGTTCTTTTGACCCATTTTGCCAAAGGAAAGGAAGTTGCCTAATAATTATGCACACCTGATATAGGGTGTTGATGTCATTAGACCACACCCCTTCTCATT
This sequence comes from Bombina bombina, assembly GCF_027579735.1. Classification (NCBI taxonomy): domain Eukaryota; kingdom Metazoa; phylum Chordata; class Amphibia; order Anura; family Bombinatoridae; genus Bombina; species Bombina bombina. The sequence continues at coordinate 204,908,455 of NC_069507.1, forward strand.
ACAGAGATGCACATCACCTAATATGCTTAATTGGTAGTAGGCTTTCGAGCCTATACAGCTTGGAGTAAGACAACGTACATAAAGAGGATGATGTGGTCAAAATACTCATTTGCCTAATAATTCTGCACTCCCTGTATATAATATGGAGTCTTTTTTAAATTCTACAGTTTCTGGAGGTCTGTGATTAGTGTTATCAAATAATTTAATTTTAAAACAGTTCACACATACACACACACAAATATACTCATAGATATATATATATATATGTGTGTGTGTGTGTGAACAGTTTTAAAATTAAATTATTTGATAACACTAATCACAGACCTCCAGAAACTGTAGAATTTAAAAAAAAAGGCTAAGAGATGCCTCCATACTATATACCAAGGTCACAAATATATATTTTACTAGTATTCTCTGATATCCATCTTGGATCAAGGACCAAATGCAACTAGTACTAATATTTAACCCTTAAAGGGACAGTCAACACCAGACTTTTTGTTGTTTTAAAAGATAGATAATTCCTTAATTAACAATTCCCCAGTTTTGCATAACCAACACAGTTATAATTATACACGTTTTACCTGTGTAATTACCTTGTATCTAAGCCTCAGCAGACTGCCCCCTTATTTCAGTTCTTTTGACAGACTTGCATTTTAGCCAATCAGAGCTGTCTCCATGGTAAATTCACGTGCATGAGCTCAATGTTATCTATATGAAACACGTGAACTAATGCCCTCTAGTGGTGCAAAACTATCAAAATGCATTTAGATTAGAGGCGGCCTTCAAGGTCTAAGAAATTAGCATATGAACCGCCTAGGTTTAGCTTTCAACTAAGAATACCAAGAGAACAAAGCAAAATTGGTGATAAAAGTAAATTGGAAAGTTGTTTAAAATGGCATGCCCATTTGAAACATGAAAGTTTTTTTGGACTTGACTGTCCCTTTAACAACTAGCGACGTACCCTGTTAATTTATAAACCTTTATTTTAGATTAAAATAACTGTAATAGTTTATTTCCGTATAATGTGTATGTGTTTTGTTTTGCCAACTATCAGGTAATAATGGTTTACTTCAGGTCTCCAAAAGGTCAACATTTTTCAGCAGTATTTTGAGTTGTGCTCAAGAGCAACACTTAACTTATGTCTTGTAATACAAGAGCTAATGGCACTTCATGCACTTTCTATTCAATGTATAGGGTGCTCTAATATAATGATGGCTTTGTTAACTTGTTTTACCATCCACTTATAATACCAGGTTGTGCTCTAATCTAAGTGTGGTGAATGAGCACAAAAAAATGCATCCTCTAATATTGATTGTATTTTACTTGTGTTATGCTTTAGTTTTCCAAAATATACATTTATCACCATTATAAATCCTAATAGAAGAAAGGTCCAGCAAGCTGAATAGGGCTTTGTTTTTAAATTGCTGAAGCACACTAGAGGCTTCAAACATACTTTAGCTTCTACTTCTTTCTAAGCAAGACCACGGGCATCTGTCCGATCCATGGAAATTCTTCAAAGGTCAAAGAGTTCTGTGTACAGTTATAATAGGTTTCTACTCCTTATCATTACTCAACTCCGACTACTGTAATCAATATAAAGCCTTAGTAAATTATCATTGTTGACCGCATAATGTGACTTCTGGAGATAATGCCTACTGAATGACATCTCTCTGTAGGTATTGATCTAAACAGGTCTTTTTAGCTTTTGTCCCTGGTTGAGTGAGGGTTAAAACTGAAAGCTGTATAAGAAGAAAAAGTGAGACACTTGAGACACATTTTATAGATCCTAAGTAAATATTTAGCTAAAGCAATAGTTACAAATCCAGAATATTTTACTTATAAAACATTTAAATAAACTAAAAAACATATATAGGAGGGTACTAAAATGGTACATGCACTGAAATAAAATAAAAACTCCTAAGGGAAGTCTATATATCATGATTTTTTACAGCTTGAAGCTGAAGACAGTGATGAAAACCTAATATATTCAGGGATGTAGTAAAATTCTGGAATGAATTGATCAAGAGTAAAGAGTAAACAGGTTCAAGAGTAAGTTGAAAATGTACTACTGTATATTAAAAAAAGAATAGCTGATGTCTAGAACAGATATCTATCAGAAAGGGAATGAAGAACAGATGAATCGTATTCTTAAGTTATGTTTAGGGCTATATTACTTCTTATCTGGAATCAAAATACATGGACCTATGTTTCCATATCTTGTTTTTAGACTGCTGTGTTGGGCAATTAATCACAGTTGAATGTCAAAATCTGCACTAAGAATACTTGAAGAATGCATAGATTTGACAGTCAGAACATTTCTTGCATCTAGACTCGGTGGTGGTTTCAGCAACCTATTAATGGGTTGAACACTAACCCTTCCAGAGTCAGGACAGCATGTTGGCAGAGTGATAGGTACGATCAGTGCTGGTGGTAATGGGCTCGCTGGTGTCCTGTGACTGTGTGTCCCCATTGCTTTTACCATAACAGTAGGGGATACATAAGTGATATTCCCAGAATAAGACCACTTGATATGGATATTTATATTTCCTATAAACATTTATAGTCATGAACAATGCAATCGTTGTTATAGGTTATGGGTTATGTGTTCCTTATGAAAATGGAGCATTTGGTCATTACTATAATAATTATTATTATTATTAATATTATCTTTATTTGCAACTTAAGGCTAACAGACATATTTAAGACTGGGGTAGGCAGACTGAGACTGTATAATTAGATGGTCCTGCTGCTCTATTTCACATATATTAAAACAATGTAAACTAAGTACTTTTATTGAGATGCATATTTGATATTGTGAGCTTTTATTTACAGTAAAATCAGGCGTTAGCTAATAATTCCAGATGTGGAATTCAATTTGTCTTGCAAATACCAAGTTAAAAAGTCTAACACCCCAATGACAGGTCCTGCCAATAAATTCTGGATCTATAAAAACATATAAGATGTACATATGGCCAATTCACTAGTATGTGTGTGTGTCCCACCCTAGTATGATGTTAAAATAACAAAGCATCCAAGAGTTTACTGGCTAGATTGCAGCACTTAAAATGATTATGTAAGGCAATGGGTGACTAATATTTATTGCACTGTTAGAATCTAAATGTTACTTGTCTGAATTTCTGCCTTTCAATATTGATCTGTGCTTATAAATTAAAAACAAAGCAAAACAAAAAATAATAATACAATTCTACAATATATCGGCGAGATTACGAGTTTTGCGGTAACAGGGGTGCGTTGCTAACGAGCCTTTTTTTCCCACCGCTCCCTTAAGACAGCGCTGGTATTACAGGTTTTTTTAAACCTGGCGTTAGCCGCAAAAAGGTGAGCGTAGAGCTAAATTTAGCTCCACATCTCACCTCAATACCAGCGTTGCTTAAGTAAGCGGTGAGCTGGCTGAACGTGCTTGTGCACGATTTCCCCATAGGAAACAATGGGGCTGAGCTGGCTGAAAAAAACCCTAACACCTGCAAAAAAAAAATGCAGCCCCATTGTTTCCTATGGGGAAATTAATTTTATGTCTGTACCTAACACCCTAACATGAACCCCGAGTCTAAACACCCCTAATATTACACTTATTAACCCCTAGTCTGCCGCCCCCGCTATCGCTGATACCTACATTATATTATTAACCCCTAATCTGCCGCTCCGGACACCGCTGCCACCTACATTATACTTATGAACCCCTAATTCTACTGCCCCCAACATCTCCGACACCTACATTATATTTATTAACCCCTAAAATGCCCCCCCAATGTCGCCACAACTATATTAAATTTATTAACCCCTAATCTGCCGTCGCCAATGTCGCCGCCACTATTATAAATTTATTAACCCCTAAACCTAAGTCTAACCCTAACACCCCCCTAACTTAAATATAATTTAAATTAAACTAAATAAATTTACCATAATTAAATAAATGAATCCTATTGAAAACTAAATACTTACCGATAAAATAAACCCTAAGCTATCTACAATATAACTAATAGTTACATTATAGCTAGCTTAGGGTTTATTTTTATTTTACAGGCAAGTTTGTATTTATTTTAACTAGGTAGAATAGTTATTAAATAGTTATTAACTATTTAATAACTACCTAGCTAAAATAAGTACAAAAGTACCTGTAAAATAAACCCTAACCTAAGTTACAATTACACTTAACACTACACTATAATTAAACTAATTACCTAAACTACCTACAATTAATTACAATTAAATTAAATAAACTAAATTACGGAAAAAACCCCCCACTAAATTACAGAAAAAAAAAGAATTACAAGAATTTTAAACTAATTACACCTAATCTAATCCCCCTAATAAAATAAAAAAAATCCCTACCCTATACTATATTACAAATAGCCCTTAATAGGGCCTTTTGCAGGGCATTGCCCCTAAGTAATCAGCTCTTTCACCTGTATACAATACACAATACCCCCCCAACATTAAAACCCACCACCCACACACCCAACCCTACTCTAAAACCCACCCAATACTATCAGCCAATCGGAATTCAAGGGACGCCATCTTGGATGACGTCACTTAAAGGACCAGTCATTCAGTCGTCGGACGTCGGAAGAAGAGGATGCTCCATGTCGGATGTCTTGAAGATGGACCCGCTCCGATCCGGAAGGATGAAGATAGAAGATGCAGCCCGGATGAAGCCTTCTGCCGGTCTGGATGTCCTCTTCTGGTCGGATAGGATGAAGACTTCGGACCCTCTGGAGGACCACTTGTGCCCGGCTGGGTGAAGACGGCTCAAGGTAGGGTGATCTTCAAGGGGGTAGTGTTAGGTTTTTTTAAGGGGGGATTGGGTGGGTTTTAGAGTAGGGTTGGGTGTGTGGGTGGTGGGTTTTAATGTTGTTTAATGTTTCTTCGTAATTTAGTTTATTTAATTTAATTGTAATTAATTGTAGGTAGTTTAGGTAATTAGTTTAATTATAGTGTAGTGTTAGGTGTAATTGTAACTTAGGTTAGGGTTTATTTTACAGGTACTTTTGTACTTATTTTAGCTAGGTAGTTATTAAATAGTTAATAACTATTTAATAACTATTCTACCTAGTTAAAATAAATACCAAGTTGCCTGTAAAATAAATATAAATCTTAAGCTAGCTACAATGTAACTATTAGTTATATTGTTGCTATCTTAGGGTTTATTTTACAGGTAAGTATTTAGTTTTAAATAGGATTAATTTATTTAATTATGGTAAATGTATTTTGTTTAATTTAAATTATATTTAAGTTAGGGGGGTTAGACTTAGGTTTAGACTTAGGTTTAGGGGTTAATAAATTTAATATAGTATCGGCGACGTTGGGGTCGGAAGATTATGGGTTAATAATGTCAGGAGATTAGGGGTTAATAAATGTAGGTAGGTGTCGGCGATGTTAGGGATGGTAGATTAGGGGTTAATAAAATGCAACTAGTGTTTGCGAGGCGGGAGTGCGGCGATTAGGGGTTAATACATTTATTAAAGTGGCAGCGATGTCCGGTCGGCAGATTAGGGGTTAAACATTTTATTTAAGTGTTTCCTATGTGGGGGGGGAGGGCTCGGTTTAGGGGTTAATAGGTAGTTTATGGGTTTTAGTGTACTTTTAGCACTTTAGTTAAGAGCTTTATGTTCCGGCATGAGCACATAAAACTCTTAACTACTGACTTTTAAATGCGGTAGGAGTCTGGACAGGAGAAGGTCTACCGCTCACTTTTTTAGGCGATCGTAATACCAGCGTTAGGCAAATCCCATTAAAAAGATAGGATACACAATTGACGTAACGGGATTTGCGGTAAGCTAAAATCGTGAAAAAAAGTGAGCGGTAGACCCTTTCCTGCCTGACTCGTAATACCAGCGGGCGTTAAAAAGCAGCGTTGGGACCCCTCAACGCTGCTTTTTAAGGCTAACGCAAGACTCGTAATCTAGCCATTTGTTTGTTTAAAAGGCATCCTACTCAAATCTAGTGGTAAAAATGCCAACTATTGAAATGTAACAATGGAAATATCAAAGGGTTTTAGATAAATAGATAGATAGATATAGATAGATACAGACAGACAGATAGATAGATAAATAGATTGATCGATCGATAGATAGATGATAGATAGAAAGATAGATACAGACAGACAGATGGAGAGACAGACAGACAGATAAATTGATATATAGAAAGATAGATAAATAGTTTATAGATCGGTAGATAGATAGATAGATAGATAGATAGATAGATAGATAGATAGAAAGACAGACAGACAAATGGAGAGACAGACAGGCAAATAGATAGATAGATAGATAAATAGATAGACAGGCAGATTGAGAGACAGACAAATAGATAGACAGATAGACAATATTTTTTTGTTTAAAAGGCATCCCAATCAAATGTAATGGTAAAAATGGCAACTCTTGAAATGGCACATTGGAAATATCAAAGGGTTTTAGATAAATAGATAGATAGATATAGATATAGATAGATATATAGATAGATACAGACAGACAGAGAGATAATTAGAGAGATAATTAGAGAGATAGATAGATACAGACAGACAGACAGATGGAGAGACAGACAGATAGATTGATATATAGAAAGATATATAGATAAATAGATTGATAGATAGATGGATATATAAAGATGATAAATAGATAGATAAATGGATAGATAGATAGATAGATAGATAGATAGATAGATAGATAGATAGATAGATAGATAGATAGATACAGACAGACAGACATATGGAGAGACAGACAGGCAGATAGACAGACATATACATAGATGGATAGATAGAGATAGAAAGATAATTAGATAGATAGAGACAGACAGACAGATGGAGAGACAGACAGAGAGATAGAGAGATAGATAGATAGATAGGTAGATAAAAACAGATAGACAGACAAACAGACAGACAGATAAATAGATAGATACAGACAGACAGATGGCCAGACAGAGAGATAGATAGATGATTAGATATATAGATAGATAGATAGATAGATAGATAGATAGATAGATCAGCGCTGCGGAATCTGTTGGCGCTCTACAAATACCTGATAATAATAAATAATAATAGATAGATATAGATGATTGATTGATAGATAGATATATAGATAGATAGATAGATAGATAAATACTGATACACACATGAATTTATCTTTTTTATCTTTCTTACGGCTAGATTTAGAGTTTTGTCGGTAACGACCCGCGTAGCTAACGCTGGCTTTTTTCTGGCCGCACCTTTTAAATAACTCTGGTATTGAGAGTTCACAGAATGGCTGTGTTAGGCTCCAAAAAGGGAGCGTACAGGCATATTTACCTACACTGCAACTCTCGATACCAGAGTTGCTTACGGACGCGACCAGATTAAAAAACGTGCTCATGCACGATTCCCCCATAGGAAACAATGGGGCTGTTTGAGCTGAAAAAAAACCTAACACCTGCAAAAAAGCCGAGTTCAGCTCCTAACGCAGCCCCATTGTTTCCTATGGGGAAACACTTCCTACGTCTGCACCTAACACTCTACCCCGAGTCTAAACACCCCTAACCTTACACTTATTAACCCCTAATCTGCCGCCCCCGCTATCGCTGACCCCTGCATATTATTTTTAACCCCTAATCTGCCGCTCCGTACACCCCCGCCACCTACATTATCCCTATGTACCCCTAATCTGCTGCCCTAACATCGCCCGAACCCCTATATTATATTTATTAACCCCTAATCTGCCGCCCCCAACGTCGCCTCCACCTAACTACACTTATTAACCCCAAAACTACCGACCGGACCTGAGCGCTACTATAATAAATGTATTAACCCCTAATCCGCTTCACTCCCGCCTCAATAACCCTATAATAAATAGTATTAACCCCTAATCTGCCCTCCCTAACATTGCCGACACCTAACTTCAAGTATTAAGCCCTAATCTGCCGACAGGAGCTCACCGCTACTCTAATAAATTTATTAACCCCTAAAGCTAAGTCTAACTTTAACCCTAACACCCCCCTAAATTAAATATAATTTAAATCTAACTAAATAAATTAACTCTTATTAAATAAATTATTCCTATTTAAAGCTAAATACTTACCTGTAAAATAAACCCTAATATAGCTACAATATAAATTATAATTATATTATAGCTATTTTAGGATTAATATTTATTTTACAGGCAACTTTGTATTTATTTTAACCAGGTACAATAGCTATTAAATAGTTAAGAACTATTTAATAGCTAAAATAGTTAAAATAATTACAAAATTACCTGTAAAATAAATCCTAACCTAAGTTACAATTATACCTAACACTACACTATCAATAAATTAATTAAATAAAATACCTACAATTATCTACAATTAAACCTAACACTACACTATCAATAAATAAATTAAATACAATACCTACAAATAAATACATTTAAATAAACTAACTAAAGTACAAAAAATAAAAAAGAACTAAGTTACAAAAAATAAAAAAATATTTACAAACATTAGAAAAATATTACAACAATTTTAAACTAATTACACCTACTCTAAGCCCCCTAATAAAATAACAAAGAGCCCCAAAATAAAAAAATGCCCTACCCTATTCTAAATTACAAAAGTTCAAAGCTCTTTTACCTTACCAGCCCTGAACAGGGCCCTTTGCGGGGCATGCCCCAAGAAATTCAGCTCTTTTGCCTGTAAAAAAAGACATACAATACCCCCCCCACACACATTACAACCCACCACCCACATACCCCTAATCTAACCCAAACCCCCCTTAAATAAACCTAACACTAAGCCGCTGAAGATCTTCCTACCTTGTCTTCACCTCACCGGGTATCACACCGATCGGTCCTGGCTCCAAAATCTTCATCCAACCCAAGCGGGGGCTAGACATCCATCATCCGGCGGCTGAAGAGGTCCAGAAGAGACTCCAAAATCTTCATCCTATGCGGGAAGAAGAGGCGATCCAGACCGGCAACCATCTTGATCCAAGCGGCATCTTCTATCTTCATCCGATGAGGACCGGCTCCATCGTGAAGACCTCCAGCGCGGATCAATCTTCTTCCGACGACGTCCAACTGAAGAATGACGGTTCCTTTAAGGGACGTCATCCAAGATGGCGTCCCTCGAATTCCGATTGGCTGATAGGATTCTATCAGCCAATCGGATTAGAATCCTATCAGCCAATTGGAATTCGAGGGATGCCATCTTGGATGACGTCCCTTAAAGGAACCGTCATTCTTCAGTTGGACGTCGTCGGAAGAAGATTGATCCGCGCTGGAGGTCTTCACGATGGAGCCGGTCCTCATCAGATGAAGATAGAAGATGCCGCTTGGATCAAGATGGTTGCCGGTCTGGATCGCCTCTTCTTCCTGGATAGGATGAAGATTTTGGAGCCTCTTCTGGACCTCTTCAGCCACTGGATGATGGATGTCTAGCCCCCGCTTGGGTTGGATGAAGATTTTGGAGCCAGGACCGATCGGTGTGATACCCGGTGAGGTGAAGACAAGGTAGGAAGATCTTCAGCGGCTTAGTGTTAGGTTTATTTAAGGGGGGTTTGGGTTAGATTAGGGGTATGTGGGTGGTGGGTTGTAATGTTGGGGGGGGGTATTGTACGTCTTTTTTTTACAGGCAAAAGAGCTGAATTCTTTGGGGCATGCCCCGCAAAGGGCCCTGTTCAGGGCTGGTAAGGTAAAAGAGCTTTGAACTTTTGTAATTTAGAATAGGGTAGGGCATTTTTTTATTTTGGGGGGCTTTGTTATTTTATTAGGGGGCTTAGAGTAGGTGTAATTAGTTTAAAATTGTTGTAATATTTTTCTAATGTTTGTAAATATTTTTTTATTTTTTGTAACTTAGTTCTTTTTTATTTTTTGTACTTTAGTTAGTTTATTTAAATGTATTTATTTGTAGGTATTGTATTTAATTTATTTATTGATAGTGTAGTGTTAGGTTTAATTGTAGATAATTGTAGGTATTTTATTTAATTAATTTATTGATAGTGTAGTGTTAGGTTTAATTGTAACTTAGGTTAGGATTTATTTTACAGGTAATTTTGTAATTATTTTAACTATTTTAGCTATTAAATAGTTCTTAACTATTTAATAGCTATTGTACTTGGTTAAAATAAATACAAAGTTGCCTGTAAAATAAATATTAATCCTAAAATAGCTACAATATAATTATAATTTATATTGTAGCTATATTAGGATTTATTTTACATGTAAGTATTTAGCTTTAAATAGGAATAATTTATTTAATAAGAGTTAATTTATTTCGTTAGATTTAAATTATATTTAATTTAGGGGGGTGTTAGTGTTAGGGTTAGACTTAGCTTTAGGGGTTAATACATTTATTAGAATAGCAGTGAGCTCCAGTCGGCAGATTAGGGGTTAATACTTGAAGTTAGGTGTCTGCGATGTTAGGGAGGGCAGATTAGGGGTTAATACTATTTATTATAGGGTTATTGAGGCGGGAGTGAGGCGGATTAGGGGTTAATAACTTTATTATAGTAGCGGTGCGGTCCGCTCGGCAGATTAGGGGTTAATAAGTGTAGGCAGGTGGAGGCGACGTTGAGGGGGCAGATTAGGGGTTAATAAATATAATATAGGGGTCGGCGGTGTTAGGGGCAGCAGATTAGGGGTACATAAGGATAACGTAGGTGGCGGCTCTTTGCGGTCGGCAGATTAGGGGTTAATTATTGTAGGTAGCTGGCGGCGACATTGTGGGGGGCAGGTTAGGGGTTAATAAATATAATATAGGTGTCGGCGGTTTTAGGGGCAGCAGATTAGGGGTACATAAGTATAACGTAGGTGGCGGTCGGCAGATTAGGGGTTAAAAATTTTAATCAAGTGGCAGCGATGTGGGGGGACCTCGGTTTAGGGGTACATAGGTAGTTTATGGGTGTTAGTTTACTTTAGAGCACAGTAGTTAAGAGCTTTATGAACCGGCGTTATCCCAGAAAGCTCTTAACTACTGACTTTTTTCTGCGGCTGGAGTTTTGTCGTTAGATTTCTAACGCTCACTTCAGACACAACTCTAAATACCGGAGTTAGAAAGATCCCATTGAAAAGATAGGATACGCAATTGACGTAAGGGGATCTGCGGTATGGAAAAGTCGCGGCTGAAAAGTGAGCGTTAGACCCTTTCCTGACTGACTCCAAATACCGGCGGTAGCCTAAAACCAGCGTTAGGAGCCTCGGCTACCGCCAAACTCTAAATCTAGGCCTTAATTTCTGTTTACAAGCTCATTCCATCTTTAACATTCTCTTTATAAGTTTTTCCCTTTCTTTTACTTGACTTAGGTTTAGTTTCTTATCAGCCAGTAAGGAACTGACACTTGAGCAATAGTTGTACACATACATGAATGACCAGTTTTAATATTAATTTAAACAGCTGTAACTTGTGCTCTTTTATACCGATATACATATATATATATATAAGTATAAATATATATGACACAATCGTTTTAAGTATAGGCCTAGATTATGAGTGGATATAGTGATAACACAGTCCTCATTCACATCTATTTAACCCCTTAATGACCACAGCACTTTTCCATTTTCTGTCCATTTGGGACCAAGGCTATTTTTACATTTTTGCGGTGTTTGTGTTTAGCTGTAATTTTCCTCTTACTCATTTACTGTACCCACATATATTATATACCGTTTTTCTCGCCATTAAATGGACTTTCCAAAGATACCATTATTTTCATCATATCTTATAATTTACTTTAAAAAAAATTATAAAATATGAGAAAAAAATGGAAAAAAACACACTTTTTCTAACTTTGACCCCCAAAATCTGTTATACATCTGCAACCACCAAAAAACACCCATGCTAAATAGTTTCTAAATTTTGTCCTGAGTTTAGAAATACCCAATGTTTACATGTTCTTTGCTTTTTTTGTAAGTTATAGGGCCATAAATACAAGTAGCACTTTGCTATTTCCAAACCATTTTTTTTTCAAGATTAGCGCTAGTTACATTAGAACACTAATATCTTTCAGGAATCCCTGAATATCTATTGACATGTATATATTTTTTTTTAGTAAACATCCCAAAGTATTGATCTAGGCCAATTTTGGTATATTTCATGCCACCATTTCACCGCCAAATGCGATCAAATACAAAAAATCGTTCACTTTTTCACAAATTTTTTCACAAACTTTTGGTTTCTCACTGAAATTATTTACAAACAGCTTGTGCAATTATGGCATAAATGATTGTAAATTTTTCTTTGGGATCCCCTTTGTTCAGAAATAGCAGACATATATGGCTTTGGTGTTGCTTTTTGGTAATTAGAAGGATGCTAAATGCCACTATGCACCACACGTGTATTATGCCCAGCAGTAAAGGGGTTAATTAGGGAGCATGTAGGGAGCTTTTTGGGGTAATTTTAGCTTTAGTGTAGTGTAGTAGACAACCCCAAGTAATGATCTAGGCCCATTTTGGTATATTTCATGCCACCATTTCACCGCCAATTGCGATCAAATTAAAAAAAAAGTTAAATTTTTCACAATTTTAGGTTTCTCACTGAAATCATTTACAAACAGCTTGTGCAATTATGGCACAAATTGTTCTAAATGCTTCTCTGGGATCCCCTTTGTTCAGAAATAGCAGACATATATGGCTTTGGCGTTGCTTTTTGGTACTTAGAAGGCCGCTAAATGCCGCTGCGCATCACACGTGTATTATAGCTAGCAGTGAAGGGGTTAATTAGGAAGTTTGTAGGGAGCTTGCAGGGTTAATTTTAGCTTTAGTGTAGAGATCAGCCTCCCACCTGACACATCAGACCCCCTGATCCCTCCCAAACAGCTCCCTTCCCTCCCCCACCCCACAATTGTCCCCGCCATCTTAAGTACTGGCAGCAACTCTGCCAGTACTAAAATAAAATATATATTTAGGCTTTTTGGTTTTTTTTTTAAAGCATATTTACATATGCTGCTGTGTAGGAGCCCCCCTTAGCCCCCAACCTGGCTGATCCCCCACCAAACAGCTGTCTAACCCTCCCCCTCTGCCTTAATGGCCGCCATCTTGGGTACTGGCAGCTGTCTGCCAGTACCCAGTTTATAAAAAAAAACAGTTGCTTTTTCATTTTTTTCCCCATTTTCTGTAGTGTAGCTCCCCTACCCACCAAAGAACAAACCCCCACCCCCTCCTAGATACCTTTGACTGTTGTTTTTTTTTTTTAATAAAAAGCTTTACACTGAAACTTTTCTGTAGTGTAGCGGTTCCCACCCGCTCCCGCCCCGTGCACGCGCCCGCCCGCCGCCCGGCGTGCACGCGCGCGCCTGTGCGCGCCCCCATCGCCCCCGCCCCCGATCCCGCCCCCCTCTACATTACCCGGCCCATCGATGGCCGCCCACCCGCCTCCCAAGTCAGCTCCCACCCACCAACGTTACCGGCCACCGATGTCCGGTGCAGAGAGGGCCACAGAGTGGCTCTCTCTGCACCGGATGGCCATTTAAGGTTATTGCAGGATGCCTCCATATCGAGGCATCACTGCAATAACCGGAAAGCAGCTGGAAGCGAGCAGGATCGCTTCCAGCTGCTTTCCACACCGAGGACGTGCAGGGTACGTCCTCAGGCATTAACTGCCTTTTTTCTGAGGACGTACCCTGCACGTCCTCGGTCGTTAAGGGGTTAAAGGCACTTTCAGTGCCATGTTTTCCCCCAAACACCGCACATCCCCTTACTTTAACCCCTTATAACTGCTTTGTGCAGTTTTTTATTAAAAAAAGAAAAATGCTGATATTTTTTATTTATGTCAAAGAACTGTCCACTTTATTGGAGGGCAATTGGGGCACATTTTTTCATTAACCGAGAGCTTGCAGTAGCATTAATTTGCCCCTTTACGGCGCACGTTAAGATAGCGCTCCACTTATAGGCCTCTAGTTATCAACGTGTCTACTTACCTGCTATCGCCGGCCCCAATACGCCCGCCTAAGCTTGCCTCACATCGCCGCCGCTGACCTGAATACGCTCTCCAAAGTTATCAATAAAGCTGTCAAAAAGTCACGCACCAAGTACGGGGCGATGAGCAGCGGACTGTGATAGTTATCACTCATCCGATCTCGCTGCTCTTCGGCTTTTTTACAGCTTTATTGACAAGCTGTCACTAAGCACCCACACTAACTATACTGTTCTACCCCCTATACCGGCACCCCGGAGCCCCCGCAACTAAATAAATTTATTAACCCCTAAAACGCCACTCGTAGACCCCGCCGCAACTCTTATAAATGTATTAACCCCTAAACCGCCGCTCCCGGAGCCCACCACCACTCTAATAAACTGATTAACCCCTAAACCGCCGCTCCCGGACCCCGCCGCCACCTACATAATACCTATTAACCCCTATCCTGCCCCCCCTATACCACCGCCACCTATAATAAATTTATTAACCCCTATCCTGCCGATCCCGTACCCCGCCACAACTAAATGAATTGTTTAACCCCTAAACCGCCTCTCCCAGACCCCGCCGCCACCTATATTAAACGTATTAACCCCTAATCTGCCCCCCCTACACCGTTGCCACCTATAATAAATTTATTAACCCCTATCCTGCCCCCCCTACACCGCCGCAACTATAATAAAATTATTGACCCCTAAACCCAAGTCTAACCCTAACCCTAACACCCCCTAACTTAAATATTATTTAAATACATCTAAATATTATAACTCTTATTAACTAAATTAATCCTATTTAAAAATAAATACTTACCTTTAAAATAAACCCTAAGATAGCTACAATATAAATAATAATTATATTGTAGTTATTTTAGGATTTATTTTTATTTTACAGGCAAATTTCAAATTATTTTAACTAGGTACAATAGCTATTAAATAGTTAATAACTATTTAATAGCTACCTAGTTAAAATAAAGAGAAATTTACCTGTAAAATAAAAACTAACCTAAGTTACAATTACACCTAACACTACACTATCATTAAATAAATTATTCCTATTTAAAACTAAATACTTACCTGTAAAATAAATCCTAAGATAGCTACAATGTAATTAATAATTACATTGTAGCTATTTTAGGATTTATATTTATTTTACAGGTAACTTTGTATTTCTTTTAGCTAGTTAGAATAGTTATTAAATAGTTATTAACTAATTAATAACTACCTAGCTAAAAGAAATACAAAATTACCTGTAAAATAAATCCTAACCTAAGTTACAATTAAACCTAATACTACACTATCATTAAATTAATTAAATAAATTACCTACAAATAACTACAATTAAATACAATTAAATAAACTAACTAAAGTACAAAAAAAAATAAAAAAAATAAGTTACAAAAAATAAAAAAAATAAGTTACAAAAAATAAAAAAAATAAGTTACAAACATTTAAAAAATATTACAACAATTTTAAGCTACTTACACCTAATCTAAGCCCCCTAATAAAATAACAAACCCCCCAAAAATAAAAAATGCCCTACCCTATTCTACATTAAAAAGTTAACAGCTCTATTACCTTATCAGCCCTTAAAAGGGCCTTTTGCGGGGCATGCCCCAAAGAATTCAGCTCTTTTGCCTGTAAAAATAAAATACAACCCCCCCAACATTAAAACCCACCACCCACATACCCCTAATCTAACCCAAACCCCCCTTAAATAAACCTAACACTACCCCCCTGAAGATCATCCTACCTTTAGCCGTCTTCAGCCAGCTGACCACCGATGGAACAGAAGACATCCGGAGCGGCAAAAGTCATAATCCAAGGGTCGCTGAAGGAGTCTTCCATCCGATTGAAGTCAACATCCAGATGGCGTCTTCAATCTTCATCCATCCAGAGCGGAGCGGAGCCATCTTCAGATGAGCCGACGCTGAGCCATCTTCTTCCACCGACGACTGAACGACGAATGATGGTTCCTTTATGTGACGTCATCCAAGATGGCGTCCCTCAAATTCCGATTGGCTGATAGGATTCTATCAGCCAATCGGAATTAAGGTAGGAAAAATCTGATTGGCTGATTAAATCAGCCAATCAGATTGAAGTTCAATCAGATTGGCTGATCCAATCAGCCAATCAGATTGAGCTTGCATTCTATTGGCTGATCGGAACAGCCAATAGAATGCGAGCTCTATCTGATCAGCCAATCCGATTGAACTTCAATCTGATTGGCTGATTTAATCAGTCAATCAGATTTTTCCTACCTTAATTCCGATTGGCTGATAGAATCCTATCAGCCAATCTGAATTCGAGGGACGCCATCTTGGATGATGTCACTTAAAGGAACCGTCATTCGTCGTTCAGTCGTCGGTGGAAGAAGATGGCTCCGCGTCGGCTCGTCTGAAGATGGCTCCGCTCCGCTCCGGATGGATGAAGATTGAAGACGCCGCCTGGATGTTGACTTCAATCGGATGGAAGACTTCTTCAGCGCCCCTTGGATGCTGACTTCAATCGGATGGAAGACTTCTTCAGCGCCCCTTGGATGATGACTTCTGCCGCTCCGGAAGTCTTCTTCTGTTCCATCGGTGGTCGGCTGGCTGAAGACGGCTAAAGGTAGGATGATCTTCAGGGGGTAGTGTTAGGTTTATTTAAGGGGGGTTTGGGTTAGATTAGGGGTATGTGGGTGGATTTTAATGTTGGGGGGGTTGTATTTTATTTTTACAGGCAAAAGAGCTGAATTCTTTGGGGCATGCCCCGCAAAAGGCCCTTTTAAGGGCTGGTAAGGTAATAGAGCTGTTAACTTTCGTAATTTAGAATAGGGTAGGGCATTTTTTTTATTTTGGGGGGCTTTGTTATTTTATTAGGGGGCTTTGATTAGGTGTAAGTAGCTTAAAATTGTTGTAATCTTTTTTAAATGTTTGTAACTTTTTATTTTTTATTTTTTGTAACTTATTTTTTTTATTTTTTGTACTTTAGTTTATTTCATTGTATTTAATTGTAGTTATTTGTAGCTAATTTATTTAATTAATTTAATAATAGTGTAGTGTTAGGTTTAATTGTAACTTAGGTTAGGATTTATTTTACAGGTAATTTTGTATTACTTTTAGCTAGGTAGTTATTAAATAGTTAATAACTATTTAATAACTATTCTATCTAGCTAAAATAAATACAAAGTTACCTGTAAAATAAATATAAATCCTAAAATAGCTACGATGTAATTATTAATTACATTGTAGCTATCTTAGGGTTTATTTTACAGGTAAGTATTTAATTTTAAATAGGAATAATTTATTTAATGATAGTGTAGTGTTAGGTGTAATTGTAACTTAGGTTAGTTTTTATTTTACAGGTAAATTTCTCTTTATTTTAACTAGGTAGCTATTAAATAGTTATTAACTATTTAATAGCTATTGTACCTAGTTAAAATAAATTGAAATTTGCCTGTAAAATAAAAATAAATCCTAAAATAGCTACAATATAATTATTATTTATATTGTAGCTATCTTAGGGTTTATTTTACAGGTAAGTATTTATTTTTAAATAGGATTAATTTAGTTAATAAGAGTTATAATATTTAGATGTATTTAATTAATATTTAAGTTAGGGAGGTGTTAGGGTTAGACTTAGGTTTAGGGGTTAATCATTTTATTATAGTTGCGGCGGTGTAGGGGGGGTAGGATAGGGGTTAATAAATTTATTATAGTGGCGGCGGTGTAGGGGGGGCAGGATAGGGGTTAATAGGTATTATGTAGGTAGTGGCGGGGTCCGGGAGCGGCGGTTTAGGGGTTAACATATATATTATAGTTGCGGCGGGGTCCGGGAGCGACGGTTTAGGGGTTAACATATTTATTATAGTGGCGGCGGGGTCCGGGAGCGGCGGTTTAGGGGTTAATCAGTTTATTAGAGTGGCAGTGTTCTCCGGGAGCGGCGGTTTAGGGGGTAATACATTTATTTAGTTGCGGCAGTGTAGGGGGACAGATTAGGGGTGTTTAGACTCGGGGTACATGTTAGGGTGTTAGGTGCAGACATCTCCCATAGGAATCAATGGGAGGTCGGGTAGCAGCGAACATGAACTTTCGCTATGGTCAGACTCCCATTGATTCCTATGGGATCCGCCGCCTCCAGGGATTGAAAACCAGGTACGCTGGGCCGGAAAAGTGCAGAGCGTACCTGCTAGTTTTTTGATAACTTGCAAAAGTAGTCAGATTGTGCCGAACTTGTGTGCGGAACATCTGGAGTGACGTAAGAATCGATCTGTTTCGGACTGAGTCCGGCGGATCGAAGCTTACGTCACAAAATTCTACTTTCGCCGGGCAGCAGAGCTTGATAACTTAGGCGAATCAGGCTCGCCATAAATACGCTGTGGAATTCCAGCGTATTTGAGGTTGACGGCTTGATAACTAGAGGGCATAATCTAGCCCATAATGTTCTAACAAAGGATAGAGTTAAATGTAAAGGGACATGTTGCCCAATTTTTATTTTTATGATTCTGATAGAACATGCAATTTTAAACAACTTTTCAGTTGACTTCTATCATCTAATTTGCTTCATTATTTTGGTATACGTTGTTGAAACAGCAGCAAAGTACTCCTGGGAGCTAGCTGAATACATCAGGTAAGCCAATGATGATAAGCATATACGGAAAAAAAGCACCTATACTTGCACGCTAACCCAACAGGAGTTATGAAAATGTCACATTCCAATGTTCTTCACATACAGAAAAATATATTTTTTATTGAAATTACATATTTCTATATCTATCTATAAATACATATACTGTAGCTACATATCTATTCCTATATATAGGTATAGATATGTATTTTACATGAATATTATCATATATATATATATATATATATATATATATATATATATATATATATTTAATAATACAAAGAACATTATTTTCTATATGAAGAACATAGTCTAGTAAAATATGTACAACGCTCATTGAGGTTTGCAATTTATGACTAAAGTGGTCAGATTAGAGCACATTTAATCATTACATGTTAACAATTAATGATTGTGTATATATGTAATGAGATATCAGTTGGGGATGATAACTCAAATATTTATGTGTTTTTGTAATTGTCTTTTTGTGCACATGTTTTATGTACTGTACATAAGATTGATTTGTAAATGTTATAGTCATAGATTGTCTTGAGAAAGGCTCACTGAAGGAGCCGAAACATAGACTTTTGTGATGCTATACATTAAATAAAAATATCACTTAGCAGCAAAAAAGACCTGTGAGTGCCCTCCCTTCTTCCTGTTGTCATATGAATATTTTTTAAGGAGTCACCTGGGCTACGTATGGGATACAAAAAGAGTGAGTGCATGAAGTGGATGGAATATATATATATATATATATATATATATATATATATATATATATATATATATATATATATATACTGTATATACATACATATATATATATATATATATATATATATACTGTATATATAATAATGTCTATGCAAAATATATATCTATACCTGTATAGCTATAGGAATAGATATACAGGTATAGGAATATCTAGATATATATAGAAATATGTATTTACAATAAAATGTAAATTATCCTGTTAGCCAAGAACATTGGGATGTGAAATATGTACAGTACATATACCGTAAAACACATAAATACGTAAATAGGTATGTACACACACACATATACATACATATACATCTTTAGAAATGTATATGTACGTATCTCCATGTCAATGCTCTTTGCAGCCTTCTTTTTCTAACACCTGAGACCTCATATCTTTGAACCCTTATAACTTTTAACTGCAAAAATAATTTTTATCAGAAAGTGTTATCATGAGTGTAACTTTATTGTTAAATATATTTTTGATGTGTTTCGTGCAACTTTTTTGCCTCACGTAACAGTTAACCAGAGCTTTGAAGTCTCGCTAACTCGATGCATATTAAACTTATTTGCACTAAACCAAACGTGTTTTCTTTTAGCTCATAATACACATGCTATTTCTGTCACGCGCATAGAGCCGCAAAATACACCATATCACCTGCGCTCTATAGTTAGTTTCTGCAATTACCTTTCAATAGCCACCCACTAGTTGCCTGGTTGCCTTATTTGGAGGAGTCACTCTTTAGTCAGCAGACTACCAGGTTAGTCATGGACATAAAATCAATATAAAATACATTTATTTTCAGTTGTTATCGCTATGTTAGCGAATTTGGGACAGAGCTAGGGGCCTATTTATCAAAGTGTCAATCTTGGTGCATTTGCTGGCGTTGATACACTCGCCAGACATCGCTGTCGCAAATCTATATACGATGCCCGTATTTATTAAAAAGTCTGTAAAAAACATGCACGTCAAGTACGGAGCAATGAGCGTTGGACTGTTGTTAAATAAGAGTTATCGATGACGCGGATTTTCTGTTTTTTTCAACTTTATTTATACCATGTCATTACTGTCCATGAACAAGCACATTTCTCTAAAGCTAATCTATTATTTTTCATCTTTTAATGTCCACCTGAAATAGTTATATTATATTGTATGTATATATATATATATATATATATATATATATATATATATATATATATGTGTGTGTGTGTGAGTGTGTGTGTGTTATGTCAGAAATCTTTTGTAAACATATTTACATGTCCCTAATTTTTATTTTCTTCTAAACAATGTTGTCTTTCATATCTCTGTGTTTATTTATACCACTATATGTATATAGTGTAAATATATTATTATTCTGAGCAAGAATAATTGCGAATATAACATGTAATCAGGGTATCATATGTTTTTTTTTTTGCAATCAATGGGTATTTTAAAAACTGGGCCAGTTTTCTCTCTGCACCTGTGTAACCCTTCCTGATTGCATTGTAGTTTTAAACACCACCCCTACACAGGTGTTACAAAATGGGCTGGCATATAAGATGACATTTCTTAATGAAAATGAAATTCAAGAGAAGGAAGAAAAACACTGAAAATATCATGACATTAAAGAGGTGATTTTAATTTCTGCTGTATCTGATTCATGGCAGTTTAATGATAGATGGGCTATCCCTTTGAGCTATCAGTTTAAGAATATATTGAATCAAGCATCATTCGATTTTAAAAATCATTGTCTAAAATATTACACTGTGTGTCCTAATGTCAGCATCAATGTTTAACTTTAATACTAATTTCACATATACATACTTTCAAAGTATAATACACAATGTAACAAATGGCACTTACAAGTTTTGATGAGTGATCAATGACACAAGTATCGAGCAATTTGATCAGTTAGTGATATTATAAAATGTATATTTAAATCAGATTGGCTGATATCATAAATCATGTGATTATGCATATCCCATTTAAAAGTGGTTGAAAAATTCACTAGTGTGTGGGTTGTTTAGGAGTTTGCGTCAAATTTGGTGCGAAAAGTGTTGTGCTATATTTGGTATTACATGCGTTAAACATAGTGCAAATAGATTTATCCAAAAAAGGAAGTTAGCTATATTATGTAATGTATTTATTTAATTTTTATCCCTATATCTACTACTGCACCACATTTGAAGCAATAATATTGTCCCCTTGCTTTGTAATGAGAGACAAAGATGTAACATAAGCCATAAGTACTTTTATTATGTAATATGCTTCATTCTCTTGCAGCGTCGAACATAAGCTTTCTGGGTCTTCACACTCCCATTGATTTCTATGGAATTCGTGGCCTCATGAGTGGCAGTTTCAACAATAGGTACGCTGTGTCAGAATAGACGCGCGTGTACCTGTTGAATGTTTGATAAATTGGGAAGAGTGTCAAATAGAGTTGAATGTGAATTTGAAACATCTGGAATTATGCAAGCATCGATCTGCGTCGGATTGAGATCGCAGAAGCGTATATTACGTCACACATTTTAACATTTGACAAACTTGATGCTTTGCTAACTACAGCGGATCAATCTTGCGTCAAATTTGATGCGGGATTCCAGCGTATTATCAGTTTAAGCTTTGATAAATCGGCCCCTTAGTCTTGAAAAGTCAGCATGGCGCATTTCAAGTTCTGAGTATAATAAATTGCTAAGTTTTCAGAGTTAAATGGTATGAAAGGGAGCAATATAAATAACAAAACTATATTGCAAAGCAGTTTCTTTGTGCATAAATAAACATTTTAGATTTAAATCTCAAGTTGTTCACTGTTCTTTTAAGTACAACTGACACTCCATGGTTCTTAAAGGGACAGTTCACCCAAAAACTTTCTCCCCTTTAAATTATTCCCAATGATCCTTTTTACCTGCTAGAGTGTATTAAATTGGTTGCAAGTAGCTCCTTTACTCATATTTCAGCATTTGAAATAGCTGATTTAGCTTGTGGTTTCCCAACCTATACTGAAAGTTTTGATACTTGCGTATATGCTATTGACAAGCCTAAGTAAACACAGCCAGCAGAAGAGATTACACCCTCAGTGGGGGCAGGATAGTTAAGTAATAAAATGATAATTTTCCATTGTTCACTCTATGTATTGAGCTTTGGTGTTCCAGACAAATATAAGATAAGGAAGCAAGTCTGTTTACATGAAAGTGATAACATAATGAGATCTGATATTACCTGAAGCTCAACCCATTGTAATAGGCTGTGGTTTCAAAGCACAAAACCAGCTACTTCAGATACACAAATAAACCAGAAAATGCAATTTCTCAAATATTTTATACTCTGCAGTTGGTATAACAAGTCATTTAAAATACATTTATGGAAAAACAATTTTACAGTGTACTGTCCCTTTAAGATCTGAATACAGAATTCCTAGCAGATCAGCCTTCCCTTTTTGCACCTTTGCCTATATAAGTCACCTTTATTCTGCTATAACAGATAGGAGTTAACCTTGTATTTATCTCAAATCTAATCCTTATTCAAATGCTGTGAAAGCAAGGCCATGGTTCTCTGGTTTATAAAGAAGTAGATATTTTTTCTAGATAGAGCAAATGTGTTATGTTATACGAAATGAAGACAAAGCACTATGTTTTCAAAATTCTTCCTTGCAAGGCTTCTATTGATAATGACCCTTTATTAGGTTGTTATTTAACCTTGTCCTACAGTATATATTTAAATACAGTTGTTGGTGATAATATCATTTAATTAATTGCAGATAATGACTATCTGGAATAATAGGAGCGATGAGATAAGCCAAGGCACAGTAAACAATGTATACTTGAATTATTTTGTCACTTCCCGTATTTAGCATGATATGCAGCTGACTTTTCCTTTTTCTTTAAATAAAGAATGTTTATTTTTCCCCCCTGTGAAATAAAATATATGACCATCTCGCCAAAAAGGTTTTCTCAAGTTATGTGTATAATATATTAAATTATATTTTGCACATCTATATTGTATAAAACACGGGTGACTGCTCAAATTGGCACATATAAAGAATTAGTTGGCACTTCACCTGTTGGCTGACACCATACTGCTGGCTTTCATTGGAACAGTAAAGCCAAAATTATACTTTTATGATTCATATAGAGCAATTATAAACAAATTTCCTTTTTACTTCTAGTATACTATTTTTTTTTTGTTCTCTTGCTATCCTAGGTAGGCTCAGGTGCAGCAGTGTATTTCTAGGAGCTAAATGGTGATTGATGGCTGCACATGTCTCTTGTCACTAGTGAACCTACCTAGGTTTTCAAGTCCCTTTAATGCATTGTTTTCCAATGAATCTTTGATGTATAAAAGCAATACAGTTTTAGTTTAGCTGTTCTTGTTTTATTTCCCTTTAAATTTAAATTGAAAGTATCAAAGACGGTCAAGAGATTTTGTAAAAAATGATCGCCTATTTGGGCACATATTCACCTATCGGACTATATGCCAAATCAAACTTGACCCTTGTAATGTTGTTTTGGTGTCACACAATTTCCTATAGTGGAAAATCTGGGATAGAAATGTGATTTTACATAAACAGTACATTTGTGAGGGAGAGGATAGAGCAGTGATATACAACTTTTTTGGGGGACTTTGAGACAATTTTTGTAGACTTGCTGATTGGCCAGATACTTTGAAAATAGTATGGTGGTAGATCTTCACCTAATCAAAAGTTTCTTTCTCTGCAATCCATTCAGTTTAAAATAGTTATGGATCATGTCTTTTATTTTCCCCTATTAATAAGGTTTTTCTATTTTTCAAATGGTCAATGAGGTATATGTCAAGTAAATACACCTGCACTGCATCCATACCAGTGTCGATCTCTAATGCATGGCACAGAGAGTGTGCACACATTTCTGTTTTTCATATTATGAATTAAGTTTTTACCAGCCCTGAATATAAAAGTTATAGCTTTTCACTTTTTTACAGTACATAAGTAACAATAGACATCTAGTTTCATGTGACAAAACCCATTTGAGCTTCCTTGGTCCTGAAAAGGTCCACACTGTGAGCAAGAGCTCAAACAATTGGACCAGGACAGTAAATTAACCCTATCTAAAAGTGCAGCAATTGCTTATTCTCACATTCATGTCTGCAAGTAAAATACTGGCATTTGCATTACAACAGCTTGCAGTTATTTGTGATGGCTATTATTTTCAGATGGAGAAGTTAATAATATGGATTTACAGAATATGCAGCCACTCAGTAATCTTTGTAGACTATAGATGGTGCAGGTCCTATAGGGTTCTTACTTTAACTTCTTGTCTGACTAATTCAGATCTCTAGTAGTAAAGGAGAAAGACTTGATGTGTTTGTAAATATTCAAGAATATGA
The DNA here is from genome assembly GCF_027579735.1 of Bombina bombina. Taxonomy (NCBI): domain Eukaryota; kingdom Metazoa; phylum Chordata; class Amphibia; order Anura; family Bombinatoridae; genus Bombina; species Bombina bombina. The sequence goes on from NC_069507.1 coordinate 204,933,037, forward strand.
GTTCAGTATACTCACTTCATTAGATCTATATATTCGGCCCATCTGAAAAGAGCTGCCTCCGTTCACAAAGCACAGCCAAACTGTGGATAAAGGGAGGGATATTCTGTTGGTGAAGTGGTAAAATACTCTGTGTAAAAAACAAGTAGTAACTTACTCCATTGGAGATCAGAATCCAGTGCAGTAACAGCAAAAAACAGCACAAAATACCAAATATGAAATAAAAGCAAAGCTTTATTGTAGCTCAACGCGTTTCAATAAAATCAAGTGTACAATTGTACACTTGATTTTATTTGCTCTTGAAAAAGACGGTTTTAATTGTTGAAACGTGTTGAGCTACATTAAAGCTTTGCTTTTATTTCATATTTGGTATTTATTTCATACTTTGGTATTTCGTGCAGTTTGTGAAACAGTTAACCAGAGCTCTGAAGTCATGGTAATCATTCTAGAGTAAATTGTGATTGTGCTCATACGACTGCGTTTACTTTACACTCGTAATACGAGCAGTAAGCCTGATTAGAGCAAACCCTTGTGATATACCCCTTAATGCCCACACATAATCTGGCCCTTAATATACTATTTAAATATACAGTATATATATATGTATATATACACAACACTATATACACATGCACAGTGTACCTACAATCCCCCAGTTCAAATACGTTTACCAATCATGTAGTATAAGTTTCACCATTGTAACTAAAACGTTTCAGTTCCCACATATAAATTATTGTCATTTTACACTGTCTACAGGGATCATTCACAGTAAACCCTCGCTGTACATTGTGATGCTGCTTTGAACATTCCGCCGCTGGCAGAGAACCTTTGCATGTCACAGTGAAGTGTACAAAAATGCTTCTTTGCAAGACTACCATCAAACAGTGATTCAATCCCTTTAGAATATTACACCTGAAACTTTAAATGTGATGTGGATACCTTTACAACATAGTGCTAATGTGACAATGTTTTCATTCCCTAGGAAATTTATTTGTTAAAAAATAGAGGTCCCTTGTCCACAAGCACCCTAAAATCACCCAAGAGATGTCTTAAATAAAAAATGTTTCAGTTTAGTTTAGTTAACTAGATACAAATAAGTGTTTTGCGTTCAGCTCTTGCTATGAACCATGTACATACAAACAATAAGATTCTATTTGAGATTTGTAGTAATCAGTAATATCTAATGGTTTAACACATCAAAATAAAAACAAATTCTAGCACAACAATAAAAAAGATTGTTTTTTAGACAAATGTGTCATTCTATCCCAAGTTTTTATTTTTTTTAATATAATATAAATATTAGAACATTGATAGTCAAATAGACAAAATTATTGGTTTATCAATTTAATGGTTTATCTAAGTATTGAGATTAAATCAAATATCTGTTGTGTTTGTTAAATTAATCTTTATCCATTTTTAAAGGGACAGTCTAGTCCAAAAAAAACTTTCATGATTCAGATAGGGCATGTAATTTTAAACAATTTTCCAATTTACTTGTATCACCAATTTTTCTTTGTTCTCTTGGTATTCTTAGTTGAAAGCTTAACCTAGGAGGTTCATATGCACGTGAAGTTACCTGGGAGCCATCACTGATTGGCTAAACTGCAAGTCTGTCAAAGAACTTAAATAAAGGGGAAGTCTGCAGAGGCTTAGATACAAGATAATCACAGAGGTAAAAAAAAATATATAAATATAACTGTGTTGGTTATGCAAAACTAGAGAATGGGTAAAAAAAAGGGATTATTTATCTTTTAAAACAATAACAATTCTGGTGTAGACTGTCCCTTTAAGAACATACAACCATTTCAATTATTATCCCAGCTAATACTGTATATCTGTTATTAAAAGATTTGTGATAACTGTGTTGGTAAATTGAACATAATATGTATGCTTAAGAATATAGCTCACATGTTCCCAGAAAAAGATTTGACTTTTCTTGTGCAACTTATGGCAGTAAATTGTCTAATGACAAGTGACCGAAAATCAATTTGTAATCTGATTTGAGGTTTTTGATTTCCTCTGACAAGTTTAAATTTCATTAAAAGCCACCTTATTCAAACATAAAGGAAATCCTTGAAGGGTAAAACACTGGATTGTCTCTGTATAAAGAGACAAAATCTTTTGTACTACTTATTCATACCGTTAATTGTGAGGATCTACATGTGGTGTCGGTTGGCAGATGTACTGTTATCAAGTACTGGGATCAGTATAGGGAAGAAGAAAAAAAAAAGCACAAGGGCTCACATTCAAAAAATCGTTCTTTGGCATATTGACACCAGTTATCAACACGGCTCATTATCTGCTTACAACAAGCTCTCAGCTTTCTGGTGACATAATAAGCTAAAAATCACTGAAGCTGCCGTTCTGCATTCCCTTAATTGTATGTATTCGCTGGAAAAAAATTATCATCAAGGTTTCTTGTCTTGATGAGAAATTGACATTTTCTAACTGATTATTTGGAAGCACTATGAGAGGTAGATAAGACCTGAAGTACTGTTAAAGGAAGGCTGCCTTTCTTTCACAGCCATTTTTATTGCTCTAGTTGACCCACTTGATGAGTATAGATTTCATGAGGTCTTTTTCAGCATTTGAACTATAAAAGGTTCAGAATGACACCACCCCTTATAGACAAAAGATAACCTTGCCCTTTGAATATATCGATTCTTTATTAACTAGGCTGTTTAATGCAATGAAATGAGGCATTAGATTGAAGCCCATTTCAAGTGCTTTGAATAATCTTTAAAAGCTTGAAAGACTTTTAAAACGCTTCTGTACAATAATTACCATGCAATTTTTTTCCCTCAATAAGCTGAACAGCAAAGAAAATCCTGAAAGTAACTTTAAGCAAATAACCCTTTATCATACAAGTAAATGGCAGGTAGCAGTGATCTTTTTGAAGTACAGAGCTTTATTGAGCGTTGTTTGGATTAATTTTAAAAAGCAATATGTATTCTATGTATGATACTTAATTTGCATTACAATCAAGGAAACATTTCACTTTGTTGTTCAGTCCATAGAAAAGTAAAAGCATCACAAATGTGTGCAAAATATTGATGAAATACAGACATTATGCTGGCAGTCTTTTTTTCATAAAGAATGCATTTCTGTTCATGAATGAACTAAATATAGGTCTTCATATAAAAACAGGAGTATATATATATATACTGCATATATATATATAAGTCCAAGAGTATCTGCACTCACACTTCAAATCCAGACAGCTTCTAGGGTGCTAAGTTGCCAGAAACTGATATAATAACAAACAAAAACTGCACTCATTAGATTTATCTTAATTAAAAAGAAAACGTTTTGCATTACAGTGACGTCCCCGAAATGCAATTCATTTTCTGTTTAATTAACTCCTTAGTAACCAGACCATTTTTCAATTTTCTTACCCTTAAAGACCAGGGCTATTTTTACATTTTTGCGGTGTTTGTGTTTAGCTGTAATTTTCCTCTTACTCATTTACTGTACCCACACATATTATATAGCGTTTTTCTCACCATTGAATGGACTTTGAATTGAATTTTCTAAAAAAATTTTAAAATATTATGAATAAAATGGGAAAAAACACACTTTTTCTAACTTTGACCCCCAAAATCTGTCAAACATCTATAACCACCAAAAAACAGCCATTCTAAAAAGTTTCAAAATTTTGTCCTGAGTTTAGAAATACCCAATGTTTACATGTTCTTTGCTTTTTTTGCAAGTTATAGGGCAATAAGTACAAGTAGCACTTTGCCCCCTGCACAGTCCCGCCCCCGGTGTGCACATTACTAAGACATAAACCGGATCTTAAGCAATGATGGGCACGCCACCTGCCTCCCTGCTACGGCTCCTACCCACCAACGATCGGCACCATCGCTGCCAGTGCAGAGAGGGCCATAGAGTGTTTCTCTCTGCATCGGTGTGTAAAAAAATGGTATTGCAGGATGCCTCAATATCGAGGCATCACTGCAATACCATGAAAGCGTCTGGAAGTGATCAGGATCACTTCCACTGCTTGAAACCCATTTCAGTAAGTGACAGTTTTTGTAGGACATACCTTGTACGTCCTTGGTCGTTAAGGGGTTAAGATAAATCCAGTGAGTGCAGTTCTTGTTTATTATTTTTATATATATATATATATATATATATATATATATATATATATATATATATATATTAATCCAAAAGATTTGCACTCTCACCTGTAGTCAGTATGCCAGGGTGACTGGAGCAGAAAAATGCATCCAAACGAAAGGTCCGCACTTGCTGGGCTCCTGAAGGTTCCTTTAAATGACGTCATCCAAGATGGCGTCCCTTAGATTCCGATTGGCTGATAGAATGCTATCAGCCAATCGGAATAAAGGTTGAAAAAATCCTATTGGATGATGCAATCAGCCAATAGGATTGTACTTCAATCCTATTGGCTGATCCAATCAGCCAATAGGATTGAGCTTGCATTCTATTGGCTGTTCCAATCAGCCAATAGAATGGGAGCTCAATCCTATTGGCTGATTGCATAAGCCAATAGGATTTTTTCAACCTTAATTCCGATTGGCTAATAGAATTCTATCAGCCAATCGGAATCTAAGGGACGCCATCTTGGATGACGTCATTTAATGGAACCTTCATTGTAGAAGAAGCCATCAATTGAAGAGGATGCTCCGCGCCGGATGTCTTGAAGATGGAGCCGCTCCGCGTCGGAAGGATGAAGATAGAAGATGCCGTCTGGGTGAAGACTTCTGCCCGTCTGGAAGACCACTTCTGCCAGCTTCGTTGAGGACTTCTTGCCGCTTGGACGAAGAATTCTCCCGGCTTCGTTGAGGATGGATGTCGGCTCTTAAAAACTGTAAGTGGATCTTCGGGGGTTAGTGTTAGGATTTTTTAAGGGTATATTGGGTGGGTTTTATTTTTAGATTAGGGGTTTGGGCTGCAATAGAGCTAAATGCCCTTTTATGGGCAATGCCCATACAAATGACCTTTTCAGGACATTGGGGAGATTAGGTTTTTTAATTTAGGATTTTATTTGGGGGGTTGGTTGTGTGGGTGGTGGGTTTTACTGTTGGGGGGGTTGTTTGTATTTTTTTTAAAAGGTAAAAGAGCTGATTTATTTGGGGCAATGTCCCACAAAAGGCCCTTTTAAGGGCTATTGGTAGTTTAGTTTAGGCTAGGGTTTTTTATTTTGGGTGGGCTTTTTTATTTTGATAGGGCTATTAGATTAGGTGTAATTAGTTTAAATATCTTGTAATTTGTTTTTTATTTTCTGTAATTTGGTGTTTGTTTTTGTACTTTAGCTAATTGTATTGAATTTAGTTAATTGTATTTAATTTAGGGAATTTATGTAATTGTAGGGTTAGGTTAGGTTTTATTGTAAGGCAGGTTAGGTTTTATTTTACAGGTACATTTTTATTTATTTTAGCTAGGTAGTTAGTAAATAGTTAATAACTATTAGTAACTATACTACCTAGTTAAAATAAATACAAACTTGCCTGTAAAATAAAAATAAACCCTAAGCTAGATATAATGTAACTATTAGTTATATTGTAGCTAGCTAAGGGTTTATTTTTCAGGTATTTAGTTTTAAATAGGAATTATTTAGTTATTAATAGTAAGTTTTATTTAGATTTATTTTAATTATATTTAAGTTAGGGGGCGTTAGGGTTAGACTTAGGGCTAGGTTTAGGGGTTAATAACTTTAGTATAGTGGCGGCGACGTTGAGGGCGTCAGATTAGGGGTTAATAATATTTAACTAGTGTTTGCGATGCGGGAGTGCGGCGGTTTAGGGGTTAATATGTTTATTCTAGTGGCGGCGATGTCCGGAGCGGCTGATTAGGGGTTAATAATTTTATTGTACCGCTCACTTTTTGGTCTCCCAGGACAAGCTTGTAATACCGGCGCTATTACAATACCATTGAAAAAAAAACTATACACAATTTGCATAAGTTGATTTGCGGTAAAGCCAAAAAAGTGTGCTGTGCCCCTAAATCTGCAAGACTCTTAATACCAGCGGTAGTGAAAAAGCAGCGTTATGAGCCTTAACGCTGCTTTTTTACTCAGAATGCAAGACTCGTAATCTAGCCGATGGTTTTTGAAAACTATTTAAGCCAATTGCTCATAAAACTAAGGCCCCTATTTATCAAGGTCTGGCGGACCTGATCTGACAGTGCGGATAAGGTCCACCAGACCTCGCTGAATATGGAGAGCAATACGCTCGCCGTATTCAGCATTGCACCAGCAGCTCACAAGAGCTGCTGGTGAAACGCCGCCCCCTGCAGACTCGCGGCCAATCGGGGTGTCAATCAACCCGATCGTACTCAATCGGGTTGATTTCCGGCGATGTCTGTCCGCCTGCTCACAGCAGGCGGACAGGTTATGGAGCATCGGTCTTTGTGACCGCTGCTTCATAACTGCTGTTTCTGGCGAGCCAACACAGGGCATTAAGCTCCATTCGGAGCTTGATAGATAGGCCCCTAAGAATCAAACTATGCTTAATCTTACAGCAAACAAACTGTACTAAAATTTAAGGGACTAAATAAGAGATGCTGCTTTTTTTTTAAATTTGTTGCTAAAGGATATGATTGGTTGAGATGATAGGCAGATATGGAGTTAAGGGTAATGTTAGATATTTTTGTGCTGTGAAGTGTGTGTCACTTTCTTGTACTATAAAAGGTATTACAAATCTCACATTCTCCTACAGCACTTGTATGAGATAGCATAGATAATTAAGGGGTATTTTACTCACCAGGGGCTTAGGTTCACTGATTTAACATTTTCCCTTGGGTCTGAGCCAGGGACCATGCAGGAGCTGCCTTATGGATGACAACATTTTTTTGGTTCATGGCATAAGGTAGCTGAAGAAAGGGAAATTATGCAGAATTTCATTGTAGAATTGTGGTCTTTAAAATTTCTTTATACTCAAAGGGCATCAAACTATTTTTTTAATTCTTGCATGTTAATGGTGGCATTTAAAAATGTGTGTGATTTTTAAAAAAAAAAAATATGGATGTTCATGTGCTAAAAGTTTTTTGTTTTGTTTTGGGTGTGTGAGTTATTAATGAGAAATTTGTTCCTAGGTATCATTTGGGCAGACGTGTGTGTATACAAATATTATATCATATATTATATAAAGTTTATCATTACTATTGCATAATTCCTGATGTAACAAAAAATAGATTATAAAATAGATTAACTGTTGAGATATATAACTCTTAGTATATATATATATATATATATATATATATATATATATATATATATATATATATATATATATATATATATATATATATATATATATATATATATATTTAAATAAAGGTCATAGTCACACATTTTACACTTAAAATACAGTATGTTGAACTGAAGCTAAAATATACTTTTTAAATTGTGTTTTTAAAAATTATTTGAAAATATATAATATATATATTTTTTTATTTCATTAATGCTTTATGTGGAACAGATATGATTATTATAAATCGCCTGCTAAATGGATATATAGCTATGTTTTAATCAAATATGTTAAAACGACATATTACTCTAATTGTTTCTATCATTTATCATGTGTATGTGTGAAAAATGTTAAATAATATCTATAATAATTTATGATAAAACAACCAGGAAGTGCATGATTTGTACAACGGAATACCTACTGCTCACTGGCTGTTGGAGACAACAACAAAAATATTGGCTTATTCAGCACATGAAAATTCATTTAAAAAAACAACAAAAAAACATCAACAACAAAAAACACTGTGATATATTTTGAACCATTCTCTTTTATGCCACGATATTCAAAACATCAACAGGCAGACGAGAAGCTGCCTTTCTGGCCTCGACTGCCTCGCAGTCCATCAAGATTTTCAAAGAAATGGAGTGTGACCGACCAGTGCCGCTCGTCTGCATTTTACTGCGGGCAGAAGTGGGCTCTATTTGAATTGTACCTACCTGACGTAGACCTTCCACTCACTGAAGCTAAAAATGGTTTACATGTAGGCACACTTCAAATATTGCCAGGTGGGAACTAAGTTACACTACACCTACTCTAACTACCTATGCCGCTACCCTCCTTGCATCCTGCACTTTGCTAATTTGAATATATAAACACCAGTGCAGTCTACTCCCCCTAGCACACCCCGCTAACTCCCTCTGAATGCCTATACCTATGTCACAACTAAGCAACACTCCCCCTGCACCCCCCAGCTTACTGCCCCTGACCATCTACACCTATGTCACACCTAACCTACACATTCCTGAATGCCCAGCTATCTCCCTAACACTGCCTATACTTACATAATGTCTAACCTACACTTCCCTGGGAATGCCCCAGCTAACTCCCACATACTGCCTACTGTCTAAAAAATACCAAACTACAATAAACTATAGTAAATAGTAAACCTCCCCATTATAACTATAGGAGTTAAGTTGCTAAAATTATAAACAATGTTTAAATGATGCGTCACAGAGATGCGCTAAATGTCGATGGCTGACTACCAGAGGGATGGCAAAACCTCGTCAGCCTAGCAGGGCTCCTGGAACTTAAAAGGGGTGCCAATCAAGCAGGGTGCAGGGGATCAAGTTGATGAGGCACCTGGGGATACCACTTGTTTGGGGGTTCTACCTTCTGGGAGGAATGGGGACCAGAATTACATAGATATATGTAGAAATATTTATTTAAGAATAAATAAAACATTTTCTTCTATGTTTAGAACATTGGAATGTGAAATATTTATATTTTCACGTCTGGTTAGCGCACATGAGAATATTTTCTTCTATGTTTAGAACATTGGAATGTGAAATATTTATATTTTCACGTCTGGTTAGCACACATGAGAATATGCAACAGGTGTGCACGAAAGTGGGGTGTTTTTTTCCATTTTTTTTCTCTCCATTGACTTCTATGGGGGAATGCGTGAACACGCACGCAATATTCTAACTTTGTCTTTTTGCGCTCGTTGGGTTAACGCACGAGCACAAACAGTTTACTTTCAACTCATAATACGAGCACAGTCTGACATGCACAAGAAGCTTACTTATAGTGCAATTAATGCTTAAGCAGGAGTGTTAATTGTAATCAACAATGATCAACTTGCAATCTGGTCTACAATGTTTATTATATAATACGTGTTCTCATGAATAATGCATATTAGTTTAAGTATTGCATATAAATTAAAATGTAGATATTCTTGCTTGTGTTTATTATTTTAAATATAAATATATTTTTAAAATATATGTTTATGTTATAAAAAACAGTTGCATTTTAATTATAGTATTACATAACTGCATACCTGTTATGTAATAATACAATTGTAATACTAATAACTTTTCTAACATATACATTTTAAAATGTATATTTAAATTCACAATAAATAATAAATTCACAATAATAAACAAATAAATACATTTTAATTGAAATACAATACTTAAAAGAATATGCATCATACATGAGAATGCATACTATTTTAAACATAAATTATAAAATACACTATTATCCCCTCAACTGCCCTAACCTAAAAACCTAACTACCCTCCATACAGGTATGGGGGTGGTTAGGTGATTAAGGCCTACTGAATGCTAAACAACAATAATCACCTAATCAAACCCCATACAGGTATGGGGGATGGTTAGGGGATTATGCCCTAAACCGACACCTCCCAATGCAAACTAAAACTACACTACCTAACACCTAACCCCCCTCTAAACTAAACCACTTAAAGTACAGTAAAATAAAAAAATCTAAGTTACATAAAATAAAAAAGACAGCATCCAAAATAAAAACAAATACTGTTATACCTAACACTAATCTACATGTCCCATAAAAAACTCCTCACTAAACAAAAAGACCCCGTTAACCCTAACACTAAATATAAATTTTAATAGCCCTTACAAGGGCCTTATGTAGGTCATTGCCCTAAAGTCAATACAGCTCTTCTATATTTAAAAAATCCAAAAGTTTAAACTCACCATCCAAAAATCCAGCTCCTCTTCATCCAGAGTCCAGACGCCAGGGGACTCTTCCACTAGCTCCGACATCAATTGGGATCCTCTTTATATAGGTTTACTACTTCATCAGCCAATAGCAAGATTTTATTTTAAATTCTTATTATCCAATAGAACATTGTAGTGGAGGCAGCAGAAGAGGCTGCCAAAGTCAGCCTCTGCTGCCTCGAAGATGGCCCCCCCGGTGCCTGGATCTGGGATTAAGAGGGCCCCTGAGTTTAAACTATGAGTTTAGTTAGGGCTTTTTTGGGGTGGTTTTTTTTATTCTTATGAATAGGATTTTTTATTTTAAATTTAAATTTTTAGGATATGTTTTTAGTTAGACTTTATTATTTTGGGGGTGGGGATTACTTGTATTGTAGAGGGGAGGTGTAATTTTTTAAATGTAATAGAGCTGTGTTGACTTTAGGGCAATGCCCTACAAAAGGTCCTTTTAAGGGCTATTGTAATTTATATTTGGTGTTAGAGTTTAGGTTTTTATGTTGTTTTGGGTGGGGGGTTTTTATAGAGCATGTTGGTTAGTGTTAGGTATAATGGTGTTTTTTTTATTTTGGATACTGTTATTTTATGTAACTTAGACTTTTTCTGTAATAGGGGTTAGTAGTTTAGATGGGTACTTGCTGTGAGCTAGTGGTGGTAAAGGGGTTAATAGTTTAGATGGGTACTTGCGGTGGGCTACAGAGAGAGGATGAGTAGGATACAGCACAGGTAGCAAGAGGAGGACCAGTGGGCACAGCTCAGAATACAGGGAGAGGATGAGTAGGGTGCAGCACAGGTAGCAAGAGGAGCAGCAGTGAACACAGCACAGAATACAGGGAGAGGATGAGTAGGGTGCAGCACAGCACAGGTAGCAAGAGGAGCACCAGTGGGCACAGAATACAGGGAGAGGATGAATAGGGTGAAGCACAGGTAGCAAGAGGAAGACTAGTGGGCACAGTACAGAATACAGGGAGAGTATGAGTAGGGTGCAGCACATGTAGCAAGAGGAAGACCAGTGGACACAGCACAGAATACAGGGAGAGGATGAGTAGGGTGCAGCACATGTAACAAGAGGAGGACCAGTGGACACAGCACAGAATACAGGGAGAGGATGAGTAGGGTACAGCACATGTAGCAAGAGGAGGACCAGTGGGCATAGCACAGAATACAGGGAAAGGATGAGTAGGGTGCAGCAAAGGTAGCAAGAGGGGGACCAGTGGACACAGCACAGAATACAGGGAGAGGATGAGTAGGGTGCAGGACATGTGGCAAGAGGAGGACCAATGGGAGTAGCACAGAATACAGGGAGAGGATGAGTAGGGTGCAGCACAGCACAGGTAGCAAGAGGAGGACCAATGGGAGTAGCACAGAATATAGGGAGAGGATAAGTAAGGTACAGCACAGGTAGCAAGAGGAGCACAAGTGGGCACAGCACAGAATACAGGGAGAGGATGAGTAGGGTGCAGCAAAGGTAGCAAGAGGGGGACCAGTGGACACAGCACAGAATACAGGGAGAGGATGAGTAGGGTGCAGCACATGTAGCAAGAGGAGGACCAGGGGACACAGCACAGAATACAAGAAGAGGATGAGAAGGGTGCAGCACCGCACAGGTAGCAACAAGAGGACCAGTGGACACAGCACAGAATACAGAGAGAGAATTGATAGGGTGCAGCACATGTAGCAAGAGGAGGACCAGTGGACACAGCAAAGAATACAGTTACAGTATGAGTAGGGTGCAGCACATGTAGCAAGACGAGGACCAGTAAGCACAGCACAGAATACAGGGAGAGGATGAGTAGGGTGCAGCACATGTAGCAAGACGAGGACCAGTAAGCACAGCACAGAATACAGGGAGAGGATGAGTAGGGTGCAGCACATGTAGCAAGAGGAGGACCAGTAAGCACAGCACAGAATACAGGGAGAGGATGAGTAGGGTGCAGCACATGTAGCAAGAGGAGGACCAGTGGGCACAGCACAGAATACAGGGAGAGTATGAGTAGGGTGCAGCACATGTAGCAAGAGGAGGACCAGTGGGCACAGAACAGAATACAGGGAGAGGATGAGTAGGGTGCAGCACAGCACAGGTAGCAAGAGGAGGATGAGTGGAAACAGCACAGAATACAGGGAGAGGATGAGTAGGGTGCAGCACAGCACAGGTGGCAAGGGGAGGATCAGTGGGCACAGCCCAGAATACAGGGAGAGGATGAGTAGGATGCAGCACAGGTAGCAAGAGGAGGACCAGTGGGCACAGCACAGAATACAGGGAGAGGATGAGTAGGATGCAGCACAGGTAGCAAGAGGAAGACCAGTGGGCATTGCACAGAATACAGGGAGAGGATGAGTAGGGTGAAGCACATGTAGCAAGAGAAGGACCAGTGGGCACAGCACAGAATACAGGGAGAGGATGAGTAGGGTGAAGCACATGTAGCAAGAGGAGGACCAGTGGGCACAGCACAGAATACAGGGAGAGGATGAGTAGGGTGAAGCACATTTAGCAAGAGGAGGACCAGTGGGCACAGCACAGAATACAGGGAGAGGATGAGTAGGGTGCAGCACATGTAGCAAGAGGAGGACCAGTGGGCATAGCACAGAATACAGGGAGAGGATGAGTAGGATGCAGCACATGTAGCAAGAGGAGGACCAGTGGGCACAGCACAGAATACAGGGAGAGGATGAGTAGGATGCAGCACATGTAGCAAGAGGAGGACCAGTGGGCACAGCACAGAATACAGGGAGAGGATGAGTAGGGTGCAGCACAGGTAGCAAGAGGAGGACCAGTGGGCACAGCACAGAATACAGGGAGAGGATGAGTAGGATGCAGCACAGGTAGCAAGAGGAGGACCAGTGGGCATTGCACAGAATACAGGGAGAGGATGAGTAGGGTGCAGCACATGTAGCAAGAGGAGGACCAGTGGGCATAGCACAGAATACAGTGAGAGGATGAGTAGGGTGAAGCACAGGTAGCAAGAGGAGGACCAGTGGACACAGCACAGAATACAGGGAGAGGATGAGTAGGGTGCAGCACATGTAGCAAGAGGAGGACCAGTGGGCATAGCACAGAATACAGGGAGAGGATGAGTAGGGTGAAGCACAGGTAGCAAGAGGAGGACCAGTGGACACAGCACAGAATACAGGGAGAGGATGAGTAGGGTGCAGCACATGTAGCAAGACGAGGACCAGTGGGCACAGCACAGAATACAGGGAGAGTATGAGTAGGGTGCAGCACATGTAGCAAGAGGAGGACCAGTGGGCACAGCACAGAATACAGGGAGAGGATGAGTAGGGTGCAGCACAGGTAGCAAGAGGAGGACCAGTGGGCATAGCACAGAATACAGGGAGAGGATGAGTAGGGTGCAGCACAGGTAGCAAGAGGAGGACCAGTGGACACAGCACAGAATACAGGGAGAGGATGAGTAGGGTGAAGCACATGTAGCAAGAGGAGGACCAGTGGGCACAGCACAGAATACAGGGAGAGGATGAGTAGGGTGAAGCACATGTAGCAAGAGGAAGACCAGTGGGCACAGCACAGAATACAGGGAGAGGATGAGTAGGATGCAGCACAAGTAGCAAGAGGAGGACCAGTGGGCATAGCACAGAATACAGGGAGAGGATGAGTAGGGTACAGCACATGTAGCAAGAGGAAGACCAGTGGGCACAGCACAGAATACAGGGAGAGGATGAGTAGGGTGAAGCACATGTAGCAAGAGGAGGACCAGTGGGCACAGCACAGAATACAGGGAGAGGATGAGTAGGGTGAAGCACATGTAGCAAGAGGAGGACCAGTGGGCACAGCACAGAATACAGGGAGAGGATGAGTAGGATGCAGCACAGGTAGCAAGAGGAAGACCAGTGGACACAGCACAGAATACAGGGAGAGGATGAGTAGGGTGCAGCACAGGTAGCAAGAGGAGGACCAGTGGGCACAGCACAGAATACAGGGAGAGTATGAGTAGGGTGCAGCACAGGTAGCAAGAGGAGGACCAGTGGGCACAGCACAGAATACAGGGAGAGGATGAGTAGGGTGCAGCACAGGTAGCAAGAGGAGGACCAGTGGGCACAGCACAGAATACAGGGAGAGGATGAATAGGGTGAAGCACATGTAGCAAGAGGAGGACCAGTGGGCACAGCACAGAATACAGTGAGAGGATGAGTAGGGTACAGCACATGTAGCAAGAGGAGGACCAATGGGCACAGCACAGAATACAGGGAGAGGATGAGTAGGGTGCAGCACAGGTAGCAAGAGGAGGACCAGTGGGCACAGCACAGAATACAGGGAGAGGATGAGTAGGGTGCAGCACATGTAGCAAGAGGAAGACCAGTGGGCATTGCACAGACTACAGGGAGAGGATGAGTAGGGTGCAGCACATGTAGCAAGAGGAAGACCAGTGGACACAGCACAGAATACAGGGAGAGGATGAGTAGGGTGCAGCACATGTAGCAAGAGGAGCAGCAGTGGACACTGCATAGAATACAGGGAGAGGATGAGTGAAGTGCAGCACAGCACAAGTAGCAAGAGGAGGACCAGTGGGCATTGCACAGAATACAGGGAGAAGATGAGTAAAGTGCAGCACAGCACAAGTAGCAAGAGGAGGACCAGTGGGCATTGCACAGAATACAGGGAGAAGATGAGTAAAGTGCAGCACAGCACAAGTAGCAAGAGGAGGACCAGTGGGCATTGCACAGAATACAGGGAGAAGATGAGTAAAGTGCAGCACAGCACAAGTAGCAAGAGGAGGACCAGTGGGCATTGCACAGAATACAGGGAGAAGATGAGTAAAGTGCAGCACAGCACAAGTAGCAAGAGGAGGACCAGTGGGCATTGCACAGAATACAGGGAGAAGATGAGTAAAGTGCAGCACAGCACAAGTAGCAAGAGGAGGACCAGTGGGCATTGCACAGAATACAGGGAGAAGATGAGTAAAGTGCAGCACAGCACAAGTAGCAAGAGGAGGACCAGTGGGCATTGCACAGAATACAGGGAGAAGATGAGTGAAGTGCAGCACAGCACAAGTAGCAAGAGGAGGACCAGTGGGCATTGCACAGAATACAGGGAGAAGATGAGTAAAGTGCAGCACAGCACAAGTAGCAAGAGGAGGACCAGTGGGCATTGCACAGAATACAGGGAGAATATGAGTAAAGTGCAGCACAGCACAAGTAGCAAGAGGAGGACCAGTGGGCATTGCACAGAATACAGGGAGAATATGAGTAAAGTGCAGCACAGCACAAGTAGCAAGAGGAGGACCAGTGGGCATTGCACAGAATACAGGGAGAAGATGAGTAAAGTGCAGCACAGCACAAGTAGCAAGAGGAGGACCAGTGGGCATTGCACAGAATACAGGGAGAAGATAAGTAAAGTGCAGCACAGCACAAGTAGCAAGAGGAGGACCAGTGGGCATTGCACAGAATACAGGGAGAAGATGAGTAAAGTGCAGCACAGCACAAGTAGCAAGAGGAGGACCAGTGGGCATTGCACAGAATACAGGGAGAAGATGAGTAAAGTGCAGCACAGCACAAGTAGCAAGAGGAGGACCAGTGGGCATTGCACAGAATACAGGGAGAAGATAAGTAAAGTGCAGCACAGCACAAGTAGCAAGAGGAGGACCAGTGGGCATTGCACAGAATACAGGGAGAATATGAGTAAAGTGCAGCACAGCACAAGTAGCAAGAGGAGGACCAGTGGGCATTGCACAGAATACAGGGAGAAGATTAGTAAAGTGCAGCACAGCACAAGTAGCAAGAGGAGGACCAGTGGGCATTGCACAGAATACAGGGAGAATATGAGTAAAGTGCAGCACAGCACAAGTAGCAAGAGGAGAACCAGTGGGCATTGCACAGAATACAGGGAGAATATGAGTAAAGTGCAGCACAGCACAAGTAGCAAGAGGAGGACCAGTGGGCATTGCACAGAATACAGGGAGAAGATGAGTAAAGTGCAGCACAGCACAAGTAGCAAGAGGAGGACCAGTGGACACAGCACAGAATACAGGGAGAAGATAAGTAAAGTGCAGCACAGCACAAGTAGCAAGAGGAGGACCAGTGGACACAGCACAGAATACAGGGAGAAGATAAGTAAAGTGCAGCACAGCACAAGTAGCAAGAGGAGGACCAGTGGACACAGCACAGAATACAGGGAGGGGATTAGTAGAGTGCAGCACAGGTAGCAAGAGAAGGACCAGTGGGCACAGCACAGAATACAGGGAGAGGATGAGTAGGGTGCAGCACAGCACAACTTCTAATAAAAAAATCTGGCTTCTAATGAGGGGGAAAAAATGCGTACTTACTTTCTATTCAAGAAATTTTCTTGAATAGAAAGTATGTATTTTTTTCCTGCTTCATGAGAAGACAGATTTTTGAGTGCGTAGTGTACATATTGTGGGGATAGGGGATGTAAGAAATCATACTCATTAAATAGCTGTGAATCCTATAATACCCCCACCATTACAGCTAATATGTTATACTCTAGCGGAAAGAAAAGTCACATTACTCCCTGACCAAAAAATGATATGGCTAAAAATGGCCTAAATCCTAGTGGTGTGTGGAGGGGGGGGGGGGGGGGGTCTGCGGGGCAGCAGGATTCTGAGTGCCTAGGGCAGCAGGATTCTGAGTGCCTAGGGCAGCAGAAAACCTAAATGCGCCACTAACCATGTATTTACTGTAAATATTTAATCTTCCAATGTTGTTCACATAGTGGAATGTGTTCTAAGTACTTATAAAAAGATATTGTAATATATATAGTATATCTCATATCTGTAAATATATATTGATACCTATATATACCTATATATATAATTAGATATATATGTGTGTATAGATATATATTTTACCAGAAAACCATATATATATATATATATATATATATATATATATATAAAACATATTTTGCTATGTGAAGAACACTGCAATGTGAAATATTAATATTTTATGTATGGTTATTGAACTTGGTTAAACACGATCGGGTTTACCTGCGTGTAGGGTGTTAGGTTTTTCCACATTTCATGCTTCATTGAAGGCTATGGGGCCACCTAAAGGTGGCGGACAAGTTAAGTAGCAGCGGTCTTAACTTAAGTTTCAGGCGGACCTGAAACTTTGGGGGTAGAAGGCAGCATCCGCTGCTTGTTAAATCTACCCCTATGTTAGAAAACATTAACACAATTGTAAGTTTGGCTTTATGCGCGTGTCGGGTTCGCATGCAAGCAAAAACTTTTTACTTTCAACTTGTAATACACGCACAGGGCCGGATTGGGCCGCCGGGATACCGGGAAAAGTCCTGGTGGGCCGCTGGCCGGCAGAGGCTGCTCAGAGTCAGACAGCTGCAGTGGAGGAGAGAGTGCGCACAGCGTTAGCGCAGCAAGAGGGCTCAGGGAGCGCAGGCGCAGCCGCAGCGGCAGTCGACACAGAATGTATAGGCCCGCCCAGGGGAGCTCTTAGCCCGGGAACATGTGAGAGATGGAGCTGCCCGGCTGCCGCTGGACTCAGTGTGACAGACAGTGTGGGAGGGGGGCAGAGGCCGGTCGAGTAGGAGATTTGCATGCTTAGAGGCAAAGAGAGTGCTGACCAGGCCGTAGAATACACTGTCACCAATGATCGATCTATTTCAGACAGTCTGTGAGAGTGCTCACTGGTCCTCAAAGCAAGGTAAAATGACAGAATTTGCCAGAAATCATATTAAATAACATAACAATATAATATCAACGTTATGCCTAGGCTAGTGCTGTAGTGTTCTTTACTGTCTAATGTGTGGTTGTAACTTACTATATATTATATATATATTTATATATATATTATATATATTATATAAATATATATATTATATAAATATATATTATATATATTTTATATATATATATATATATTATATATATTATATATATATGATATACTGTATATATATATGTTGAAGTGAAAACCAGGGGCGTGGCTGGGCTGGAGGGGGCGTGGCTAGACTGGGGGGGCTGGGCCGGTCTATACAAATTTCCAGGGCCGGTCGGATTTCCCATTCCAGTCCTGTACACGCATTATCTGACGTGCACAAAAAAGCTTAATTCTAGCACAGTTAATGCTCGAACAGGAGCGATGAAATAGCACTCCACTTGTAATCTAGCCCTTTTAGAGCAAAATTGCCGATAGATTAGGATAAACCTCTCTAATTGTAAATATAATAATAACGTAGGAGATATTTATCTTAAACCATGGCCAAGATTCTATAAAATCTGTTGCTGAAGATAAACTCACCTGCTGCCTCTCCAGTAGCTCACTAGGTCTTTATAAAAATCCCTGTTTTATGAGGATTGCCTATCCACACCGCTGATATGCCCACTTCATGCCCAAATCTCTCCAACTCCACCCTTTAGTTGACATGACTCCACGGCCAGTTTGCCACAACTCTGCCTCCGTATCTTCTCAACAAAGCTACTAGTATTCTCAATTTGTGTAGTCTTTGTGAATGATATTATTATGAAATATATTCTGTACTACATCATCACCGATATTTAACTACAACACTATTACTACTGTAAGATTTCAGGGAATATACCATAGGAACTGCTAGTTAATCAAAACTGTTATCTTGTCCCATTCTGTATTAAAGTCCTTTGATATTCTTTCTTTATTGGCTTGTAAATACATAATTTACTGAATTTTTAGTAAGTCTTTTCAGAGATGTAATCTCAGTTGATTTGGCACAAACATTCTCAATGAGAACGTATTGATTTCTAATTAGTAAATCTCATTGATTATGCTTCATGTAAACAGTGCACTTCTACTCCATACAAACAGAGCTGGAAGAAACTCTCAGCAGTGTAATGAAGATCTCAGCTGTAATAATTTGCAAATTGCTAAGAGTGTTTTGGTTTATTGTGAATCATTACAAAAACAAAACCTTCCTTGCTGCGCTTGGCAAACGACACAGACAGTGGGGCAGATTCAATAAAATTAATTTTAAAATGAGCTGATAATGTGCTGTGAGTTTCTTTGCAAGATTTTAAATCACAAACTGTAACATGGATTGAAAGGGACAATTTAATAAAAATTGTGCTTTCCAATGTTCTTATATCATCAAATTGTGTACAGAATTTTTATATGAACACTTTCTGAGGCACCAGCTCCTAGTGAGTTCACAGTGTATATGTATTTGAGTCTTTGGGGGATATTTATCAAAGGTCTGGCGGACCTGATCCGACAGTGCAGATCAGGTCCGCCAGACCTCGCTGAATGCGGAGAGCAATACACTCTGCATATTCAGCATTGCAATGGCAGCTCTTGTGAGCTGCTAATGCAATGCTGCCCCCTGCAGATTTGCGGCCAATCGGCCGCCAACAGGGAGGTGTCAATCAACCCGATCGTACTCAATCGGGTTGATTTTCGGCAATGTCTGTCCGTCTGCTCAGAGCAGGCGGACAGGTTATGGAGCAGCAGTCTTTAGGCTACTGCTTCATAACTGCTGTTTCTGGCGAGCCTGCAGGAGCTTAATAAATGGGCCCCTTTGACTGGCTGATGGAGGTCACATGTAAAAGGGGGCTGGCATATGCAGTATAATTTAAATTTATCAGAAAAAAATCTGCTGCTCATTTCAAATTCAAAATAAGTGCCATTGCATTGTCATTTTCATATTTTTTTGTTGATTACACAATTCTACTGTGTTTAATGGTGCATCAAGAGTGTTAAGTACATTTCTAGCTGACAAGGTAAGATAAAAAAGTACACATTTTAATCAAGGGCCATAAAAGTCCAAAAGAAAATGCTCAGATGTGTTTAAGAATTTTACACTGTTGCTTGCATATAGCTACATAGTTAACGAGACTTCTTGTAATTTCAACATTATTCTGTAGTCTTCCAATAGATTAACATACCATCAGGGTCTGAAAGTTACATGAATAGATTGACACCTCGTATGCTGCAATTGTTTTTCAACAGTCCAACTACACCCATTACTTTTCTTATTTGGAGAAGCCATACCAGACTTGCATCTGGATTGGACATGACTTGCCACTGTCATTGTGTTGACAGAATCCCCATTGATTGTGGTAAGCAACAATAATAAGATAAACTGCTAATTAGGGAGAAATATGTGGCAACATTGGGTTTGTGAAGCCTGTCATGTGCTCTTTTAGTTTTCATGACTTAAACCCTTGACCCAAAAAGACATACAGTATATATATATATATATATATATATATATATATATATATATATATATTATCCACTGAAATAAGTGCACTCCAACGAACAGTAAATTTCAATTCTGCCAGGGTGCTATAGAAAGTTCAAATATCCAAGTTATAACACAAGCACTCACTGGACTTGATACAGGTGAAATAAAAAGTGTTTTATTCCCTATAAACAAGTGATGTTTCAGGGTGTTCACCCCTTCATCAGACTAACAATTGTACAGAGTGAATCAAACATTTTATACCCATTGAAACCCCACCCACTGTGCAAAAAAACGCCCAACAGTTGCCATAGCAACCATAGAAAAAACAAATACATTGTGAATGCTCATAGTTACTAATCCTGTGTTATTATATAGTACAATAATTAACATATAGTGTAGTAATAGTGGGACCATTTACAGAACATCAATCCTTGCTAGTGATAAAAACTAATTTTCTATTTAATATTATTACAAACCTCAGTTGTTATTCCTGCAGTGAGAAAATGGCTGCACTAAGAAAATGGCTTCTTAAGCCCCGCCCTCAAACTATGCGTAACAAAAACAAGGGAATGTATCAATGTGTATCATAAATGTATCAAAACCCATTTGACATAACGGTATCCAAATCAATGTATAGATGTGTATAAAGATACAAATGTCTAGTGTAATCACTTCCAACTCCTATAGGTGTACCTATCGTCCTATATTGGACCTAGTAATAGAGATAACAAGTCTATATACTAGCTATTGTCTAAGATGTCGCTCCAAATGTATCTTCAGAGTTACCTACATGTAGATAAACTGATCAAAGTATTTTCAAAAAATAAAACATAAAAATGCAATACAAAAATCTAGTTACTAGTAACTAGTCACTTGTTTATATGGAATAAAACACTTTTTATTTCACCTGTATCAAGTCCAGTGAGTGCTTGTGTTATAACTTGGATATATATATATATATATATATATATATATATATATATATATATATATATATATATATATATATATATATATATATATATATATATATATATATATATATATATATATATGTCGTCTATTGTACTGCATAATGTATATATTATACATATACGTCCTAGCCCCAGGATGCTATAAAGTGACAACCAAAAGCTGCTTTTCCTGAGCTGCAGGCATCTGTCTGCATATGGAAACGGAATATAATTAGTGTCCCAGTCGCATATAAAGGCAGATGCCTGATTGTTACAGAAAGTGACACTGTGTGTGTCACCATCTGAAATAATCATTCATCTGCTGATGCCGGCGGGAGGAGTGGGAGGGAAAGCGAGATGCGGGTGGGTGGTCCAGAGGTGGAGGGGGGAGGAACCCTACCTACAGAAAATAAAATTGAAGGGAGAGGAAGGAATGGGGTACTGTACTACAAAAAAGCAGGGAATGGGGGGTTCCCCATGAAACGATTGCCGGGAAGGGGGACCACTATACAGAAACAACTAAAATATATATATAAAAGTTAAAAAGAAATAAAAATATGTATAATTTAGGTACTGGCAGAAAGCTGCCAGTAACAAAGATGGCTGCCATTAGGGGGAGAAGGGGAAAGAGCTGTTTTGGAGGGATCAGGGGGTGGTAGGTGTCAGGTGGGAGGGTCATGTCTAGACTACAGTTAAATTTAACCTTACAAGCTTCCTGATTAACCCCTTCACTGCCAGAAAAAAATATAGATATACAGGTACAGATATGTATTTTACATAAACTACATAAACAGTGTCAGATATATATAGAAATATATTTAATAATAAAAAGTATATTTTTTTCTATGTGAAGAATATAGGAATGTAAAATATGGATAACATGCATTGCGGTTTGCAACTTAGGACTAACGTGGTCGGGTAAGTGTATATGAAGAATTGCTATCTTCAATGTGTGTTTTTGAGATATTAAATATAAATTCTTAAAAATATATATAAAAATTATTACAAATGATTATATATACTGTAAAATATTCTAAATAATACATAGAATATATCTATATTGTTACAGTATGTATAATAAATATAAATACATTGGATCCTTAATTTCAGTTCTTAATACAAAGTTGACATTTTGGCTCCAATAGGAGCCTTTGTCAAGACAAGACAAAATCCTCCAAACAACTGCATAACAAACAGTGCTCAACTTCTGGGCTTTATACACTTATAGCCCCACCCCTTCCGTGTAAACAGCCCCAAAGTGAAAATGTAGTTTCAAAAACACACATTGGAGCTGAAACGTTGATACTTTATTTTAATGTGTTTTACATGTGTTTTGTGAAACTTTTATTGTAGCCCTAACACTTTACTTCAGGTTTCAAGTTGTGATAAGATTTCTAGCGCTTTTGTGTTGTGCTTATGTGTTGTGCTTGAGCTTTCACTAGTAATTATTCTTTACAATGGACTTGTAATATCAATTTGCAACAGGTTTAGGCACAGACAAATGCTGTGGGGGACATTTTCCAAAGTACAGACCTTAGTGAAGGACACCAAGGTACATTTGAAATTAAAAACATTATTTTATAGTGCTTGGTGTTATTATACTGATGCAGATACCACTGATCCTATAACCAGCCCTCCTCTGGCTATACCCATGTGCCAGTGTCACTACTGTGTCATTATATAGTCCTGGGTGTTATTATACTGATGCCGATACTGCTGATACTATAACCTGCCCTCCTCTGACAATAACCATAAGCCATTTTCACTACTGTGTCATTATATAGTGCTGGTTGTTATTATACTGATGCAGATACCACTGGTCCTATAACCAGCCCTCCTCTGACCATACCCATGAGCCAGTGTCACTACTGTGTCATTATATAGCAGACTGTCAGATCCTCCTTTGCCTCTTCCTATTGGCCCCCTTAAATCCTCTCTAACCTATTTAACCTTCCCAATTACCTTTCCTTTTGCTGGATTATTGTTCCACTAACCATAGTGAAATCACAGCCAATCCGGCTCCAAGCCTTACCTCCTTGTACCTGACGCTCTACTGAATCTTCCTGTCAGTTCTCTGCTGCAGCGTGAGAGACGCTGCCTGTCTCTTACCCAGTGACGTCATCAGCTATTGCCGGTCTCGGCTCTCAGGGAACTACCGCTTCATCTCACAGCACGGAGTTACGCTGAACGCCTAAACTCTCCTTTCTCACAAGCCTCAACAGCCTTCCTAATCTCAGCAGCAAGGGACTTCCTATTAAAGAGGGAACTAGGTGTCAGGTTGTATGCTGGGCTCTTGCCGTATTAATCAATTGCTGTTACAAGTAAATGTCATTGTATGCCTGATCCATTACTCACCTATCTTATAATACTTTGCTGCCTAAATTGAGTTAAAACTGACTTTGTGTCTCTACCATAACTCTCATTTTGGCACATAATAACTTCAGAGGGGTTAAGTCTGCATCACCCGATGTGGGATAGCACCTCTGATACAATTACAACCTTTTTCTTATAATTTCATTTACCATAAATATCCTAGTAGCTTATAACAAATCCTCTTACAAGCAAAATATAAAAATAAGTTTGATATAATAATCCAGCCTAAAAAATAGAGGTTATAAGCAATTATGGATGTGAATGAGTTAGCAAACCAGGTCACCTCTCTAACACAACGTATGGATACTATCACTCAAACACTCAGGGAGGTACAAACTGAAAACCAGGTACTGAAAGATTGCTTTAGAGAGTTCTAAACAGCTAAACCTGCACATACAGAAGTACTCCCTGAGCCTCAGGTATCATTACCAGACAAATTTACTGGTAATAGAGCTACATTCAAAGAGTTTAGAAATGCTTGTCTCTTACTGTTTGAACTTAAACCAAGAACATATAATAATGACAGAATAAAGGTATTAACAACAATTTCTTATTTGAGGGGTGAGCCTCGTGCATGGGCAGACAGCCTGTTTGAAACACAAAATCCCATATTAAATTCCATACAGGAATTCTTAACAGCTTTTTCATTACTGTATGATGATCCATTTAAACAGGAGTCCGCAGAAACCTCTCTTAGGGCCCTGCGACAAGGCAGACAACCTGTTGAGAATTACATCTCACAGTTTAAAATATATGCAATTGATTCTAAGTGGAATGAACCATCACTTAAACACCAATTTAGAGCTGGGCTCTCTGAGGACATCAAGGATGAACTGTCTCGCACTGGTGTCCCAGAGAGATTGGAAGATTTGTTCATCCACTGTACCACTATTGATAGAAGGTTGCGCGAACGTAAACAAGAAAGGGCAAACAACCCACCAGCTTCTTACAGACGCTACAATCCTTCCTCAACTCTTCCTAAGGAGACTGAAACTCCCATGGATATCGGCTTTATTAGAGGCCCCCTCTCAACAGAGGAAAAAGGAAGAAGAAGAGCACATAGGTTGTGCATGTACTGCGCTGCCCCAGAGCATGATGTGAATGCCTGTCCTCTGTTAAAGAAGACGAAATTAGGTAAGAATACCACTAATACTCTAACTCTATCATTTACAAAGTTAACACCACCTCATATATCCATACCTCTTACCTTACAGTGGGATCAACACACTATAAGGATTGACGCAGTTATCGATACTGGTGCATCAGGGAACTATATAGATTTTGATCTTGTAAATAGTAATAAAATACCTACACAAGCAAAACAGTCTCCTGTCTCTATTAATTTGGTGGATGGCTCATCTCTTTCAACAGGTCCCATAACTTTAGAAACCATACCTCTACTTATGCACTCTAACACTGGTCACAGGGAGTCAATTAGCTTTGACGTTATACCAAGTCCCCTTTTTCCTATTATCCTTGGGCTCACCTGGTTACAAATACATAAACCTGTTTTTGATTGGGAACAAATGACTGTTAATCTATCTTCTTCATATTGTTTACAGACATGCTACCCTATTAATAACATTTTACTTTCAACCACCATCACAATACCTGACGATTATTTTGATTTTCAAGATGTTTTCAATAAGGTTGATGCACAAACACTCCCACCACATAGGCCATATGACTGTCCTATCGACTTATTGCCAGGCGCAACCATACCTGTAGGTCACATATATCCACTCTCTAAACCCGAACTAGATCATTTAAAACTGTACTTGCAAGAAAATCTCGCAAAGGGTTTTATAAGACCCTCCACCTCTCCAGCTGGGGCTGGTATCTTTTTTGTAAAGAATAAAGACCAGTCACTTAGGCCTATCATTGATTATAGGGAGCTTAATAAGAGAACTAAGAAAAATCGCTACCCCTTACCGCTCATTCCTGAGCTTATTGAGAGATTACGTACTGCAAAGGTCTTCACAAAGCTGGACCTACGGGGGGCTTATAATCTCATACGAATGAGGGCTGGAGATGAATGGTTAACAGCTTTCAGAACTCGTTATGGCCTGTATGAATATACAGTCATGCCTTTCGGGTTGTGTAATGCTCCAGCTACATTTCACTGCTTCATAAATGATATATTTAAAGACATACTAGATAATTTCATCGTTGTATATCTAGATGATATACTTATATTTTCTGACAATCAACAAGACCATATCACGCATGTAAGAACTGTTCTAGCACGACTCCGTGTACACAGATTGTATGCGAAATTAGAAAAATGTGAATTTAATAGCACACAAGTCACATTTTTAGGCTATGTCATTTCTAATAAAGGCATTAAGATGGATGATTCTAAAATCCAAGCCATCATTCAGTGGCCAACCCCAAAAACCAGAAAAGAGGTGCAAAGATTCCTCGGCTTTGCGAATTTTTATCGTAAATTTATTAAAAGCTTCGCCCATACTGCCAGACCTCTTACTGACCTAACAAAACAATCTCAACCATTCCACTGGACTTCAGACTGTCAGAAGGTTTTTGAGAAATTAAAAACTGACTTCACCACTGCACCAATACTTACATTCCCTGATGCAGAATTACAATATATAGTTGAGGTAGATGCTTCAGATTACGCTCTGGGGGCAGTGCTTTCACAAAAACAATCGCTCACTGATTCTATGCATCCTGTCGCTTATTTATCCAGGCTCATGCTTCCAGCTGAACGAAATTATCCCGTTGGGGAGAAAGAACTCTTAGCAATAAAATCTGCTTTTGACCAGTGGAGACACCTCTTGAAAGGTGCCAAGTTCCCCATTATCATTATAACAGACCACAAAAATTTGCAATATTTGCAACAAAACAGGACGTTGTCTGCCAGACAACTTCGGTGGAACTTATACTTCTCCCGCTTTGACTTTGTCATCATGTACCGCCCTGGGATCCGCAATGGCAAGGCTGACGCTTTATCCAGAAGAGACATTAGACCACCTTTGACTGACAACCCAACCTCTATCATCCCTAGCTCAAAATTCTTAGGTATGATTGTTAACTCAGATCCAGCCTTCCAGAAATCTCAGCTTGAGGATCCCACGAAACCTATTCATCTGCTTCATAAGAAACTTAATGGTCTTCTCTTCCATGCCGATCAACTTTATATTCCACCTACCTACAGGACCACTCTCCTCCATGCTCATCATGACTCCCCTCTTACAGGACACCTTGGAGAATGGAAAACTTTGAATCTCCTTAAACGGCACTACTGGTGGCCAGCTATGGCCACATCTGTACACGACTACATCACTCATTGTACCACTTGTGCCACTACCAAACCATCACATACTTTCCCAGTAGGCCTTTTACAGCCTTACCCAGTTCCAGAGACCCCTTGGTCCCATCTTGCAATGGATTTCATCGTCGACCTTCCAAAATCTTCCTCTTACACCTCCATACTTGTAGTAGTCGATCTCCTGTCAAAAATGGCCCATTTCTTACCGGCGGTTGGCACACCCACCGCACAACAAACAAGTGACATGTTCATCAAAGAGATAGTTCGCTTACATGGCCTACCTTTGGTCATTTTAACCGACAGGGGATCACAATTTACATCCCGCTTTTGGAGACTTCTTTGTAGGACTTTGAATATAACTCAAAAACTCACTACTTCTTATCACCCTCAGACCAATGGGCAAGCTGAACGCACGAATCAGTGGTTGGAACAGTATCTCCGCTGTTTCTGTTCCAATCAACAGGAATCCTGGGCTGACCATCTCGCATTGGCAGAATTTGCCTACAATAATGCCACTAATTCATCAACTGGTTTCAGTCCGTTTTTTATCAACCATGGAATACATCCCAGAATTGACTACCTACCTTACCTGCCATCACCAAATC
Source organism: Bombina bombina (assembly GCF_027579735.1). NCBI lineage: Eukaryota > Metazoa > Chordata > Amphibia > Anura > Bombinatoridae > Bombina > Bombina bombina. The sequence continues at coordinate 204,960,365 of NC_069507.1, forward strand.
CGACAGTTAACGATACTGTCAATGATATTTCAGAAACCTTTGCGGTTGCCCGGGACAACATCAAGCATGCTCAAGCATCTCATAAAAAGTTCTATGATTTGCGACACACACCGCAACCCCAGTACCAGGTTGGTCAGCTAGTCTGGTTATCTACCAAAAACCTTCGCTTGCACACCCCATCTCGGAAGTTGAGTAAACTCTACATTGGTCCATTCCCAATTCTGGCTATTAGAAACCCAGCAACAGTCACCCTTAGACTCCCCGAATCATACAGGATTCACTCCACTTTCCATGTCTCCCTGATCAAACCATGTCATAATGGTCAATTACCATCTAATGCCGTCTCACATGATATCTCCCAGGATGTAGAATACGAGGTCCAGTCTATTCTCGACTCCAGACGCCGTAGAGGACACTTGGAATACTTGATCCATTGGAAGGGCTATGATCATACTGAGGATTCTTGGGAACCTGCCTCCTCTGTATCAGCACCTCGCTGTGTTACTTTATTTCATCGCCGGAATCCGGATCGCCCTAGTCCTTGAACCCTCGCTGTGGGTTCTTTGGGGGGGGGATCTGTCAGATCCTCCTTTGCCTCTTCCTATTGGCCCCCTTAAATCCTCTCTAACCTATTTAACCTTCCCAATTACCTTTCCTTTTGCTGGATTATTGTTCCACTAACCATAGTGAAATCACAGCCAATCCGGCTCCAAGCCTTACCTCCTTGTACCTGACGCTCTACTGAATCTTCCTGTCAGTTCTCTGCTGCAGCGTGAGAGACGCTGCCTGTCTCTTACCCAGTGACGTCATCAGCTATTGCCGGTCTCGGCTCTCAGGGAACTACCGCTTCATCTCACAGCACGGAGTTACGCTGAACGCCTAAACTCTCCTTTCTCACAAGCCTCAACAGCCTTCCTAATCTCAGCAGCAAGGGACTTCCTATTAAAGAGGGAACTAGGTGTCAGGTTGTATGCTGGGCTCTTGCCGTATTAATCAATTGCTGTTACAAGTAAATGTCATTGTATGCCTGATCCATTACTCACCTATCTTATAATACTTTGCTGCCTAAATTGAGTTAAAACTGACTTTGTGTCTCTACCATAACTCTCATTTTGGCACATAATAACTTCAGAGGGGTTAAGTCTTCATCACCCGATGTGGGATAGCACCTCTGATACAATTACAACCTTTTTCTTATAATTTCATTTACCATAAATATCCTAGTAGCTTATAACAAATCCTCTTACAAGCAAAATATAAAAATAAGTTTGATACAGACATCCCAAGTCTCCCGGAAGCTCCAGGAGTCTCCCGCATTCAAATACCTCCTCCCTGACGCCCGCAAATGAATTGAACTCTCCCGGAAGGCAGCTGAACCCAAGTCAAGTGGTAATTTATTAATATTATTTCTTCAGCTAACAGAGCGTGCATAACAATTTTTTGTGTGATATCTGACAACACAAAACAAATCGTTATGCACGCTCTCTGTTACTAGGCAGAGTACTCTCACTGTGCGTGTTCTACGTTTTCGTGATTGGCTGCTTTACTGGTCCACTTCCTGTGTTGCTGTGGTAACCACCCGGTACAGCTAGTAGTTAATGCAGACGCGGTCATAGCATTGAAGTAAGTGGGACACATGTCAGATCATGTCATTAATAGTACTGTTTTATGTTATAGGCATCTAGCCTGGTAACTAACAAGACTTAATCAACTGGATTTTAACATCCTCAAAGCTCAAATAAGAATCCAAATCTAGAAAGTTAGGTAAGTACTGAATTGAAAATGACAGGCATACAAAATAAAGGTGTAAAATAATTTAATATTGTCACTTTGTTGATGATTTGCATGGCATATTTATAATTTATGTGACAGTTGTTTTGGGACCTCTTTTTGAATCTTCTATCACTACTTGGCACCTTTGACATGCTTTATAGCCAGTCAGAATAAAGAGTCACACACTTTAGGGGAACTATGGATATATATATATATATATATATATATATATATATATATATATATATATATATATATATATATATATATATATATATTAATAAAGAGTCACACTTTAGGGGAACTATTATATATATATATATATATATATATATATATATATATATATATATATATATATATATACAGTAGTAGTTTAGTCTATCACCACCATTTTTTCTACATATATACACATGAATGTATAATACATTCATGTGTATATATGTAGAAAAAATTATGTTTTGAATGGTTTTTTTTTGGCAGATTTTTTTTATTGCACATGTAATTTTTTTCCATACTTTTTTTTTTCGTGGGGGGGTGGGGGGGTAGGTGGTGGGGGTTGCGGTGGGGGGACCTCCCTGAAATGAGATTTTGCAGGTTGGGATGTCTGATATAGTGCTGGTTGTTATTATACTGATGCAGATACCATTGATCCTATAAACAGCCCTCCTCTGACCATACCCATGAGCCAGTGTCACTTCTGTGTCATTATATAGAGCTGGGTGTTATTATACTGATGCAGATACCACTGATCCTATAACCAGCCCTCCTCTGGCTATACCCATGAGCCAGTGTCACTACTGTGTCATTATATAGTGCTGGCTGTTATTATACTGGTGCTGGTACCACTGATCCTATAACCAGCACTCCTCTGGCTATACCCATGAGCCAGTGTCACTACTGTGTCTTTTTATAGTGCTGGGTGTTATTATACTGATGCAGATAACACTGATCCTATAACCAGCCCTCCTCTGGCTATACCTATGCACTAGTGTCACTACTGTGTCTTTGTATAGAGCTGGGTGTTATTATACAGATGCAGATACACAACCAGTATTTCACTCAGGTTTTATTTATTCCATAACTTATCACCCAATATCGCTAGCAGTCTCTTGACAAGCCACTAACTTTATTTACACTACATATTTTTTTTTATTCCTATTATTAAATCAGAAAGGAAAGATATACTAAGATTGTGGTGGACACTGCCAAGGCTAGTCACGGACACCAGTGTCCGTGTATGGACATCTTGCATATCCCTGATTTGCACGCTAATACAAGCACGCTCCAGTGATATTGATATGACACCCTGTGCTATCAATACATTACACTTGTAATCTGGGCCTTCATTTTGTAATCTCACATAAAATATTATACAAATGAATGCAAAATATAAAGTTTTATTAACTTTACACATCATATTTTGTATTTAATTTTATTTAAAAGAACACATTACCCAAATGCTGTATCATTTGAAAGGGATGCAGCATGTTTTTTAAAAACAAAACATCAACATCTCTATTTAAAAACGGAAGATATTTTACCACAAATCTCACATATATTATTTATCATTCTAGGTATAACTGCTCTTACGTTTTACATTATGTTCTTCACTTCTCCTCCAGGGTTCCCATATCCTCACATTAACATCCTGCCCTCCAGTTAGCTAGTCAACTCTAAAATACAAGCAAATAATTAGTCCATTTTCACCAGTATAGAATTCTACCGCTCTGGCTTTCCTCCATTAATTATTTGAAAATTATAGACCCTCAAAGTATGTTAGGTGACCATGCTTACTTCCAATATCTTTATTGATAGTCGATTGATAGTCTTTTTCAAAGAGAACTACAAATTAAATATAAATATAAAAATGGATAGTGACTATAAAAATGCATATTTCATAGTGTTTTTTATCATTTAGCCACAGGGTCTATAAATACTCAAACCAAGTTGCTACATATTTTATTTGTACTGTTAAATGGTGTTTCATTGATAATATATGAATACTGAGTTTATGAACCTAATGGTTTAAAAACTCTTTAGTTAATCCTGGTATCATTCTAACAAACTAAATATAAAATATTGGATATGTTTACATTAACAGTTTTATTACTTGATTAACTAAGCCTTGTTACTTCGAAATCCTGTGACGGTTCTAAAAAAAGATGTCCCTGATAGTTTCCTGTAAAAAAATCTCACAAAGTACCTTAATTATCTAAAGCTTGCTACCCTAGGAAGATGATCTAGGACTTCTAGTCTGTATAGCAAAACGTATAAATGTATATTTTCGCTAGAGAGCTGTTTATCTTGCTGTTTACATTACAATATAATGCTCATAAAAAAGCTCCCAAATAAATTTTCACAATTTCTCTCCATACTGGCGAGGTTTTTTTTTACCACCAGGGCATATAGACTTTGTTTCAATCTTGAATTCCCAGGTAGGGCTCAGGTCAAACAAATTATTCTTTAGGCATTTTTTACATAAAACTCTCTCAGATAAGGTTTCTCACTGATATCATCAAGGGGCATATTTATCATTAAAGACCGCTGTCTGCATTTATCGATATGCAGCGGACATGATCCGCAATATCGGATCATGTCCGCTCGCACTTTCTTAAATAGGCCCCCAAGTCTCACTTCCTCAGATTCTCTGGACATATTTGAGAAGCAATTCCATTTTATTTTGTCTAAGGGAAAATATGTTGTTCTAGTAATATGCCAGGGAAGAAAATTAGTTTTAGGCATACTTGAAAGCTTGAATTTAATGCTAAGTGGTAGATTTATTAAGCAGCGAATGCTGCTTTTTACCCGCAAAGTTTCAGGTCCGCCTGAAACTTAGGTTAACAAGCAGCAGTCGTAAGACCGCTGCTCCTTAACTTGTCCTCCACCTTTTAGGTGTAGGATTGCAATCATTTCAATCCGATCGGGATGATTTAAACCCTCTGCTAGTGAAAGGGAAAAAAATGGGTTTCATATCCCTTTAATATAAATGTATACATGCTCCTGGTATCATTATAAGAAACTAAATATAAAATATTGGCTATGTTTACATTAAGTTGTATTACTTTATTAACTGAGCCTTGCTACTTCCAATCCTGTGATGGTTCTAAAAAAATGAGATATCCCTGATAAGTCACTTAGGACCAAATTATTTAAAGCTCACCGCTCTAGACGTATCTTCTGTAAAGCAAAATGTTTAAAGGCAAATTTTAACTAGAGAACGTTTTTTTTTTTTTAGCTGTTTACATTACAATATAATGCTAAAAAAAAAAAAGCTCCCAAAGATTGTGCATAATTTCTCTCCATACTGGTGAGGTTTTTACCACCAGGCCATATATAACTTGTTCCAGTCTTGAAATTCCAGGTAGGGCTTACCTCAAACAAATTATTTTTTAGGCATTTTTTACATCTCTCAAATAAGGTTTCTCACTGATATTATTAAAGGGACACTCAATCAAAATTAAACTTTCATTATTCAGATAGAGAATGCTATTTTAAACAACTTTCCAATTTACTTCCATTAACTAAATATGCACAGTCTTTTTATATTTAAACTTTTTGAGTCACCAGCTCCTACTGAGCATGTGCAACAATAAGCGTGTGTGCATTTGTGATTGGCTGATGACTGTCACATGGTACGTGTATGCATTTGTGATTGACTGATGGCTATCACATGGTACAGGGGGAGTGGAAAAAGACATAACTTTTAAAATTGTCAGAAAAAAAATCTACTACTCATTTGAAGTTCAGACTAAGTGCTGTTGCATTGTCTTGTTATCTTGCATTTGTTGATTATGCAAATCTACTGTGTTGACTGGTCCTTTAAGGCTCACTTCCTCAGATTCTCTGGGCATATTTAAGAAGTAATTCCATTTTATTCTGTCTAAGGAAAAGTGATGCGTCAGGTGAAATAGCCAATCAAACTGCCCATGCCATAGATAGAAAAAACAAGCTCATGATATCTTTTCTCCAATCGATTTTGGTCAGCATCAAATTTAGTGTCCCTTTAATGTATCCTGGTACATTTGTTGTCAGAATGATTGAAAGTATTGATACTAAAGTGCAATTTAAGATGTTTAAAATCTCACAAAAGGAGAATAATTTTTTTCTAGACATAACTGGCCATTCATTATTTAAATAAATCTAATAAAACAAGAGGTTGGATGAGTGATAATTTATAAACCAGGGAAATGTGTTGAAAATGATTTCACTTAAAGGAACACTAAAGTAAAAACTAAACTTTCTGATTCATATAGAGCACACAATTATAAATACCTTTTAAATTCATTATTGAATGATATACAGTATATATTGTGCTCATTAACTTTGAAAAAAAGAAAATAAAAGGGACAAACGGCTAGATTACGAGTTTTGCGTTATGAGGGGTGCGGTACTAACTTGCACGTTATTGTCACTGCTCGCTTACCTACAGCGCTGGTATTACAGGTTTTCCTAAACCCGGCGTTAACAGGCAAGAGGTGAGCGTAGAGCAAAATTGAGCTCCATACCGCACTCCAATACCAGCGCTGCTTAAGTCAGCGGTGAGCTGGTTGTACGTGCTCGTGCACGATTTCCCCATAGACATCAATGGGGAGAGCCGGCTGAAAAAAGCCTAACACCTGCAAAAAAGCAGCGTAAATCTCTGTAACGCAGCCCCATTGATTCCTATGGGGAAACAAAATTTATGTTTACACCTAACACCCTAACATGAACCCCCCTAATCTTACACTTATTAACCCCTAATCTGCCGCCCCCGACATCGCTGACACCTACATTATACTTATTAACCCCTAATCTGCCGCTCCGGACATCGCCCACACCTACATTATACTTATTAACCCCTAATCTGCTTCCCCCAACATCGCTGACACCTACATTATATTTATTAACCCCTAATCTCCCGCCCCCAATGTCGCCACAACCTACCTACACTTAGTAACCCCTAATCTGCCGCCCCCAACGTCGCCGCCACTATAACTAAATTTATTAACCCCTAAACCTAATTCTAACCCTAACACCCCCTAACTTAAATATAATTAAAATAAATCTAAATAAAACTTACTATCATTACCTAAATGATTCCTATTTAAAACTAAATACTTACCTGTAAAATAAACCCTAACGGCTAGATTTAGAGTTTTGTCGGTAAGGACCCGCGTAGCTAACGCTGGCTTTTTTCTGGCCGCACCATAAAAATAACTCTGGTATTGAGAGTCCACATAAAGGCTGCGTTAGGCTCCAAAAAAGGAGCGTAGAGCATATTTAACGCAGCTTCAACTCTCGATACCAGAGTTGCTTACGGACGCGGCCAGCCTCAAAAACGTGCTCGTGCACGATTCCCCCATAGGAAACAATGGGGCAGTTTGAGCTGAAGAAAAACCTAACACCTGCAAAAAAGCCGCGTTCAGCTCCTAACGCAGCCCCATTGTTTGCTATGTGGAAACACTTCCTACGTCTGCACCTAACACCCTAACATGTACCCCGAGTCTAAACACCCCTAGCCTTACACTTATTAACCCCTAATCTGCCGCCCCCGCTATCGCTGACCCCTGCATATTATTTTTAACCCCTAATCTGCCGCTCCGTAAACCGCCGCTACTTACATTATTCTTATGTACCCCTAATCTGCTGCCCCTAACACCGCCGACCCCTATATTATATTTATTAACCCCTAATCTGCCCCCCACAACGTCGCCTCCACCTGCCTACACTTATTAACCCCTAATCTGCCGAGCGGACCGCACCGCTATCATAATAAAGTTATTAACCCCTAATCCGCCTCACTAACCCTATAATAAATAGTATTAACCCCTAATCTGCCCTCCCTAACATCGCCGACACCTAACTTCAATTATTAACCCCTAATCTGCCGACCAGAGCTCACCGCTATTCTAATAAATGTATTAACCCCTAAAGCTAAGTCTAACCCTAACACTAACACCCCCCTAACTTAAATATAATTTAAATCTAACAAAATTAATTAACTCTTATTAAATAAATTATTCCTATTTAAAGCTAAATACTTACCTGTAAAATAAATCCTAATATAGCTACAATATAAATTATAATTATATTATAGCTATTTTAGGATTAATATTTATTTTACAGGTAACTTTGTATTTATTTTAACCAGGTACAATAGCTATTAAATAGTTAAGAACTATTTAATAGCTACAATAGTTAAAATAATTACAAAATTACCTGTAAAATAAATCCTAACCTAAGTTACAATTAAACCTAACACTATACTATCATTAAATTAATTTAATAAAATACCTACAATTACCTACAATTAAACCTAACACTACACTATCAATACATTAATTAAATACAATACCTACAAATAACTACAATGAAATAAACTAACTAAAGTACAAAAAATAAAATAAGAACTAAGTTACAAAAAATAAAAAAATATTTACAAACATAAGAAAAATATTACAACAATTTTAAACTAATTACACCTACTCTAAGCCCCCTAATAAAATAACAAAGACCCCCAAAATAAAAAATGCCCTACCCTATTCTAAATTACTAAAGTTCAAAGCTCTTTTACCTTACCAGCCCTGAACAGGGCCCTTTGTGGGGCATGCCCCAAGAAGTTCAGCTCTTTTGCCTGTAAAAAAAACCATACAATACCCCCCCCCAACATTACAACCCACATACCCCTAATCTAACCCAAACCCCCCTTAAATAAACCTAACACTAAGCCCCTGAAGATCATCCTACCTTGTCTTCACCTCACCGGGTATCACCAATCGGTCCTGGCTCCAAAATCTTCATCCAACCCAAGCGGGGGCTGGTGATCCATCATCCGGTGGCTGAAGAGGTCCAGAAGAGGCTCCAAAGTCTTCATCCTATCCGGGAAGAAGAGTAGATCCGGACCGGCAACCATCATCTTCCAAGCGGCATCTTCTATCTTCATCCGATGAGGACCGGCCAATCGGAACAGCCAATAGAATGCAAGCTCAATCTGATTGGCTGATTGGATCAGCCAATCGGATTGAACTTGATTCTGATTGGCTGATTCCATCAGCCAATAAGAATATTCCTACCTTAATTCCGATTGGCTGATAGAATCCTATCAGCCAATCGGAATTCGAGGGACGCCATCTTGGATGACGTCCCTTAAAGGAACCGTCATTCTTCAGTTGGACGTCGCCGGATGAAGATGGGTCCGCGGTGGAGGTCTTCAGGATGGAGCCGGTCCTCATCGGATGAAGATAGAAGATGCCGCTTGGAAGATGATGGTTGCCGGTCCGGATCTACTCTTCTTCCCGGATAGGATGAAGACTTTGGAGCCTCTTCTGGACCTCTTCAGCCACCGGATGATGGATCGCCAGCCCCCGCTTGGGTTGGATGAAGATTTTGGAGCCAGGACCGATCGGTAATACCCGGTGAGGTGAAGACAAGGTAGGATGATCTTCAGGGGCTTAGTGTTAGGTTTATTTAAGGGGGGTTTGGGTTAGATTAGGGGTATGTGGGTGGTGGGTTGTAATGTTGGGGGGGTATTGTATGGTTTTTTTTTACAGGAAAAAGAGCTGAACTTCTTGGGGCATGCCCCGCAAAGGGCCCTGTTCAGGGCTGGTAAGGTAAAAGAGCTTTGAACTTTAGTAATTTAGAATAGGGTAGGGCATTTTTTATTTTGGGGGTCTTTGTTATTTTATTAGGGGGCTTAGAGTAGGTGTAATTAGTTTAAAATTGTTGTAATATTCTATAATATTCTTATGTTTGTAAATATTTTTTTATTTTTTGTAACTTAGTTCTTTTTTATTTTTTGTACTTTAGTTAGTTTATTTCATTGTAGTTATTTGTAGGTATTGTATTTAATTAATGTATTGATAGTGTAGTGTTAGGTTTAATTGTAGGTAATTGTAGGTATTTTATTTAATTAATTTAATGATAGTATAGTGTTAGGTTTAATTGTAACTTAGGTTAGGATTTATTTTACAGGTAATTTTGTAATTATTTTAACTATTTTAGCTATTAAATAGTTCTTAACTATTTAATAGCTATTGTACCTGGTTAAAATAAATACAAAGTTACCTGTAAAATAAATATTAATCCTAAAATAGCTATAATATAATTATAATTTATATTGTAGCTATATTAGGATTTATTTTACAGGTAAGTATTTAGCTTTAAATAGGAATAATTTATTTAATAAGAGTTAATTAATTTCATTAGATTAAAATTATATTTAACTTAGGGGGATGTTAGGGTTATGGTTAGACTTAGCTTTAGGGGTTAATACATTTATTATAGTAGCGGTGAGCTCCGGTCGGCAGATTAGGGGTTAATAATTGAAGTTAGGTGTTGGCGATGTTAGGGAGGGCAGATTAGGGGTTAATACTATTTATTATAGGGTTAGTGAGGCGGATTAGGGGTTAATAACTTTATTATAGTAGCGGTGCGGTCCGCTCGGCAGATTAGGGGTTAATAAGTGTAGGCAGGTGGAGGCGACGTTCAGGGGGGCAGATTAGGGGTTAATAAATATAATATAGGGGTCGGCGGTGTTAGGGGCAGCAGATTAGGGGTACATAAGGATAACGCAGGTGGCGGTCAGCAGATTAGGGGTTAAAAAAATTAATACAGTGGCGGCGATGTGGGGGGACCTCGGTTTAGGGGTACATAGGTAGTTTATGGGTGTTAGTGTACTTTAGAGCACAGTAGTTAAGAGCTTTATGAACCGCGTTAGCCCAGAAAGCTCTTAACTACTGACTTTTTTCTGCGGCTGGAGTTTTGTCGTTAGAATTCTAACGCTCACTTCAGACACGACTCTAAATACCGGAGTTAGAAAAATCCCATTGAAAAGATAGGATACGCAATTGACGTAAGGGGATCTGCGGTATGGAAAAGTCGCGGCTGAAAAGTGAGCGTTAGACCCTTTTTTGACTGACTCCAAATACCGGAGGTAGCCTAAAACCAGCGTTAGGAGCCTCTAACGCTGGTTTTCACGGCTACCGCCAAACTCCAAATCTAGGCCTATGCTAGCTACAATATAACTAATAGTTACATTGTAGCTATCTTAGGGTTTATTTTTAGTTTACAGGCAAGTTTGTATTTATTTTAACTAGGTAGAATAGCTCTATCAAAATAAAAAAAACCTAGCCTAAACAAAACTACCAATAGCCCTTAAAAGGACCTTTTGCGTGGGCATTGCCCCAAAGAAATCATCTCTTTTCCTAAAAAAATACAAACAACCCCCCAATAGTAAAACCCACCACCCACACAACCAACCCCCCAAATAAAAAGCTAACTAAAAAAACCTAAGCTCCCCATTGCCCTGAAAAGGGCATTTGGATGGGCAATGCCCTTAAAAGGGACAGCTGTATCTACAAGACTCATAATAGCAGTGGTAGTGAAAAAGCAGCGTTATGAGCCTTAACACTGCTTTTTTACTCATATTGCAAAACTCGTAATCTAGCCGAAAGTTATTTACAATGCTTGATATATTTTGCAGTACCCTCTTGTGGTGGTTCTCAGTACCGGTAAGTACCACCACACAAAAAAGCCTCCCTGTATATATGCATTTTGTGATTGGCTGATGGCTGCCACATGATGTAGGGAGATGGAAAACTGAACTAACTGAAATTCCTCAGAAAAAAAATAACTACACATTTGAAATTCAGACTAAGTACTTTTGTGTTGTCTTTTTATTATGCATTTTGTGATTATGCAATTATGCAATACTCTATTTAATGGTCCTTGCAATTAAATATGACATTTATATGATATATATTTTGCAGTTACTGTTAAAAATAATTTTCCTTGCACCTAAAATGTAAGGTGTGTTTTATATATATACTAACTGTTGCCTGCAGCTTCGCTCATGTGGATTTTGTGATTCGGTACAATTGTTTTTAAAAGAAACATGAGTTTTTTTTGTCCAAAATCTCAGAAATATAATTTACAGGCTGATGTCTTAGCGTAATAAGCAATGTTTATTGCAGACGTTAGTCGGGGCGTATTGGCTACAAAACAAAGATAGTCGTTTCATTCATATGTGTCCAGGAATTGTTTAGTGTTGTAATTACAAACAGAGAGACAGACAAAATGCGACCACTCTATGTGTGCCCTCATGTGTGTTAAAAATATGTTATTATTATTCTGTTTACAATTACTTTAATATTAAATTGTAATTATATATTATGACTCAATTGTCATCTGAAAAATGAGCATTAATTTCTTTAGTGATATCCATGGGATCAATTTATCAAGTGTCTGGTGGACATGATCCGTTGTAGCGATCATGTCCACCAGACATTGATAAATGCCTACACCATACGCTGTTGGCCTTTATCATTGCACAAGCAGTTCTGGTGAACTGCTTGTGCAATGCCGCCCTCTGCAGATTCACGGCCAATCGGCCGCTAGCAGGGGGTGTCAATCAACCCGATCGTATGCGATTGGGCAGTTTAATGTCCGCAGCTTCAGAGGTGGCGGACGAGTTAAGGAGAAGCGGACTTAAGACCGCTGCTTCTTAACTCCTGTTTCCAAAACAGGGGTGTACGGCCCAATTCGGGCCGAGATAAATCGGCCCCCATATCTTGAGAACTACTGACATTAGGAGCAAGACATTTGGCATGTAAACTTACTTTGCAATGAAGTTTTTAAATTATAATTTTTACTTTTCTAACATCTTCAGTTTTTGAGATATAGGTAACCCCCTTAAGTGGATTTTGGGGAAATGGTAAAACACTTGTTTGTTTATTTTTAAAGGTGAATCTAAATAAAAATTTTCATTATTTTTACTTTTGTTACATACTCAGATTTTGAAATATAGGTACCCGCATAAATCACTCCCCCCTTTTCACACTTCTTAAGTGGATTTTTGGGAAATGATAAAACATGTGTTTCTTTATTTTTAAAGGAGAATCTAAATACCAATTTTAATGTCTGTAAGATGTTTGGGTTTTGAGATATAGGTATCCTCATAAATCACCCCACTTTAGTTAGTGATATCCATATCTTGAGAACTAATGACGTTAGGAGCAAGAATTTTTTACTTTTTTAACATCTTTGGTTTTTGAGATATAGGTATCCTCAGAAATCACCCCCCTCCTTTTAATCCCCCTTAAGTAGATTTGGGGAAATGGTAAACCACTTGTTTATTTATTTTTAAAGGAGAATCTAATTACCAATTTTCATGTCTTTAACATATTTGGGTTTTGAGATATAGGTATCCTTATTAAAAAATGTACCCCCCTTTTTTACCTCCTTAGGGACATAATTTCCAAAAATCCTTCCTTAGTGGGTGCCTATGTGATAAAAACAACGTACCTTCCAAATTTCACGTTCCTAGGTTAAACGGTTTGAGCTGGGCATTGATGAGTCAGTCAGGACTTCTTCTTTATATATATATTTATATATATATTGAATATGGAAACTCTCCTCTTTTCTACAGTAATGAACAAATTGCTTCATTTTATGTGATTAAACCGAGAACCATTAACTTTAAGCAAAATAACATTCAAATGAATGAGCACAGCTATTATAAAGGAAAAGAAAAACGTCATCTATGACATGTCATTTAATAATGTAATAAATATTTTCATTTACATCTTACATTTCCTTCAGGAAATACTTGATTGTGTGAAACAACTTTTTGACGAACTTGCAATATTTCAGTTCCCATAAATGAAACCCAAAGTTAATATTCTGCTTAGCATTTTGCAAGAATTTTAATAATAAAAGTTCAGATAAAATTACTAAAAGTGAAATTCACAGACAAGAAATACTTTAATTAAATATTGTGTAAAATGAACATTTTATACAGTTAAATATCTGGAAAAAAATGTACAGATAAAACAATCTTATTGTATGGTTTTAAACAGTAAAAACTACCATTTAGTGAAGCTTTCAGTCTGGAGACAATGAAACAAGAAGTGCATTGACGGACTAATCTAAAACACAAACAGATTGCATTTATGAAGTAACTTGCAAATGTTTTAAACATGTACACATCATCTCTTTTTTTTTTTTTAGAATTTGAACCTTTCCTATACAAAATAAAAATGAGGCATTTCATGTTTCAAAAGTGTCTGTTCAGTTTTTCTCATTTAGCTTAGCCATATTGGCTAGCATAAAATAAATGTGCAATGCATTTATTTATTTTTTGTGTTATACTATAGCATTCACTATTTTAAAAACCTTTCTAAAATGTGCATTTTGCCTAGAAAGAAAAAAAAAAATTAAAAAAATTCTGTCTCTCCCTTTATGTTTAGAGAGTTAATTCTGCTGCAGTTTGCAAAGTGATCTACACTGCTACTACAGCAATGCATTTAGTGCAAAGAAAAAAAATAACCATTCTGTCACCTTTACAAACTATGTATTTGGCACTATCAATTATTTACCAAGGAGGTCACCCTAATTTAAAAAGTACAGTCTTTGCTACTGGATCTTGCTACAAAAATTCTATTAAAAAATATATAAAAATTGTGGATAATGATGATATTATATGATACGTACTAACAGTGCAGAGGCTAGAAGAATGCAGAGTGCAGCAGAAGACAGATGCAGAAAAGAATTGACAATTGTATGCCAGGTTTGTGCTTATTTTTTGTTTGTTTTTTATTGTATTTTTACACCATAAATTATCTAAATTAAGCTATGATTAAACTTTTGAGGTGTAAGCTTGCACTAAAATTTACTAAAAAATAAAATTAATTTTAAGGCATCAGAGAAATTAATCTGGCAACTCATTAATCAAAATATTTTAGGTGGATTTTTATATTTAAAATGTAGGCCTCTAAATTTCTCCAGTAAACACAGTTTAACTATGTGGCAAGTCATGAGTGGCAGCTAAAATTATTTTTACATTCGAAAAAAAAATAAAAAAAAAATAAAATAAAAAAATAAAAAATATATACACAACCACAAATATGGATTGTCTTTGTGGCTGTATCACATGCACATTTGCTACTAATATTAATTACAGCCATGTGGCACAGTTTTGTTTTGACTATACAACAAACAAATTTTATTCAAAATAATTTGTTCAGATAACTTAAAAATAATATAAAAATAAACAATGAATTTGACCTTTCCTTAAAATAAAAAAGGACGGAAAGTCTAAACAATAGTACATTTCTGAAGTACAAATGAAATGTATGGACACAATAATTCAATAAAAAAAAATACAGTATGAAGGCAATCGCTCTTGGCTTAGTGCTATTTTTCAGCACATAAACACCAGCCCGTAACAATAACAATACATACAAGAACAAAAAATGATTGAAAGCAATATACAAAATTTTCGAAGATAAATACAATATTTATAATTGATATGTTACAAAATAAATTCCCATAGTGACTGCAAGTGTTTATGTGTGAACGAAAGTGTCTCAGTTGATAAGATCATTTTATCCCTCATTGGATTGCATAAGGAATAAAATTTGCTTTTCAAATATTTAAGTGATCTGAAAAAAAAATCAAGACAAGTGTATAAATATTTAGCTACAACTTTGGCAAAATCACAAAAGTCTACAATTTTATAACCACATACAAAACACATTAGGGAAGAAGGAACTAGAAGTCAAAAAGACAAATTTCTGGTACAAGAAACATAGACTTCACAGTAGCCTAAGAATGCAATAGTATACAGTGCTAGCAATAAGTTGAAAAAATGTTGCAGATCACACTTGCTTAACAGGAAGCTCTAGCAGTGGAAGTATATTTTTGACCAACAGACAGTAGCATTTTTTTCTGTCAGTGTGCTTGTTGAAGGCAATAGAATTCAATATCAAAGTTACAATTTCTAACTACAATAAGTTACAAAGTTTCATTTCATTAAGATGAAGTTAAGCAATGATAAACCCATTTTCCCACCCAAGTCCCCCCCAATTTAAATGATTCATATATCTTTTATTTTTCCAGTTTAATGGCTCATACCTCCTTGGCCCCCTTTTTCACCACAAAAAAATATTTCACATTATAGAGATACATAACCATTGTGAGTCTAATTATGAGTACAGAAAAATGTTCTGAGGCATTTTTCATCAGTGTTTCATGATAAACAAAATGGTGCATCCACAAAGTTTCTCCCAACACATAGCAAGTACTAGACATAGCCAAGACGTAATCAGAAACTTTATACAAAATAGTCGTTGCTTTTCCATGTTCTTCAGGATTGAGAAACGTGAAAATATGACAAAAGTTCAGTCGATAAAATGGAATTGTTCATGAAGAAGTCGCTTGTTTGCATGTTGATTTCTAATAGTTCAAATAAAATCTTTAAACAAAGTATCTGTAGCATTTTGCTTCTTGACGATTTTTGTTCTGAAGATACGGTTTTCCTTCAGTGTTTCTTAATACACTAAATGTGTCCCCTGAAGCTTTCTTCTGAAGCTTGATGCTACAAGCAAGTAGACAAAAGTGACTTACATTGGTGGTACTACTAGACCGGACATAGCTAAAAGAAAGAAAGAGGAAAGATTATATTAGCTCACTACACCTAACAGATAATTTTTTAGCTAAAAATAAACCAAAAAAAAATAAAAATAAAACTGATGCTATAAAAATAATTTTCTAATTTAAATTTGCTACGATCTAATGAATAATTTAAGCGCTATTGATGGCGTAAAAAGGAAAATGTAAAGCAACAAAAAGACATTTAACAAAGCAGAGGGTTCTGACATTTTGGTACAAAACATCCTGCCTCCCACATGTGTGATATTTCTCTTAGCGTTTTGCTAATAGCAAACAGTGGTCCAGACTCCCTTGAGACTGGTCATGTTGACAGCTGAGAAACAACATGGTCATTTCTGGTAATGTCAGATGAAGCCAACTCACTCACCAGTCAAGACCAGATATTTCTCTAGTTCCCTAAATTAAAATCTCATGAACCTAATTTATTTTTTATTTTATTTTCTTCTTTTCTAGTGCAGTTATCTTAGAGAAAACATTGATTCTGTTTTTCTCTACTTTTACATTTA
This sequence comes from Bombina bombina, assembly GCF_027579735.1. Lineage (NCBI taxonomy): Eukaryota > Metazoa > Chordata > Amphibia > Anura > Bombinatoridae > Bombina > Bombina bombina. Next base: position 204,977,074 of record NC_069507.1, read on the forward strand.
GTTATTAAATATTCATTAGTACTCAAACATTGAATAGGGAAAAAACGCCTTGGTATTGTTTTCATAAAGTTGCATACCAAAATTATCTAGTGCTGAAATAATTTAACATTAACTCCTGAAATTCAATGTTTGGCTGTAATGAATATCTTTACATTTTGTTTTTGCTTCTTCTGTTCATTAAAAAATATATTTTTTTTCAATTTGTAATTTATGTTTAGCCTTAATAAATTTGTTAATGTAGTCATCTTAGCGCCAATTTCTCAGTTCATTAATCTCAACAATATTAATTTGTTTTAGATGCTGTTACAGCTTTATGGCCTAACAGACTTGCATGTTTATATGAATCTACTGTAAAGTCAGATAGGGAAATAATTATAATTTGCTTTTGAGTAAGTGTCAGAACTTTTATTATGCCAAGTAAAAAAAAAATAATCCTGATATTATTTCTGTCTAGCAAAATTCTATATGACATATTTGACAATTGTGCCTAATTTTCTTACAATGATAATTTCCAGAGTCTAATTAGTTTAAGATGATAAATTGGAATATTAACTGCAAAGCATTTAATTTAATTTTTTTTTCATTTATGTTATGTTTTTAAATTATAATTAAACCTGATATATTATCTTTAAAATAAGTTTAACATTTTGAGTAGCTGCAATCAAGTAAACAGCTAAATTCACAACAGCATCAAATCTGTGCACAATGTAATGTATTCATTCTACAGTGCTGACAAAGAAGATATGCTCTTGGTTGGCAAACTTTACGTATTTGTTAACCACTTCACTACAAATGGAAATATGCCCTAGAAATTAAAATTTCCAGGCAGTGCAAAGCCTTAGCCCTGTATGCCATATAACATTGCTAGTTATTTAACTACAATAAAATAGTCTAAAAAATGAATTAATTTTAAAGTGTTTCAATTTTTCTTAAATTAGCAGGAGTTATATAAATGTTAAAGGAACATTAAAATCATTTTTATATGCTTATATATCAGCAGTTGAGAACAGCATTACAAAGATCTGCCTTTTGTTAGCAAAATGTGCATTGATTACAGTCTAGAAACATACTTCTTGAAAACCCTCTTGAGTATGTTTATTGTATCGACTTGAACATGTTTATTGTATCTACTTTGCTGTGGCCAATTGCAGACAAATATAAATGAGCTCCTGCACTGCTCAGAAAAGCATTGTTTATTATGATTCATAGTGAGAACATACTCTGGCTTTTTTTGGGCGGTGGTAAAATAACCACAATTCTTAGCATTAAAATACAGAATAAGCAAGCGAAATAAATAATGAAAATACATTTTAATTTTTTTTACTAAGGAACATTTGGGGGAATTACATTTTGACTTTAATATCCCTTTAAATTGATTTGCTTTACGATTGACCTATTTAGATCTTATAGTGATGCATTACATGATATCTATGTACACTGCCTTACATTTCATATTTCTTGGGTAGTAGTGCAACAATCCTATCCTTTACATGACATGCAGCACATCTTAAAATAATGAAGTGGGGTGGAGTCGGAAATGTGGATTTCATGCATGCAATAATGGCTCTGGCCTTCATATGTGATCATATTGCAAATTTAGGTTGTACATACATTTTGAATCATGAAGTCTTGGGTGTTTTGTGCCATTTTCAAAGCAAACTCCCAATGGAAAAAGGAAAGAGATGCTACCTCCCATGCATGCAGTATACCCTCCCCAACCATCTTCCTCTCCAGATTCTACATTTAAAAAAAATATTTTAAAAAATAAGATTAATAAGGTTTAGAATTTCATTCAAATTATACTGTAAATATAGTTGTGACTTCTGATTAGAATTTGCTTCAAATCAACATGCACAAAATACAAGACATATTTTACTGTACAAAACTTAGAAGCTCTCAATAGTTAAAATTTCAGTAAATAAAAAATATAATTATGTACATTTTTTTGCCCACTACAACACTTTCTTTTGAAATAATGAAAGTGCATCCAAATTTCAAATAACTGTTGAAAAGGTGCAATTATGCATCAACTTTCCAGCATTGTAAATAGTTGTTTTGTTGGTCTTGCAAATGTCACATTTATTTTATAAACATATGTTTAATTTATATTTATTCAAATAAATTTAAAGTGTCATACTCCTCTCTACTGGAAGGAATGATGGATGTTGGTATTTAGAAAATATTTATTTCAATAATAAACGTATTTCTTTATGCAAGGTTAAAAGATGAAAATGTCTCACATTATGCAGCCCTTGGTCTATCTTTACCAATTTCAAGATTTTTGGAAAGTGGGACTGAAATACATTTCTGAAAAATAAGAAAATACTTGATAAAATATATTCTATTACATTGAAATATCAGTAATATTATTTTAATTATTCTTTGGAAAACAACAGTGAATTCTACAGTATGGTCACATTTTTCAGAACCTTCATATTGAGTGATATAGTCACTGATAAATACAATTATAATACAATCACAATACATTAAAATAATTCCTTTTAAAATAATAATGCTATCTGCTCCAAATCAAACTGATTTAACTGACATTGTTTGTTTAAGAATGTGGTATTTTGCTTAAGGCTACTAAATAAAATTGACCATAATTAATGCATGGGTATCAGTTACAGTCTTTTAAAATAATTAATGCAGTTAAAAAACTCTGACTCACCTTGAAGTCCATTTCCATTTGCGCTGGTGCAAGATGGTGGAGGAGATGCTTGGGGCCTGACAACTGGAGCAAAGGCGCTCTTTTGTTTTACTGCAGAGATGACATTGGCAGGTGAAAATGAGAAAATGCCGTGTGTACTGCTACAGTTTGAAGGGAGGGTGACCGAAGAGGCTGCCATTGTAGGGCTTGACGGCACTACTGCAATAAAGCAAAAATAATCAGGACTCAAAAGGAGTTTTTCATGGCATACATAAAAAGAGAGTACTATGGCCTTGCCTCTTGAAGTAGATAACAAAAAATAAATTCTAAAAAAAATAATTAAATTCACTGGCATGGCCACTCTCTGGATAAAAGATTTTGGGGTCTATGTACTAAGCATCACAAGGAATCCCATACACCAATAAACGTATGGTGCCTCTGTGTGCCTTTGTATATTCTTTTAATATGTACTTGACAATGTCAATAATATTTTAGACATATAACATTCAGTGTGTGTATGCATGGCTGTGATTGATTGTGCATCTATATGTGTATTTGTGTTGTGAGGTGTAGGTATGCATGCATTAATACCATCCACCAAGTAAACTGGTGGACAAACTAACTCAGACTTTGAACATTTAAATATTGAATATTATTTACCATAACATTACTCATGTACTAAAATATGATAACCTAAGAATTGATAGTTTCAACTGATGTGTAAATACATGTTTTGTCTCATATACAAACCTAAGCGCCATATGTAGGAAGGCCCATAATGACACAAGAGTGGGTTATCATTGACAGTTTGGTACAATAATGAGTATTTAGAGATCAGGTAGTGCAAAAACCCCAATCTCTTTTTTTTTTTTGGGGGGGGGGCAATTTTTTCTACCACACTAGTCATGTCCACATACAGATTAATTCACTACACGGCCTAACATTTATCCAGCCTCCAGAGTCACCCATCCTTTTATCTAGTAGCTGAAAACAGCAAATAAATGTAGAAAATTAACACAAATACTTACTGCCATAAGGAGAGTTAGCTGAAGAGCCGTTAAGAAACCCAGGTGAGCCAGGAACACCTAAATTGGGCATGCCTGCATTTCCGTAGCCATTCATGCTATTGCTGACTGTGTTGTAATTGGACTGCTGTGGAGTACTGCTGGGAACATATCCTCGTGGTGATACGCTGCTTGTGTTGCGACTGTAGCCTACTGTTAAAACAGCAACCCCCCCAAAAAAGATAATGTTACTATTATTTATAATAGACACTTTTGTTTCTTTACCCATGAATCCACATGAAATGCTACAGCTTTATTGATTACACAGGCCTGCTTCAAATTGTCTGTTTCTGCCCTATCAACGATTGCAGTTTAAGATAACCTTATCACACTAGCCCTACTTAAATCATCCATGAGCACACTATGTTGTCCTCTTCCGAGCCTAGACAGCCAACAAAAGCTTTCTTCGATCCAATTGTGTCAGTTTCTTTCACATTTGTCTTTAGTAGCAATTATCAACAGGCCTGATTCTCGGTTTGTACCAACACAGAGGGTGAACTTTCAGTCTCTTCAGACCTTCAAATGCCACAGCTGACAGGAAACAACTTGTTTGTTGAAGTGATATAATTTTAAAAGGCTTTTATCATTGCGGGTGGGGGGGAGGGGGTGGTACAGGAGTCTCATATTTAAGATGGTTTGTTCATTTAATATAGTTGAGTTTACAGGTACTTCGCTCGTGCTCAATAATCATTTACAGAGTTATCAATATAATGAAAAATTTAATCATCTTTAAGAAAATATATTTACTTGATAAGAATCTTAAAGAATAAACTGAAAACAAATAATATATTTCTCTAATTTATAACAATCTCATCAAATTACTTGCTGTTTTATAGTTAAAGAGAAATTAAAGTCAACTTCTTTATAGCATCTAAAATAGGATATGTTAAAATTAATTTAATTTATTAAATTTTTTTCTTTTGTTGTGCCAAGACACAGACTGGCATCAGAGAGTTTTTAGCAAACAATACAAACACAGTGATCAGATCAAATAATTTGAATAGGTATTAACTAAACATGGTGATCAGCATATGGAATAATTCTTTGCGTAAACACATACCTTGGTCATTTGTTTGGGATGTCTCAGAAACATTAACTGCGAGTTGGCTGCTGAAAGAATTTACTCCCATCATACCGCTATGAGATGGAGTGTTGGCAAGAGAAGGAATCTGGTTGTGATTGCGTGGGACACTGTATAATGCTTCAGCAATGTCAGCTGCTCGTTTCAGGATTATTTCCTACAAAATAAAAGAAATAGTTGTTGTTACCATGAACTAATGCAATGGGGCCAATTTATAATCGGCCTGACCAACATGATCCGCTCAGCGGATCATGTCCAACAGACATCGATGAATGCAGACAGCATATGCTGTCGGAATCTATCATTGCACAAGCAGTTCTTGTGAACTGCTTGTACAATGCTGCCCCCTGCAGATTTGCGGCCAATCGGCCGCTAGCAGGGGGTGTCAATCAGCCTGATCATATAGGATCGGACAGATTGATGTTCGCAGCCTCAGAGCAGGCAGACCAGTTATGGGGCAGTGGTCTTAAGACCGCTGCTTCATAACTGCTGTTTCCGGCCGAGCCTGAAGGCTCCAATGTCTGAAAAATAAACAAAAATTAAAAAAATTAAACAAGTCCAGTTTTGGAGTCCATTTCCATTTTATGGTTGAAATGTTCCTTGCCCTGAGTGCCATTTTTACGTTGTTGTTGTTGTCTGTTTTGATACCATGTTATATTTCTAATAATTACACAAATTTCTGGATTATACTTTTTTTTAAAAAAACAACAGGGATAGATTATACATTATTCCACGATATGTTACGGAGAGGATATCATTGTAAGACTTACAATTTAGTCAAATATTTCTACTCCCTTCACTTGGCAGCTTTTACTGCAGGCTTTGCTATTAGTCACTGTATATTTTGGACTCAGTTCAAGGTTACTCTCTCGTCTTAATGATTGCTTATGCTTTGGCACCTTACACCTAATTGTCATTTCTGATAGGAAAACTAGCTCTGAGAAGAAAATGGGAAGATGATTTTTTTTTTTTTCCCGGGAGCATCTCATCACATTACAAAGCCCTAAAGGAGGCTGGAAAAAAAATATAAGATTGTTTTGATACCTAGCCAGCTTTTCACAAAGTTACTCCTATACTGAACATTCTTGAATGAATTTTATAACATACATTAATGATATACCTGATTATTGTGTGGCATTCCATATAAGGCTTCAACAAGATCAGCTGCTCTCTTCAATAATACTTCCTGTAGTTTAAACACAGAAAAAATGCTTTGAAAAAAAAAGTAACATAATAAAAGCCTATCAAGAAAATAACTACAACACAAAAAGGTCAAACACAACCAAGCAATATGTCAAGGTTATTATCATTTTATTCAGTGGATTTATTACACAAATAGGAAAGAATTTAGCTCTTGTTGACAGTGGTGTTTGCAGTTACAAATATAGAAAACTATAAATAATACTTTTGTTATTCCTCTTCAATTATGATTAACTCAAAGCTGTACATGGTAGCTGCAGTATGGATTTTTTTTATTAGAAATTGTTGTATGAGATTTAATGATTTAGTCTTATGGGTATTAAATAAACAAACTCATGTGAGAGATGTGAAAGAAACAGGCATCACTTTTAGTTGTTAATTCCTACCACTTTAGTGCTGAAGAACAATAAGTAATTTTCCATATCTTAATTAAATTGGCAAAGTCCTTAAAGACAACATCTCACCTCTAATTCATGCCCCAAATTTGCGAGGGAGTTCAATGCTTATTCCTCTTTATTTTGAACAATAAAGTGAATTAACTTGGGTTAATCTAGTTTTTTTCATAATGACATTAAGAAATTTTTCAATTAACCTCTTTGACTGTGCGCTGTAAAGGACTTCATAAATGACTTCACGTACGGAGAGTAGAGTGTTTTTGCCTTGGGGTACCGATGCACCGATTTTGTCTTATCCACGTCTACATGCCTACCTTCACTTTTACGATTGTAGGGATTAGGCTGTAGTTTAAGTAGAAAACTCTTCTATTTGATTTTCCTTTCCCCAGAGAATACCATCTTGAATTTATAGAACAAATATTTCATACGTACTGTAGTTGTGCAAATTAGTGGAATATAGAAAAAAATCTGAGCAGTATCGAATTAATTTAAATGTACCGAATATGGGGTGTTTGGTATTCCCTAATTTTAAGGACAGCTAGTTATAAAGACTGACTATGCCACTAATACTGATTTATAGACATTGACTAACATTTTTGACCTACTATCATTTTAGCTTACAAATTGCTAACTGCTCATAATTTACTGAATAATAAAGTATTTCATTAGACATATGATGATAAATGCATAGGTTTCAGCATGCATAGATATACTCATTGCAAGCCGGGAGGTTAATATAAACAGATTTATTCTTGAATCTTTCAATGTAAATATATAACATTTGTCTAGCAGAAAGCAGCAGCGTAATGACCTAAACTATTAAATTTGTGCTGCCTTTAAAAACGAAAGAGTAACAACAGCGTATGAAGTACTAATCCTGATTCATTGTTTCTCTCAGCTCTTAGAACATCCCTATTCTGAATTCTTTATTTATCAAGATTAATCACTCCAGGCATCAGTTTTTGTGCATACCATACGTTCATGGGAACAGCGCTTAATCCACAAAGTTGCCGGATGGATGGCTCTTACATTGGGCATTTACCTCTGAAATTGGTGTCTATGCTTGATGTTGCATGCATCTAGTTTGCATACAAATAAAGAATTATACTTGTCATGAAGCAGGTATAATCAATGAAAGCACAGCTGTCTTAATCAGGTTTCATCAGCCCGAGCAGCTCTCTGTGAGCAAGATAAAGTGTTTTTCAGAGGTGTTAATAATTACTCATAATCTCTCCTATCATATCACAAGACTTTTTACATGCCTTTCAATTTTAAGCAACGATTAAAGCAATTAAGATTGCTGCATTTACAAGCTATTTTTCATTTCCAGAATATATCCTACACCTACTTGTCCATATGGTACTTTGCAATTGGAACATAAGGATAGTTTAGGAAAATTACATATGCTCTTATGCCTAATCTGCCTATTACTGGATAGTATTTTAACTAATGAACCTGACTTTCAAATCTGCTCTTAAGTGGTGGTCTTGTCATATCAGAAACACAAAAAACGAGTAACCCAATCAGTCAAGGATGCTTTGAAGAAGTTTGTTTTGCTACAATATGCTGAGCTTATGCACACTGCCTCATGCTGTGAATACGATTAGCACTGAATGGTGTTTGCAAAGCATTTCAATGGAAATTTCTTAGCCACACCATAAGTGTAATTGGGTGCTTTTCAATAGGACATAACAGACTTCAACTTAAATGGAAACTATTAAAGCTGAAATGATTTCTGCCGTTGTTTCATGACAAATGTACAGTTTTATTATTATGAGTATTCATTCTTGTACAGTGGTCGACAGCGATTTGAATATACATGATTATCCACATAACCGATCATCTAATATGGTATATATCATCACAGTTAAAAAGAGGTAACCAAGGTGATGTTGCTGCAGGTGCTAATGTCATTATAAAACTGTAAAGCAATTATTCTGTTAGCTCTTGCCTGGGGTTATGAATACATTGAAGAGTACAGAGCTATTAGATGTAGCTACTTCAAAAAGCGAAGAAAAGAAGATGAATTTTAATGCATGAGTAATTGCTCAACATGACCGCATTCCTAATAAATTTTTGTATATTAGAAAAAAAGCATGGAAATTATTTGTATATGATGCATTAAACAGAAGAAAACACACACACACATGAAAACCATGCAATTAATTTGATGGAAAACTTGTTTTGGTGTTTTGCACCTTGTAATGTAGATTATTTGTTAAGATACAGCTCTATGAGCAAGAAGAAAAAAAACAACTCATTTTCATTTCTTGCGTTTTCTTTGGTATTGTTACACACGTATTACCTTTGATGATATTATTTCAAGCAATAAAGAAGACAATGCAAATTCCATTGGATAGTTTCAGCAAGAATGAGAATGTAATGGGATAGTTTCAGTTCTAATTCAAAAGGGTTAATTGTCTAATTTCTCCTTATGAGGACAGAAAGCAGCATGTGATCAGCCCAATCCTATATCATTGTGATTGCAAAAAGTAACTTACTTTCCTCACAGTTATTTTAGAACAGGTATCCTTAAAGTGAAGGTCCATTTTGATGAATTAGTGTCCGGTTTTTAAAAATCCTATTAAAAACAAGGGCACTTTAATTCATCAAAATTGACATTTCACTGTTTTCTTCAAAAACGTACCTTTTAATCCTGAATGCCGCTCCAGCGATTCCCCCGGCCGTCGGAAGCCTCTGCAGATGTCAGAAATGATGAACCAGGCTTCCTCCAATCACAGCTTCCCCCCTGGGGGAATCTTGGCCTGATGCAACGCTGTGATTGGAGGAAGAAGGATTCGTCATTTTGGACCCGCAAAGATGGCTTGCGAGGGGCGGAGGAAGTGCTGGAGCGGCTACCAGAATTAAAAGGTAAGTTTTTGAAGAAAACAGTGAAATGTCAATTTTGATGAATTAAAGTGCCCTTGTTTTTAATAGGTTTATTAAAAACCGGGCACTAATTCATCAAAATGGACCTTTACTTTAAATATATATATATATATATATATATATATATATATATATATATATATATATATATATATATATATATATATAGTTTAGCAGGTGGAGAGCACTCTCACTTCATAGAAC